>NC_058082.1:278633657-278970341 GCF_014858855.1 Bufo gargarizans | reverse complement strand
ACAAGTTGTACCACATTTAAGCTTCAATACTTTGTCCTACATTTCCGTTATACTCTTAGTCCCACATTTCCGTTATACTCTTTTGGCCTCAATAGCTTCTGGGTCTCCAAATTGGGCACATGGCCTGAGCTTGCCCTTTGCGCCTTGGAGGTGCTGGCCTTCCCTGCAGCCGGTGTATTGTCTGAACATGTGTTTAGCACGACTGGAGGGTTATATTTCCCAATGTTTCGGGGTGTACCCTAATTTAAAAAATAAAAATACATTTTAAACCAAAAAGCAGTGTAAGCTACCTCCTCCACCAGCACTTCCACCTACACCGCCACATCCACCGCCTCCTTAACCTCCTACTCCATATGGACCTGGTCCTCCTAGATCAAGATTATTAATTTTTTTATTTTTATGTATTTTATGTTCTTTTAATTAATTTCCCTATCCACATTTGTTTGCAGAGCACTTGGAGCACTTGCCATGCTCTTAACCACATTTTGATGACATGTGCAGCCCTCTAGCCCTTTCCATGCCATTGTTACAGCCATTTTAGTGCTCAAAAGTTTGGGTCCCCATTGACTTCAATGACGTTCAGGTTCGGGGTCAATTTCAGGTCCCGAACTCAAACTCTTTTCCGAAGTTTGGCCGAACCTGTCGAACCCAAACATCCAGGTGTCCGCTCAACTCTACTCACCAACATAGCGAATGGGCATGGCAGAATGCTATATCTGACAGACGCACTTTACATCATGCACTCCATCATTCTGACCCATTTTTCAACTGCCAAGGCCCTCTTTGAATGCCTGTCCTGAGCCAATCATTTTATTTCCATATATTCAATGATCAGCCATCGTATTCTATGGTCTCATTATCGTTACATCTATGGTATCTTTTTTCAACATTCAGAGATCAACACACACAATGGTTTTGATCTGTTTATTTGGTTTAAATAGGCATTTTATATAGTAACAGATCCGTATATGAAAATTCTTCTGTATATGCAAAATTTTCCCTCTTTAATACATTTTACCAAAAAACACAATTACAACATGTTCTTTTAATCCTTTTATTTTTCTCATGTTTATAAATATTTTAACAAAGCAGACAAAAAATACACAAGGTAGATAATACTGAAATACAAAAGTCTGTAGGATGCAGTAGACATATACCTGCAGCCTTCACATTGTAGCAAAACATTAGTATCAAACATTTAACAAGTCATTGCATAACAACAACACTCTGCATGCACTGTTATGTACATGTAAGTTAAAAAAGGCTCCAGTAGAAAGTGAAGTACACCCTAAAGCAGAAATCCCCTCTCCTAAAAATATGTATTGTTTCCTGTTCATCTGAAGAGACGCAACAACTAACCTTCAATAATCAATCACTGGCCAAAAATCCAACATGGCAGCTGGATTACCATAACTGGAGACCATCTGGTGCCTCCTGAATGGACTTATATTGTAGGTTGGTTGTTTCTAAACTTGCAACAGGTAAAGCGTATATCCCTTATAGGTTCCCATAGATAAAAAATAGAAACTACAAATCATTTAAAGTAAAAGGGGGTGATGCTTTAGTCTTTTCTGATTTTCACAAGGGCTGTCAAGATTTACAAATGGCAGCCCAATGACCTGTGAGAATCCTGCACGCAATCTCGTGCAGCAAGTATTTTTTGTCTGGGAAGAGGGTTTTGCGCGTAGAGCATAATTCAGTACTTTTACAAAAGCATTTGTATGGAGGTAATCCTAAATGTCCAGAATAAATGTAAATCACAAGAGATCCATTATAGTAGACAAATAGGCAACATTAAGATAAGATTTAGTATTTTAATTTATTGAGAACACTAGGTTTGCATTCAAATAGGAATCATGCAAATTCTCAGTACGCACCACAATTTTTACAAATTATTTAGGACGTGACAAAAGTTTTTTTTTATTTTTTATGCACGCTATATATGATGTCTTTTTACTATTACTAAAAATAAATGAAAATTCTGACTGTATGGCCAAAAATAAAGACATCTTTTTACTCTGCTGCTTTAAACATCATTGCACCAAAATAAATTTGACACAGAAGTACTACATTTATGCTTAGGCAGTGTGTTGTCAGAAATATATATACTTCAGACAGGATGTGGAATTTGTACTAGAGATTAAAGGCTTCTGGAAAGTGACACCACTGTGCCATAATCCAGAAAACATGCAGCATATTCCAGTCATTTTACATCTAATTCCTAGGCTGAATATTTGTGTTACAACTTTAAAATGTGTTGTTTGAATGTATACATTAATGTATAAAAAAAATTCCATCACTAAATAAATATTTGCTTTTATGTATCATAGAAACATGAGGCTTAATATATATATATATATATATATATATATATATATAAACTTTTTTAAGTATTAAATTATAATGGACATAATACAAAAAAACTTGGTTACTTTGTGAATTTTCTTGCACTCTTCGATAAATTAAAATCTTAATGAAAGTACATAATGTCTAGTTTTGTAGCCATTGTACAATATTAAATGTATATTTGCCTGCCCTTAATATGATGCTATCAGAACTCAATTTTATATTATCTAGAAAACCATCAGAACTTGGCTGTAGGGATTTATTAACATAAATTATTTTGAAGCTATGATTCCCACAAAGGTTAATTTGGTGGCCCTGAATTCTTGTAAATTTAGCCCTTAGACTTTAAAAAATAAAATAAAATCCAACAAAAAATCTTTGGGATTTTTTTTTAGACAACTATTTCACAAAGGAGAGGGAGGTGGAACTCAAGGCCTATCTAGTTGAATCTAATGTATGTTTTAAACAGAAGGTGATTTGCTATGACCATGTCCCTCCTATGCTAGATCAATGTGACAGTAGCCTTTCTTAATTTCGGTGTAGGATAGTCTCTCTTTTTAGTTCTATTTCAAGACTATTAACAAATAGAGTAGGTGTTCAAACCCTGTCAATATCTGAAGCACAATTATTCAACTTGTTTGCTTAAAGGAACCCCCTATAAACACGTATTTAGCGTACTTGAAAGTGTTTTTATACTTTACTTCTTAAATAAGGTTGTTTTGGATAATCTCCCCTTTCTGATTTCTGTGTATGGATTAAAATCACCATCCACCTCATTGTCCACATATATAATATATTTGTCTGATGGCAGAAAAATCCATTATTCATATTACAAATGTAAATTTTTTTTATAAATATACTTTATAAGACTTACTTCAATATACTTTAAAAATACATCATGAATATTTATCAAAACTGCATGGATTGTTCTACTTCCGACCCTCTCCTGGCCCTTGTAGCTCAACTTCCACATCCCTTTAGACTCAGCAAAGACCTTTCTTTCCTGCTCTACAAGCCCTCTCCTCTGTCTCTGAATCAGCAGTGATCATCAGGGCACAGACACAATGAGGGGAAGGAGGCTTTTTGATGTGTCGGGACAAACATGAATGTGGAGCTCCTAGGACACGGTGAGAGAGTATGAAATAGGACAATACACAGTTTTGATTAGTTAAATATAGTAGTAAGTAAATTTTTTACATTAAATGAAAAACTATGAAATTACAATAACTATAGTCAAGTCAGTTGGGGTGTGAACATTGCTATTTGTAGTTATTTTGATTCAAACAAGTCCTTCATGATGTCAAAATCAATAAAAAGTAAAAAAAAATTGCATATCCTACTTTGAGCGCTGCAGGTTTCCTGTGAAATGGGACCGATTCACACCAAAGCTCATATATTAAACCGCGCTGCTCCCAATCAGCCTGAGCAAGCTTGGATAGAAATTAAGTACAGCTCCAGGTCTTAATAACAGTGTGGTCAATAAATGATGAAGCAGACTGTGCAACCTGGGTTTGGCGCATTACGGGAGACCGGCGTTTTAACTTTTGATATGCTTGTCTTTTTATCCACTTTGTAAGTATAATAAATATGCAGGACATCGAATGGTGTTTGTGGTGCTTCACTATCCTCTGTCCCTCATCTCTGTTTAAAAACAGGGTAAGGCCTCTTTCACACTACCGTTTTTTTTTTACGTTTTGCGGGCCGTTTTTTGCGTTCCGTATACGGAACCATTTATTTCAATGGTTCCGCAAAAAAACTGAATGTACTCCGTATGCATTCCGTTTCCGTATTTCCGTTTTTCCGTTCCGTTGAAAGATAGAACATGTCCTATTATTGCCTGCAAATCACATTCCGTGGCTCCATTCAAGTCAATGGGTCTTCAAAAAAAAACTGAACACATACGGAAATGCATCCGTATGTCTTCCGTATCCGTTCCGTTTTTTCTGAACCATCTATTGAAAATGTTATGCCCAGCCCAATTTTTTCTATGTAATTACTGTATACTGTATATGCCATACGGAACGGAAACACAACGGAACAAAAAAACGGAACAACGGATCCGTGAAAAACGGAACGCAAAACACTGAAATCGACATACTGTAGTGTGAAAGAGGCCTAAGGCCTATTGCACACGACCGTATGGCTTTTTCAGTGTTTTGCGATCCGTTTTTCATGGATCCGCTGTTCCGTTTTTTGTTTCCGTTGTGTTTCCGTTTCTGTTCCGTTTTTCCGTATGGCATATACAGTATACAGTAATTACATAGATAAAATTGGGTTGGCCATAACATTTTCAATAGATGGTTCAGGAAAAAACAGAACGGAAACGGAAGACATACGGATGCATTTCCGTATGTGTTCCGTTTTTTTTGCGGATCCATTGACTTGAATGGAGCCACGGACTGTGATTTGCGGGCAATAATAGGACATGTTCTATGTTAAAACGGAAATACGGAAACGGAATGCATACGGAGTACATTCCGTTTTTTTTGCGGAACCATTGAAATGAATGGTTCAGTATACGGACCGTATACGGAACGCAAAAAACGGCCAGTAAACGGGAAAAAAAAACGGCCGTGTGCAATAGGCCTAAGAAGGAGAAGAGTCTTGGGTGAAGGTGCTTTTGTGTGGAGCACTGATTGACTACACTGTGATTAAGACCTGGAGCTGTACTTCATTTCCATCCGGGGATAGCTTTCTCAGGCTGATTGAGAGCAGCACTGTTTAATCTCTGAACGTTCTTCAAGGCAATAGCTGACAGAAATCAGAACAGTAACCACTGTCACAGTAAATTATATGCCACCTTTACAGCTATATATCATAAGCTATGAGAAAATTATCCCTTCCCCAATAAAGACATGCAGATAATATTGAATTGTCAATTGCAGAAGCTGCAATGAAATGTATCCAATAATTCCATTGTTGCCTCCTAATGTTTAAAGGCTATGAACACCTTTGGGGGCATTTTTAGTATTGCATTCTGCTTACTTATGGTTAAAAACTATGTTTTCCAAATGGTCTTTTAAACATGATGGACATGAGTAAATTGTAGCCCACTGTCATGCCCTCATTGAGCCCATGCAGTCCAAATGTGCTTCGATCGGGGCCCCTGCAGCGGCCATTATACCATTCAGGATGGCCGCGCGGCCTGAGCAGTGAGTGTCAGCTGTAAATACAGCAGCGATGGCAGCTCCTCGATGGTTACCATGGGACCAGAAGCCTTACAAAAGGCTTGCCATGTACCCTGAACCTGACAGCCCCTACCAGAGGCAGGACTCTCATCAAGCTTAGTTTCAGTGACAGACTTACTGACAATACACTGCAATAGACTATTGCTGTGTATTGTAGAGCCATCAGACCCACAGGATTTTCAAGAACCAAGTGAGTCTGGGTACAAAAAGTGTTTAAAAAAAAAAGAAAAAATGAAGAAAAGTAAAAAATTAAATAAAAGTTTCAATGAAAAAATATATTCTTTATCGTTTTTCCTATATCAGCACATTTATTATTGGTTAAAAATAATTTAAAAAAACTAAAATAAAATACACTACACATGATTGGTATTGCCACGTCCGTAACAACCTGATCTACTGTATAAAAGGATCACATTACTTACCCCGCCCGGTGAACGCCATTAAAAATAAATGAAAACGATGACGAAATTGCAATTTTTTCCAACCTCACCTCCCAAAAAATTATACCGACTCACAGCATAAAGTTATGATATAATATTTACCGCATGGAGAACCCCATAAAAAATAAAATAAAAAACACTGACAGAATTTAAATTTTTGCCCCTCTCCTCCCAAAAAGTGATAAGAAAGTCATATGTACTCCCAAATGGTACCAATAAAAACTGCAACCCAGCCCGCCAAAAACAAGCCCTCCGAAGAGCTATGTTGGCGGAAAAATAAAAATGTTGTTGATGTTAGTATGTGGCAATGTAAAATATAACGCTGAAAAATAATTAAAAGATGAAAGGCTACATAAATGTGATATCACCATAACCCGTATTGACCCACAGCATAAAGTTATCATATAATATATACTACATGGAGAAAAACTGATCAAAAATGAGATATGAACTCTAAAATGGTACAAAAAAATACAGTTATCCCTCAAAAAAACAAGCCCTTAATTAGCAGTATACAAAAAAATTAAAAGTTATGGCTCCTAAAAATACTTTAGGAAAATGCTATGTAAAAAAATCCAGATGTTGCTCCTTCCCTTCTGAATGCTGCCATGTCCCCAAACAACAGTTTACGATCACAAATGGGGTGTTGATTCAGAAAAAAAATACATTTAATACATTCATCACACCCAAAATAATGCCTTGGGTGTAGTTTCCAAAATGGTGTCACTTTTTGTTGGTGTCCTTTCTAGGAGTACCTTAGGGTCTCTTCAAATGTGACATAACATTGAAAAAAACCAGCCCAGCATAATCTGCCCCCCAAAAGCCATATGGCACTCCTTCCCTTCTTTTATCACCACATATGAGGTGTTGCCGAATTCAGGAGAAAGTGGATAACAAATAGTGGGGTGAATTTTCTCCTGTTACCCCTTGTTAAAATGAAAAATTTGGGCCTAAAGTGACATTTTCTTGTAAAATATGTCATTTTTCATTTTCATGGCCAAATGTTTCCTTTTTCTATGAAACAAGGTGCTTACTACACCCCTTAAAATATTCCTTGGGGAGTTTAGTTTCCAACATGGGGTCACTTTTTAGGGGTTTCCACTGTAGGTGTGCATCAAGAGGTCTTCAAATTTAACATGGGCCCAGAAAATTATTCCAGCAAAATCTACCCTTCAAAGACCATATGACACTCCTTCCCTTCTGAGCCCTGCGGTGTGGCCATGCAGGAGTTTACAACCCCATATGGGGGAGGGGGTTCTGTATACTGCAGAATCAGAGTAATAGATATTGAGGTTTGTTTCTGTGAAAAACCTTGTTTTACAGGAAAATTGGTTTGAAGTGGAAAATTTGCAAACAAAAGTGACATTTTGAAATGTCTCCTCTATTGTCCTTAAATTCATGTGGGACATCTAAAGCCTTAACAAAGTTTCAAAAATGCACTTTGAAAAATGTATGGGTGGTCTTTATTATGTAATTCCCACTATGTGACTTCAAAACTGAATTGGTCCTTCAAAATATGGGTTTTGGAAATTTTCTTAAAATTTTTTACATTTGCTTCTAAACTTCTATGCTTTCTCACATCCTAAAACCATAAAATGACATTTACGAAATGATAGCAACATAAAGTAGACATATTGGGAATGTTAAGTAATAACTATTTTATAAGATATAACTATCCATCTTAAAATCAGAGACTTTCAAATTTCCCAAATTGCTAATTTTTCCCAATTTTTGGTAATTTTTTTATAAATTTAAAACTTATTGATTCAAATTTACCATTAACATGAAGTATGATGTGTCACAAGAAAAACAGTCTCCGAATTGGTAGGATAAGTAAAAGCATTCCAAAGTTATTACCACATAAAGTGACATATGTCAAATTTCCTAAATTTACCCTGTCCTTAAAGAAGAACTCCCACGAAAAATGTATTTTCTGACCTTCTAGAAAGGTACTGTACATGATGTAATCTGTGGTGAATGTAATTTTCTTACCAGTTACTGTATTTATGAGTTATACCTCCCTTATGCTTCTCACCTGTGTCATGTGACCAGCAATCAGACTATCCAAATCACACAGCATCTTATGTGTGGACAGGAAGTCAGATTCTCTCTGTTTTCCTATGGGAGCCTCAATGTCGGTCTCATAGGAATGAATAGAGAAGTAACTGACTTCTTGTCCTGTGTCAGTTGGAGATCACATGACACAGCAAAAAATTAAAAGAGAGGGGATAGCTCACAAATACAGTCACTGATTACATGCACTACAGATTACATGATGCACCTTTCTAGCAGGTCAGAGAATAATTTTTTTTGCGGGGGTTCTAGTTTAAGGTGAAAAATGGCTCGGTCTTGATGGGGTTAAAGCTAAATTCTTATCAAATTGAGAACTAGAGATAAAGTTATAGATCGAAAACAGCTCTAAAGGAATGCAATGGGTAGGGAAGGCAACAATCTGCAGATGCCGTGGCACTGAAGTCTGTAGAAGACAAACTGTTGAAATTTTTTAATAAAGACCAATTGGAAATATGATTTTTAGCCCAAGATAAGTAGAATGCAATAATAATAAAAATTGCTCAATGGAGTCCATAGCCTTTAGGCTCCATTCACACGTCTGCAACGTGTTTTGCGGATCCACGGAGCCGCAGACCCGCAAAACACGGACAGTGGTAATGTGCGTTCCGCATTTTGCGGACCGCACATTGCCGGCACTATAGAATATGCATGTCCTATTTTTTACGTGAACGGAATTGCGGACCCGGAAGAGCGGGTCCGCAATTCCGTGTCCAGGCAGCACATCGTGCTGCCCCATGGGAATGAATGGGTCCGCAATTCTGTTCCGCAAAATGTGGAACGAAATTGCGGACATGTGAATGGAGCCTTAGGGCCCATTCAGACGTCCATAGTGTTTTGCGGCCAGCATATTGCGGACCGCAAAACACTGACGCCGCACATCACCGGCACTTAATAGAGGATTCCTATTCTTGTCCGCAGCTGTGGACAAGATTTGGACATGCTCTATTTTTTTCCAGAGCTGCGGACCAGAAGTTCAGGGCCGCGGACCGGAAATGCGGATGTGGACAGCACACTGTGTGCTGTCCGCATCTTTTCCAGTCCCATTGAAAATTAATGGGTCCGTACCCGTTCCGCATAATTGCGGATCTGTACCCATTCTACGGACGTCTGAATGGACCCTTAAGCTAATAATTGTTGTTTCATGTGATTTACTTCTGTCACTAGACATATACCACTCTTATTAAAGAAATATTCCCATGATGACCATGGCCACCTTTCTATAGGATATGTAATAAACATTTTTGGTGTATATACCTCTTTAATTAAATTAGTATCTTTGGGATCTACAATCTAACACCCTATAAAATGAAACAGATAACACCATGTAACACATAATGAGAAGCCAAATAAATGTTTGGTACATGATTTTCCTGCAAAACAAAGTTAATACACATGAGTGCCTTTTTGTTTTTTTTTAAGTAACTGTTTTTATATAATGAAGATTTAAAGACTGAAGATAGACGTATCTAAAAGATGTTTTCAAACTAATACCAAAGACCATCTCTTTGAGAAGACCACCCTTGATCAAGACCAGGGCAGATATGTATACTAGGCAACATCATCGCTAGAGACCATACCTCTAGGAGCCCATTTTTCAGTACAGTTTTAGGTGGTTGTCTCAAAGAGATTTCACAGTATTTTCTCTTTTTTCATGCCATTGCATTGAACTGCATACAATGTTTGCATGTACTGTTTCCTGGTGAAGTGGCGGAGCCAGTGGGTCTCTTTCTGTTATGTACAGTGGTCCTGTTTAACAAAATTTCACAAGTGATTAGAATCTGGAGACTTAAAGGCTATGTATACTTTTGGGGGAAATTTTTTATGATTGCATTTTACTCATTTTGGGCTAAAAATTATTTTTTTCTATTGGTCTTTATTAAAAATATTGAGCCAAAGGGTTAACTGTTTGTCTAGCTATGTGAATCATACTTTCATTGTGTGCCATCAGCTGGGAAAAAGTAAAAATATACAGCATGCTACTAGAGAATCTCGAAGCTGTAGAGAGAAAGAGGCTCAATTTTTATTTTATTTTTTAAAGACCAATTGAA
Organism: Bufo gargarizans; assembly: GCF_014858855.1. Classification (NCBI taxonomy): domain Eukaryota; kingdom Metazoa; phylum Chordata; class Amphibia; order Anura; family Bufonidae; genus Bufo; species Bufo gargarizans. Next base: position 278,960,246 of record NC_058082.1, on the reverse strand, counting down.
AAAAAATAATTTTGCTTAAAATTTGTACAATGCAATAATAAAAATAATTGCCCCCCAAAGGTGTACATAGCCTTTAATATAAATATAAAAAAATCTACACTCTAGGAAAGTTAGGGTACAGCCACACAGTCAGGTTTCTACATGCAGTTTTGTAAGCCAAAATCAGGAGAAGATTATAAAAGGACAGTATAAAGGACAGATAGGACTTCTCTTTTTTAAATTCACTTCATGTTTTGTCTTCCAAAACTGCATGCAGAAACATTACCATGTGGCCGCACCCTTACAGGGCTAGTTTTAGGATATGTGAGTGCACAAATAGGATTAGCAGGGAGCACTCCAAAAGCAGAACAACTATGACAAAGTCTGCAAGGCGCTGGAGAAGTACATTTATTGGAATATAGTTGTTTACAAACAACAACGCATTTTTCTTATGTGGATATATATGTCCTTCCCAGTAATACATGCTTGATCCATGTGCCCAGCATGCTGTCGTCTGTCCCATACAAACTGCCTTATATGTGTTTCTTCCCTATCTACAGCCTGTGTGAGCTGTCCTCCAGAATTGGATCCTCTCTTACTCTCCACACAAACTTATGCTGTGCACAACCACAGGCAGGGAGGAGGAGAGCAGAGAAAGTCATCAGAAACTGGAGCAGAGCTCTGAAGGATTTATGTCATATTCTGCAGCACTACCAGCTAGGTGAAGGGCTTACACACACTCTGCAGAAACAAAATGGTAGAATTTTTTAAAATAAAGAATCTTTAAAAAGTTGCTTAATTTTGGCTATAGAAAATATTAATATAGGCCATACTATTAATGGTGGGTTTTACCATCCAAGGCTGAAGTGTGTGGTGTCTCCAGAAGATGTCTAAAGCCACCAATGTGTAGAGCCTATTTGTTGTCATATTAGTGCTGGAATAATAGTCATGACTTCTTAACTTGGCCAGTCCAAGCATGCTAGTAGGTACATATTTGCTAATGTATGTATAAATCATTATCAGTTAATTTGCAGAAGTCGCCATCCAGCAAACTATGTGACAAAGTGTGTGGTCCTCGCATGAAATGCGTTGCACCAACATAACATTTTGTGACATTATATTTGATAGTAATCAACTGTCTATCCACACAGAGAAGCAATGACTATGGCTTGCTTGAGAACGCTGCATGACCTGGATTATAGAGTATTAGTCTTTCACAAGATAATTTGTCTAAGAAAACCCATGGTTTCCCACATCTCTGCTGGGCATAACAACAGCATGGAAATAATTCATGGTGGAGCTATTGCTGCTGCTACCACCACTACTCAAAATTCATGTTAAAGACATCAAAACTGATAGTGGCTGGCTGGATTGTGTATATAGACTGTATGCATGATTTACTTATATTGGTAAAGTGGCTGGTTAATTGTCAATGGTCGCTTGGTCAATTTAGTTAATTTTCAGATTTGCAGAAAGCATAACATACCCTATATTTTATCTACACCTAACATAAACTCATAATGGCTATGTAACAGGACAACAGTTATTTTCATCTAAAAACAAAACTTTGCTTCTAGTCCCATTTATAGTGTAAATTTGTATTTTTTCACTCTCAAAGTTTGCAAATTAGTCCACATTAAACATGTTCGTAATAATATATATTGCTCTGTTTGTTATTTAACGTGGTTGTCCCATCACAGACAACCCCTTTATTATATATGAACTGCTGGGTTTAGCTCCATAGCCTGTGAATAATAGTTCCAGAGGTGTGCCATGGTTAACAGCAGCAACTTTGGAGTTTTTTCATGTAAGTATATTCTTTTTTTGTCCTACCTTCCCCTGTCATCTATACCTGTTTTTATGGGAACATGCACAGGCATAAGGTAGAATGAAAGAAACATTTATTAGTATACCATTAGCTATAAAGACGTACAAAATGCACATAATAAAATACACATTTTTCATTTAATTTTGCTTAGTCCATAATGTCTTTTATACTACGTAAAAAATAAAAACATAAAAAACCCTGTGCATGCATAAAGGGTGAAATTCTTCTGGGTACCCTGACTCTTTCTAGGAAAATGGAGAGCCTTGCTAAGAGGTTTATAGTGCTCCTACGCACACTTAGTGGACAACTTATTTTTTATATATATCTGTGCCAAGGTTTACAATCCCCCTTAGAGTACAGATAGAAATAGTAATTCTCCACTGCATTTGTAAATTAGCTAGTGTGAATCAGTGGGTTATGGTAGCAAATGCCACATCCCTGAGATTTCGCTGGTGTTCTGCATAGATCACAATGTAGCAGGGGAAAGATTTAAGGAGCCAATAAGGAGAAAATGTACAGTGCTATACCCTGACTTACAAAAGAAGCACTGCCTCCTTAGCGTCATACAAGGGGAGCTGCCTTTGTGAAGCATACATCATGTACAGTATGGGGACATTTAGCTGGTAGTTCCGACCTACAGTATATTCATAGTCAATAACACATAAATCCTCCATTAAAACATTTAGTTAACTTATTTTAAGATGACACGGAACTTGCAGAAAACATATATAGTGATGACTAAGGTAAAACAATATATATATCCACATATAAATTTACATATAATTAATATCTATCTTCTGGATTATCATGCTACATATTATACTCTCAGTAAACATGGGGGTATAGATTTTCTGATTAAATGGTAAATCTTCAAAATTATTTAAGAGCAATTGGAAAGGGATTGATCATGTGTGCATCTAGAGCAGTGATGGCGAACCTTTTACAAACCAAGTGTACAAACTGCAACCCAAAACCCACTTATTTATCGCAAAGTGCCAACACAGCAATTTACACTGAATACTACAGTCCAATATAGTATATCTTCCATGTACTTTATCATTTAGCTATAATATCCTGCCTACATTCAATGCTCTGCCTGTGCTGTTCATAGTGCACCCTGCGCTGATCAATGGCAGGAGAAGTCTAAGGCATATTGGTACACCATAGACTTTTTCCAGGGTGCGGGTGCCCACACAGAGGGCTCTGAGTGCCGCCTCTGGCACCCGTACCATAGGTTCGCCACCACTGATCTAGAGTATCTTCTCCAGCATCATCTCTCCATATTAGGAAACATTATGATTTGCCATAGTTTGCCTTACTTTCGATGATATGATAGCCTTGCAAACACTTGATTCATATTTCTGCAGATTTTAGTAAATGCCTGACATAAATTTAGCATATAGAGTATATGTATGTATAACAACAGTAAATTAAACATTTGATTTTGCATTCTGTTGACTGAAAAAGTCTGCGGAGCATTACATTGATACTAGTCTGCTAATTATAATAATATAATTAATATAATTATAATAATATAATAATAAATCTCTGCTTCCAAGTAGGAAAATAAAAGGGGGATTACAGTGATATGCCTTCTATAAAGTGTGGGGCTGGTGAGCCTTATTCATTGGGTCTAGAGGTGTTTTCACCTATTGATCCCACATATTGGTGCGCTCTGCGCTAATTACTGTTTCTTTAATAAGTATCTCTTCGAAGAAACTAGAAATTTGCGGCCCTATTGGTCAGGGTATCCTTTGGCCTTCGTCAGACTTGCATTAACTAGTTACCACAGGTGAAAAAGACATCTGCAAGGGATGGGAATAAATATGGACAAAGGAAGGATGTATGGAAAAAACCTTGAAAAACTGTTTCCCTCTATTGATTGAGAGAGGGGTAGGAAACCTACAATTCATGAACCAATCTGCCCTCAAAAGCAAAACAAATCCTTCCTGGCCCCAAGGGACCACCAGACTGGATCAACATTTAAAACAACTATTCTCTAAATAAGCATTAATAATATTCTGTTATAAGCCTTTTTTAAGTCATCAACTCTTACTGCTGTGACCAAGTCATGAGGTAGGCTATATTTGATGCATATAGCAGAAAAAAGGTATGACATAGCATAGTAGACTATGCTATTCCATACAGTGGTATCCAGTTAAAAAACATATACTGTATGGTATCTGTCATAGGCCTCAGTAGGATGTATACTTCATGAGTTCCTGGTATATAAATCAAATAAAAGCCCTTAACATGGTAGGAACAGAGCCAAATAATACATACTCTGCATGTTATTCTAATTTTACATTCCGCAGAAGGAAGAAAATATACCCAATGTTAAACTAAGGAAAATCAATTACATTATTAGGCATATTAGTACTAAGATGTCCTTGATCAAGGGGCAGAATGCCTCCTTAATACAGAAGTGCCTACAGCTCCATGGAGACATACAGTCTCCGTGCACATTACTGTGGATTGTGCCGCGCGCCTTAGACTTAAATAGTTAACTTGGCCATTGGCAGGCTTTACCAATTTGTACATAGCTGCTGTCACCTTGACTCGATTTCAAATTATTTTAGTTTTTGTGCCTATTGTAATTATATTCACAGTGAAATATTAACATAAATTGCTGAAGCTCTAAGGCAAAAGGTTTGAGAATCACTGTCTTAAGTTGCTGAACCCATTGTATTAAATGGATTGTCCTAAGAAAAATATGCTACTTTAAAACCAGCACATGGATCTAAATACTTTTGTAATTGGGTGTAATTAAACATTTTGTATAGCTACTGAGTTATTTAATAAAATCTATCTGTATAGCGCCACCTGCTGTATTTTCTTCACTAGCAGTGTTGTCGGGGAGAAGACCTATCCCTGGGTGTCCCTTTTAGGCTATCCCTGTCTAAAAGTGGGATAGCCTAAAAGGGACACCCAGGGATAGGTCATCTCCCCAACACTGCTGGTGAAGAAATCCTACTTAACGTTTTTTGTAACAGTACAGTGATCGTAAATTCATCCACCAACCAACCTTTATTGGAGAAAAATCTCGATTGATGGTTTTCATAACTGTATGCTAACTGTGAGTAAATCTGCCAATCGGCTTACATTGTTTTCTATGTATATCTTGCTAGGATTTTGCCCATAATATCTGTTATTACTTATCTAGCTACACATTCATGGGTATATTTTATCTGTATTTAGAATTTTTGTGTGGGTATTATCTTAGTTTTTATTGTATTAGATTGAAAGTTAAATTTTAGAGGATTTTTCTGTAAGCAATAGAAGGAACAGGGCCAAATTACAATGGATCTGTGGTTTATATTAGTAGTTTTGAATTAATATCGAAGGTAGTAAGTTGGTTACTTGTCTATTGTGTCTCAGTACAGACAAGAAGCAGAAAGGGAAAGAATGTTGTTATAGTTACAAGTAGGTAAAAAGCTGAGTATGATTACAAATTAGAATCAGGAAATGTGATAGCAAAGAGTCCAGTAATCCATAATTCCCATCTTTCATAAATTTAAGACCAAGATGGAAGGTTAGAAGCTTAAATAAATTTGTGCTGCATATATTAGTTGACCGGGTTATGCACATCCGAAATATTTGGTGCAATAGGACGTTTCCATGTTCAGGCAATAACCTTCCAAGCAGCCATAAGAATATTAGCAGCTACCAATCTGGATTTGTAAGGAATTATGCTGAAACATAAACACAATATCACCAACAATGGTGATGGAGTAAGCCATATCTTCAAAATGCAAGAAAAAAGGTCAAATTCATGTTTCCAGTAGGGGAGGGTAAGGGGGCAGAACCACCACATATCAGCTAAGGTAGCCCCTCTCTCTACAATTACGCCAACAGAGAGGATCATATCCTGGGATTATGGGAACCAGTCTGACTGGGTCAAATAACAACTGATCTGAAGCTTACGATTTTGTTGTCAGTCCACCATGGGAAAAGTATCTCCTTGTTCTTTCTCCCATTTTAATATAAAATCTAGCTTATTGTCTTACATTGTGGAGCATAAGGAGGAGTAAGCTATAGACCGGGGATCAGCAACCTCCGAAACTCCAGTGTTGTGAAACTACAAACTTTCCAGGCTGTTCTTGGGACTCCCATAGAAGTGAATAGAGCATGCTGGGAGTTGTAGTTTCACAAAACCTGAAGAGCCGGAGGTTGCTGATACCTGCTATAGACAAACCTCTAGTGTATGAAGTGTGCCCATCAAAGAAACTCTATAAAGGTGTGCTTCTAGAGGCAGAGAGAGGGAGGGGACCGGCAGACGGCAAGAGTTGTCTAATTTGAAGAGATTGATAAAACCAAGAATTTGAAAGAAGAAAATATTGGTGTAAGGACTCAAAGTGAGTACACCCCTAAGTGAAAATGGCCAAATTGTGGTGACTAATTAGCCATTTTCCCTCCCTAATGCAATGTGACTCAGTGTTACAAGGTGTGAATGGGGAGCAGGTGTATAAAATTTTGTATTATTGCTCTCATACTGGTCACTGGTAGTTCAACATGACACCTCATGGCAAAGAACTCTCTGAGGATCTGAAAAAAAGAATTGTTGCTCTACATAAAGAAGGCCTAGGCTTTAAGAAGATTGCCAACACCCTGAAAGTGAGCTGCAGCACAGTGGCCAAGACCATCCAGCAGTTTAACAAGACATGTTCCATTCAGAACAGGCCTTGCCATGGCTGACCAAAGAAGTTAAATGCACATTCTCAGCGTCATATCCAGAGGTTGTCATAGACGTATGAGTGCTGCCAGCATAGCTGCAGAGGTTAAAGGGGTGGGGGGGTCAGTCTGTCAGTGCTCAGACCATATGCCGCACACTGCATCAAATTGGTCTGCAATTGGTCCCAGAAGGAAGCCTCTTCTAACAAATGATGTACAAGAAAGCCTGCAAACAGTTTGCTGAAGACAAGCAGATTAAGGACATGGAATACTGGAACCATGTCCTGTGGTCTGATAAGACCAAGATAAATGTATTTGGTTTAGATTGTGTCAAGCGTGTGTGGCGGCAACCAGGTGAAAAGTACAAAGACAAGTGTGTTTTGTCTACAGTCAAGCATGGTAGTGGGAGTGTCATGGTTTGGGACTACATGAGTGCTGCCCACTGTGGGGAGTTACAGTTCATTGAGGGAACCATGAAAGCCAACATGTACTGTGACATACTGAAGCAGAGCATGGTCCCCTCCATTCGGAAACTGGGCCACAGAGCAGTATTCCAACATGATAATGACCCCAAACACACCTCCAAGACGACCTCTGACTTGTTAAAGAAAGGTGCTGGACTGGCCAAGCATGTCTCCAGACATAAACCCTATTGAGCATCTGTGGGGCATCCTCAAACAGCAGGTGGAGAAGCGCAAGGTGTCTAACATCCACCAGCTCAGTGATGTCGTCATGGAGGAGTGGAAGAAGATTTCAGTGGCAACCTGTGAAGATCTAGTAAACTTCATGCCCAAGAGAGTTAAGGCAGTGCTGGAAAATAATGGTGGCCACACAAAATATTGACACTTTGGGCAAAATTTGGGCATTTTCACTTAGGGGTGTACTCACTTTTGTTGCCTGCGGTTTAGACATTAATGGTTGAGTTATTTTGAGGGCACACCAAATTTACACTGTTATACAAGCTGTATACTGACTACTTTACATTGTACCAAAGTGTAATTATCTTCAGTGTTGTCCCATTAAAATATATAATAAAATATTTACAAAAATGTGAGGGGTGTGCTCACTTTTCTGAGAAACTGTAAATGATTTCTACACCAATACACAAGGTAGTGCACAGCATTATCTGTGAGTGATAACACAATATTAGGCCTCAATCCATTTCCTTTTATCTCTGCCTCAACAGGGATGAAAATAGTTAACAAATCCTTGGAGACTAGCGGGTGTTATATACCAATTTTCTGAGTAATTTGAGCCATTTTGGTTTGATCTGCATGGAGTCCAGTCCGAACTGAACTTTTTTTTAAAATTTGGTAAACCTGAACCAAACTGAATCTCAAGTGGTTCGCCCATCTCTAATACCTGCTCAATAGTATGCTAATAGATCCGGGACTCAGGCCCTCTTTTTGCAGAGGAGGGAATGAGGCAGACCAAGCTATCCTGGGACGAGTGGCTCCTCAAATTAGTATGTCCGATTGCAACTGATGTATAATTCTGGCCAAGAGGGTTAACAGAAGGCAGTGAAAGTTATATAAAATTTTGGTAAGACGAGCATTTTAACAGTATTTATTTTAGCTATCCAGGACATATAACTGATGATGTATTTTGAGTTGTAATTCAGCTCTAAAAGCACGAATATCAAAGGGGATAAGATTTATTGTAGGGATTGTTAAATATATGCCTAAATACTGGATGTGGTCTGGAGACCATTGAAATTTGTAGGCTTCCAAATATGGGTTTTATTTTGTTCTGTGATACATATCAGCAAGATATGGGATTTAGTAATTGTCAGTTTGTAATAGGAGGCCCTAGTGAATTTCGCAAGGGTGTCAGTGACTGCGAGTAAAGATATGTTGACGAAATGTGTACTCCGCACACCTTGAATCCAATGTGGGTGCCCGTGAGAGTTGTAGAACAAGTATAAGGTTAATCCATGGCACTCCAATTCTTGTGCAAATTTTTTTTACATTTTATTTTGTTTGCAGATTATCATTATGTACATCCAGAGTAAAGATATGTCAGGGTCTGTCAGTGAGAGAATGAAATGATCCATATAAAGGCCTATGCTGTAGGATTGTGCCCCCATCGTCACTCCCCTGATTTCTGGATTAGTGTGAATATTTTTTGGCTCCATCACAAGATGAAGAAAATAAGAGGTGATAGCGGGCACTCTGTCAAGTACTAGTAGTGTTTACAGGAAAAAACAGAAGCAAGGACCCTAGCCGAGGGTCGCAAATAGAAATTCATAATAGCTGTCAAAATAAGACCCCTGGTTTTTAGTTTTACTATTGGAGTCAATGGTGCCGTGAATGCCATGAAAGGCATCTGTTGTCTTACATTAGAATCCCTAATGTTTTCAGTTTTGATCAGTTAAAAACAGAACTGATCACACTAGAGAAGAAATAGCCTTAAAGTGACAATGTACCTTCAGTAAACTTTTGATATGTCATATGGACATATCAAAAGTTTAAATTGGTGGTGGTCTGAGGGCTGAGACCCCCACTGATTTCTAGAAAGAGGGGAGAGAAACGCTCTTTTAGCATTCTCTCTCTCCTCGATGCAGGAGACAGGAGCAAGACAGGCCTAAAGACTTTCTATTGAGTTCTTCTCGCTTCCTATCCTGCAGCGAGGAGAGAGAACTCGCTAAGCAGGTGCTTTTCTCATCTCATTCTAGAGATCTATGGGGTTCTCAGCGCTCAGACCCCCACCAATCGAAACTTTTCATATGTCCCTATGACATATCAAATCTTTACTGAAAGTACAATGCCACTTTGGGTGTACTTATCTATCCATTTATGTCTGCATTAGAGTACTACTGTAAATAATTTACCGTAATATCAAATGCAGCTTCTGTGACATCTTTGATACAATGCTAATTTGTTAAGGTTAATTCGCTATGCTGAAATATTATCAATATAATGAGTGCAAAATGAGCAAAATATGGTTATATTTTTAACGTTGCCTGCAATTAATCTAGTGTCGACTAACACAAGAGTAGCAGGGAGCAAAATCTAAGGATATGTTCAAATGGCCAAACGATTCTTTGTATTTGGTTATGTAAGACTATTTTTTTTATGCTGCATAATACACTTCAAAATGCTATTAAACAGCTTCCCTTTGATTTAAATGGAAAATACGTGTCCTAGTGCACATGGGCGTTTAATTTGATCCAGCTGTTTAGGAGACATACCTGGAGTGTATTTGGTGGAAATTATACACTTAGAAATTACCAGTTTTTATCTGCTAATGAACGCTATTGCTCTGTCAAAGAATTTTCTGAAGTGTATTTTGTTTAAGAGTAAAGAATTAGTGTAATTAGAAATCAATACTAATATATAAACCAGAATTCTAACCTTTCTGCAATTGACCCTGTTCTGCCTGCCCTGATCTACTGCCTGTTTATTGGATGGAATGAACTCTACCTGATACCTCAGTGCCATGTAATAGTGTCTTTGGATCCCCGTGTGTCATCTGTCACTCAGCAGAGAAAATTACAAGAGGTAGCGGCCTGGTGGTTCCCCTGTAGCGGAGTCCAAATCCCTTTACAGGGGTTGTAGGATGAAGACCAGAGAGGACACTTGGACAACACCCTTAGAAATAGTCCTAAGTCACATCTGTTCAGTGTCCTCACACCCACTGTGTCACACTTTCATTGTAAGATCTGTTGCAGCAAGCAGTGTCTAATATATAGGGTTACAACTATAATCTTAACTAGAAATATTTTATGACATAAACACTGGGGGAGATACATTTAAACTACAAATGGCCATGTGATGGCTGTTTTTTAATGACCGTCACATGGGCATTTTCAGACCAATGATAGTGTATGGATGTATTCATATGTCCATTTCTTTTTTATCAGACTTTGAATACCGACTATCAAAAAATAGGGCCTGTCCTATTTTGTCCTGTTTCATGGCCCGACAGCCCCCATACAATTGAAGGGGACATTTTGATAAATTTGGCACTAGTCTAGTTTTAAGCTGTCTTAACCTAATTTTCCATTTAAATAAGCTGATAAACAAGGCAATGATTGAGAATGAACCTTTCTTGTGTATGGGGGAGAGCCATTACTACTGCAGTTGATTATCTCCATTCTGATTTATTGTTTGTCAGCAGCATATCCCTGCTTACACAGGATGATATGCTGGCGACAACCAATGGTTTTATGTGCCACATAAACGATTAATCAAGTGAAAAATAAGAGTTTTGCTTGTTTTTCAGTTCATTAGCTGAAAATTTACAATGATCAGGAATCAGCATTACTATGAATGTTCATTCCTGATAATTGTTCCAATAGTCTGGCCATGTAAACCGATCCATGAGTAAGCAGTCTCATGAAAGACCTTACCATTTACAACTTGCTTGTCTTCACACGGAATCGGTGTATTTCATCAATAGCAGAGGCGTCCCTGTCTACAGTGGAGACTACAGAAGAGGTAATTTATGCAGGAGATACGTTATGTCTTTGTTTAGTGGTACTGGTCACTTATAGCGCATGCTCATTGTCCTCCATATGCAGATGCACATTATCCTTTTATACGTCCACAGTGTCAGGTAGAGGTGGCAAAGTGTTCTCCTTGTGTCTGTACAAATGTCTATATTGTCTCCTCCAATCTGTAGTGGACAAATAACTGGGGTTATTTAGTCGAAAATAGCCCCAAACCAGTCCATAATCATCATCATCTAACCTATCTCTAATACAAGAATGGTTCTTCACTTATAATAGTTTTGATTTCTCTTCTGCATCCCCCATACTCTTGAACTTTCCACCCCAGCACATGAAACACTCTCCCTCCAGAGATGCCACTACACAGCTATCTAGTATCTCCTTTCCCCTGTCTCTTGTAGGATAGGGTACTCTCCCCTTCTGTACTAGTGGATAAAAAAAGTTAATTGTACTTGTTTTTGTTTTACTGTACATTATGTATGAATGCTCCTTTTAATATGTACAACACCCTGAAATTAATGGAGTTTTATAATAAATAATCATTGGAATAAATTCTCCATAAATGATTTGTGCCTTGGGCTTTGCACATCTAGCATTGCGTATACTGCAGATCTCTAATATACAGTTCAGTGATCCCTGAAGATACAATGGCCTCAGGATACAATCTTTTCAACATACAATGGTCTTTTCTCACCCATCTTAAGTAGAAACTAGACTCGACATACAATGTCTGAGACTCACATCCAACCAATCAAGAACACTTCTCTGGTAAAATAGCTGTATTAGTTGCTAGTTAGCAGCTATTTCTGATTGTTATATGTAAGAACTTGTTTTATCTGTCTTAGTTATCTGCTTATTTTTCTCAAATCTTCATTTTCTCTTATCTTGGATAACATTTTGGGGCTTTGGAACCAATTACTGAACTTATAATGGTTTCAACATTCAATGGTCGTCCTGGAACCAATTAATATTGTACTTGAGGGACCACTGTACTCTTATCAGTGTGACTTAAAGGGGTTGTCCCACGAAAAATATTCTATAGTTTTCAAACCAGCACCTGCATCTCAATACTTTTCTAATTGCTTATAATTAAAATTTTGCATAGCCACAGAGTTATTCAATAAAATGTATTTGTATAGCACCACCTGCTGTTTGTTCTTTTTCTCATTTCTTTGACCTGCTCGCTGAGAAGGCCGCACATGCTCAGTTAAATCCTTCAACTGCTCCTGAGCTGTGATAGGAAGAGCTGAGACACGCCTGCTGAGCTGCAGTAGAAGAGACACTCCCCTTGAGCTCATCCGCATTCTGGTGAGCAAACCCCAATAAGGCACGTCTTCACCTGTGATAGTAGATTTGTGATATACATTCTTAAATGTCCCTGTGGTCTGCTGTATGTGGGGTAGACCTCCATGAGAATTAAAGATCGATTAAGCAAACACAAATCGACCATTAGAAAGGAGAATCTATTACTCCCACTACCGTACCACTTTCATCACAAGAGACATACAATATAACAACTATTCTATCAGGTCATTGAGAGTGTTGCATTGCCTTGTCGCGGTGGTAATAGAAATAAACTGTTGCTTAAAAGAGAGGCATATTGGATCCATCGATTGCAAACGATGGAGCCAAAAGGCCTAAATCGAGAATACAATGTATATGTTTTTTTGTGACATGTTATCTAAAATCTTGCTCCCCTCCTTTTTTCACAGCGGAATTAGTTTTCCAGAATATATTTCTCTGCATAACCTCAGCTATGGGAGGAGTTAATGATATGACGTCAGTTCCTTTGTATCCATTTGTTTCTATATAAGGTACATTGGTAGGACGTATGTATATAGTCTGATGAAAGCACTTATGTGCTCAATCGCGTCACTATGCTGTAATATGTGACAGAATAAATTTGCATTCAATATATCTACAGTGCGAGTGTCAGTCTTTCCTTCACATATTGTCTATTGGGATTCCTGCCCGCTGACACGTGCACCGCCAAACCGCTTAGGAGCAGTGCCGACCCTTTGGATACACACTTGAGCTGTCAGCTTGCTATAAATCTAGCAGAGCAATGCAGATCTCTGGATCCATGTGAGGTGCAGGGCTGGTTCTAGCTTTGTTAGAGAGAGGTTGTCATGTTCTATATAATGTCTGATTTTCATTTTTTACATTAGTCATGGGTTTACCGCTTTAAGTCAAGGATTCCTCCTTCCAAATAACAATCTTGGTGCAACTACTGTATTTTAAAAATACATTTGTGCATTCATGCAGCTTTTATATTTCACTAACTTCTCATTCACACGAGTACATTTCATATTTAAGTCCCTTTTTGTATTTTTAACTCCAAGATGGGTTGGATTCCTGGATGATGAAGAGGAGAACAATTGACTGCCCATCAGTCTACTGCCATTTGTGTGTTCCACTGTAGACAAGCTTCACCATTTGATACCTTTTAAATTCAAATTGTAGTTTTTTTTTCTACAAAACTATTACTTCATAGGTTTTGGGTTCACAGTGCTTGGCTGGACTATGCCATATGGTAGACTGGTTTAGATACCTTAATGTGGGCAAATTGTAGCATCTGTATTATGACTGCACTATGGTGATCTAAATTTGGTTCGGGAAATGGATTTTTACAGTATAAATCAATTTCTAAAGTTATTATGCGAAGTTTCACGAGACTTTGCGAAGTAATAACTTCGGCTCATTGGAGCCAATACATTCTAATACTGTACGGAGAGCTTCCTCCGTAGAGTATGGAAACTCATTTTTATGCAAATTGACTTCGGATGTTTCATCCGAAGTCTAATTAACTTATCCCTACTGGTAATCCGGTGCTTCACCATCTTCCTTTAGAGCAAACAAGCACAGAGGCACACATGAGCATGTTATATTACAGCAGAAGAAAATGTATCTGCCAAGCTCCCTGATGGTATGTGATGTGGTTGTAAACAAGTGTCAGCATATATAATAGCTTTAAAATGATAAATGTCACATGAGGTCCTCAGTTACTGTGCAGAGAAGATAGAATTACTTTAAAGGGACACTTCCATCACAAAGAGGTAATTTTTTAAACTGAGTATTTATAGAAAACTATTTATTTTTAGAATTTTTGGCTGTTCTTTTCATTTTGGCAGAATTATACTATTGAAAATTAAATACAAAATATTGTCCTTCTATAGCAGTCAGCACAGAGAGATAAAACTACATATAGATAGGTAACCCATTATTGTTTACTACTGCTGAGAGGAAAAAATATTATCTGTTAGTAAAATAGTATATTGGTAGAATTAGGACAACATGTCAGCTCTATTTTTCTCTGGAAAGTCCTAGCTAAAGATGCCCACATAAAAGCATTGCACTTATCATTGTAATGTGTGATGCTCTGATGGAGTCACATTCCCTTTTTTCTCTGACCGCAGTGAATGGCCTGACTGAATAAATCATGCGAGACTGTCTGGTGTGCCAAAAGTTCAAACAAAGGAGGAGGTTAAAAAAACTGATTAGGAAGGAGAATACATGGAGTGACTTAAAAAGATATCCAGAAAACCATCCACCTGTATTTGTTAAAAAAGTACATTAAATATTCATACATAGGCTATTAATATGTGAGGGAAATGATGGCAGTGTCCCTTTAAATGTAATAGTGCAAACCAGGATATTTTTTTTTTTTTGCTTTTTCTACAAATTAATCTTTTTTACTTTCCATCCCATTGCCATAGCAGAAAAATAGTTTCTGTCACAAGCTGCCAGTAACATTTGACTGCTCAGGCGATCAAACCCATAGAATAGAAAAATGGAAATTGTAAGAGAAATATGCAGCCTCCCAGTAGAAATAAATTGCCTAATCTCCAGGTTCGGAGTTCCTACACAGTATTTCCCACAGCAGATAAGGGAGCTGATGGTGTTTTTTGGGTGAGGAGCACTGAGCGCTTTTACCCTGATTGGCACTATTGCAGCTTAATATACTAATTAAAAGCATTACAGGCAAGGTAATCCTAGTCATCTTTCCACTTTTGCATGGTCATGGTAAACTGTGACAAGGGCAAAGGCATAGCTTGTGTCTTGTTCCTTTACAGCTGTGCTACCACAACGCAGAGGGGCACACTCAGGTCAGTCACTGAGGACAGCTCCAGGTAGCTCATTTGTTAACGTGTGCCAGCGCTCAATTTTCTTGTCTTTGTTTTTCAGGCAGTCAAACCAATGTTTAAGACGTTCTCCTTTTGCGTTGATTCCCAAAACAACTCCTCCTATCGAAGAAAAAACATCATGACAGGTTAAATTTCTGGAAAGTGTGGGGTTATAAATGGAGATTAATGAATTAAAGGACATCCATCAGCAGATTTGTACCTATGAAATTCGCTGACCTTTTGCATGTTTGCTTGGCAGCTGAAGGCATCTGTGTTGGTCCTATGTTCATATGTGCCCGCATTACTGAGAAGAATGATGTTTTAATATATGCAAATGAGCCTTTAGGAGCAATGGAGGTGTTGCCGTTACACCTAGAGGTTTTGCTCTCTCTGCAACTGTCACTCCCTCTACACTTTAAGTGACAGGGCCAGGTGTGATAATGTTTTCAATGGATAAGAGAAAATAGCAGGCAACACCACCTTCTGGAAGAGTGTGAAACACTCAAATGAAAATTCAACACTTTGATAGTGCAAGATATCACACAATATAAAACCATATATAAAATCACTTAGTGTATAAAAATACAATATATGCAAATAAATGAAATAAAGTGAAGTACATAAACAGGTCAGGTGGTTAGGTCAGCTGATGTACACGCCCAATCACGTGGTACACAGGTCCTTATACCATAGTAACATTTTGGTATTACGAATGTCCAGGTCCTATGTTGCAATATACTGCCGTAGGTATCTGTATTAACCAATAATTCTTTCTCCGCAGAAATCCTTCTGTACTTTGGGTCCGGACCAGTACTGGATGTGGAAATTGTGTAGTCCGCTAGACGTGTTTCGAGGCTGCCTGCCTCTTCCTCAGTAGCTACCGGACTGCACACCTCCAAACATTTTATATAGTTCATGATTAAAATGATTGATAAAACCTGAGATCTAATTAAAAATTTAGGTAAGACATGGAGTGGATTGCAAAATGGAAGCTTACTTATAGGTCAAAGGCAAATGTCAAATATCGTCATATGCACAACCGCACCACAGAAAAATTATAGTACATATATGCGTTTTCTGTGCGCTTTCTCAAGTCTTTTTATTTAACCCATGATGGGTTCAATAGCGATGATAAATCAAATATCAGTATATCTCATCTATAATAAAAAAAACACCATAGAAAAAACCACAGAAAACCCAAATACATATGCATTTCCTCTGCGTTATATATATATTCATATAGTTATGCATATAATTTTTCAACAGGGAGTATTCACATAATAGTTTAGCAGAAGATATTCATATGATTTTTCGTATGGTTTTTCGCTTGTTTTTCGCATATTTTTTCGCATGTTTTTTCGCATATTTTTCGCATATTTATTCACATATTCAGCAAGGAACATACTTATTGCTGAGTGTAGGTATAGTGGTGCCTGGGAGTAAGGGGAGATCAGGGTGCTGGGACAAAACAGCCAAACTCTGATGTCTTATCGCTCCCAGGCAACCTATAGAAAACCAAATACTTCTAGTTCTGCATTCAGACCTTTCGGAACTAAAGAGCCAAATTCAAAGATCCTTCTTGATTCTACACGTGACATATGCATGATGTGGTTCCCTCCCCTCCAGTTGGGCTGTATTCTTTCTAGGGCCACATATCTTAGTGTGCTAGGATCCTGATTATGGTGGGTTTTGAAATGTCTGGAAACTGTGTGTTTTTCATATCCCTTGCGTATGTTGGCAATGTGTTCCGAAACTCTCTTTTTTAGTGTCCTTTTTGTTCTCCCTATATATTGTTTGTCACACGTGCATTGAAGCAAGTAAATGACGTCCGTAGTACTACATGTTAAAAATTATTTGATTGTCCATTTATAATTATTACTTGTCGATACCACTAATTCTGTTTTTTTATGGTTCTTAGTTATTTTACAATTGGAGCAACTCCCACATCGAAAAAACCCTTGTAAGCCTGCCCATTTAGCCATGGTATCAAATTTAGTGAAATTTCTGTTTTTGATGGTTAGGGGCAATTTTTAGTGCCAAAGAGGGAACTTTTGTGTAAGTAATATCGGGCATAACTGGTAAAAGATGCCCAATGACTTTGTCCTCACGTAGAAGGTGCCAATGTGTTAATCATTTTCTCAATTTTCTTGTATTGGGAGTTAAAATGAGTCTTATCTTATCTTCTTCTACATTTGTCTTTTGCTCTATATTAGGTTTGTCTTTGAAAAAAGCGGTTTTATCCATCGCTTTTACCTTATTAAAGGAATTTTGCAGAAGGGATGGTGGATACTGTTTAACGTCGAAAAATTTTCTCATTTGTTCCACCTCTTCTTCAAAGTCTTTTTCAAAGGTACAATTCCGTTTGAGGCGCCTAAATTGGTTTATTGGTATGTTAGCCAACCAACGGGGAAGGTGACAACTCGTATGTAAGATGTAACTGTTACGTGTCACTGGTTTACAGTATGTACTGCAGACAAATTTTTGTCCTTCTACAGAAATGCATAAGTCCAAAAATTCGACTTGTTTTTGACTAATATTTGCAGTAAAGACTAGATTTTGGTCATTCCAATTCAGCTCCATAATAAATTTATTCAGGTAGGCTTCTCCCCCATACCAAATGAAGAGAATGTCATCAATATATCTCCGCCAGAGGACCAGGTTGGCCCCCAGCCGCGGACCAATCACCCCGTGCTCAAATTGTGCCACAAAGAGATTGGCGTAGCTGGGGGCGAACCTGGTCCCCATGGCGGTACCCCTGGTTTGGAGGTTCGCCCCCAGCTACGCCAATCTCTTTGTGGCACAATTTGAGCACGGGGTGATTGGTCTGCGGCTGGTGGCCAACCTGGTCCTCTGGCGGAGATATATTGATGACATTCTCTTCATTTGGAATGGGGGAGAAGACGACCTGAATAAATTTATTATGGAGCTGAATCGGAATGACCAAAATCTAGTCTTTACTGCAAATATTAGTAAAAAACAAGTCGAATTTTTGGACTTATGTATTTCTGTAGAAGGACAAAAATTAGTCTGCAGTACATACTGTAAACCAGTGACACGTAACAGTTACATCTTACATACGAGTTGTCACCTTCCCCGTTGGTTGGCTAACATACCAATAAGCCAATTTAGGCGCCTTAAACGGAATTGTACCTTTGAAAAAGACTTTGAAGAAGAGGCGGAACAAATGAGAAAAAATTTTGACGTTAAACAGTATCCACCATCCCTTCTGCAAAATTCCTTTAATAAGGTAAAAGCGATGGATGGAACCACTTTTTTTAAAGACAAACCTAATATAGAGCAAAAGACAAATGTAGAAGAAGATAAGATAAGACTCATTGTTCCCTTTAACTCCCAATACAAGAAAATTGAGAAAATGATTAAAACACATTGGCACCTTCTACGTGAGGACAAAGTCATTGGGCATCTTTTACCAGTTATGCCCGATATTACTTACACAAAAGTTCCCTCTTTGGCACTAAAAATTGCCCCAACCATCAAAAACAGAAATTTCACTAAATTTGATACCATGGCTAAATGGGCAGGCTTACAAGGGTTTTTTCGATGTGGGAGTTGCTCCAATTGTAAAATAACTAAGAACCATAAAAAAAACTGAATTAGTGATATCGACAAGTAATAATTATAAATGGACAATCAAAGAATTTTTAACATGTAGTACTACAGACGTCATTTACTTGCTTCAATGCACGTGTGACAAACAATATATAGGGAGAACAAAAAGGACACTAAAAAAGAGAGTTTTGGAACACATTGCCAACATACGCAAGGGATATGAAAAACACACAGTTTCCAGACATTTCAAAACCCACCATAATCAGGATCCTAGCACACTACGATATGTGGCCCTAGAAAGAATACAGCCCAACTGGAGGGGAGGGAACCACATCATGCATATGTCACGTGTAGAATCAAGAAGGATCTTTGAATTTGGCTCTTTAGTTCCTGAAAGGTCTGAATGCAGAACTAGAAGTATTTGGTTTTCTATAGGTTGCCTGGGAGCGATGGGACATCAGAGTTTGGCTGTTTTGTCCCAGCACCCTGATCTCCCCTTACTCCCAGGCACCACTATACCTACACTCAGCAAAAAGTATGTTCCTTGCTAAATATGCGAAAAAACATGCGAAAAAATATGCGAAAAACCATACGAAAAAACATATGAATATCTTCTGCTAAACTATTATGTGAATACTCCCTGTTGAAAAATTATATGAATAACTCTATGAATATATATATAACGCAGAGGAAATGCATATGTATTTGGGTTTTCTGTGGTTTTTTCTATGGTGGGTTTTTTATTATAGATGAGATATACTGATATTTGATTTATCATCGCTATTGAACCCATCATGGGTTGAATCAAAAGACTTGAGAAAGCGCATAGAAAACGCATATATGTACTATAATTTTTCTGTGGTGCGGTTGTGCATATGACGATATTAGACATTTGCCTTTGACCTATAAGTAAGCTTCCATTTTGCAATCCACTCCATGTCTTACCTAAATTTTTAATTAGATCTCAGGTTTTATCAATCATTTTAATCATGAACTATATAAAATGTTTGGAGGTGTGCAGTCCGGTAGCTACTGAGGAAGAGGCAGGCAGCCTCGAAACGCGTCTAGCGGACTACACAATTTCCACATCCAGTACTGGTCCGGACCCAAAGTACAGAAGGATTTCTGCGGAGAAAGAATTATTGGTTAATACAGATACCTACGGCAGTATATTGCAACATAGGACCTGGACATTCGTAATACCAAATTGTTACTATGATATAAGGACCTGTGTACCACGTGATTGGGCGTGTACATCAGCTGACCTAACCACCTGACCTGTTTATCAGGATCACCTGACTTGAAACACGCCCTTCAAGCAAGGAAGTTGTGCGCTCCAAACCACACTCATCTAGCGTCCCGCGTCTTGGTGACCACACTGTTCACCGCTCCATGCAAGTATAACATCCAGCGAATTTGCTGATATACCAACGCAGTCAACATCACGGAGTGGTAAGAGTCTCATAGAGACAGTTTGATTCAGTTTGGCAGCCATTTATGCAGACGCTAATGGGCAACTTATGAAAGAAGTGGAGTGGTTTTCTATGTTCTATTATCTATCACAGCTGAATATTGCTATACAACTACTGCAACATAACTCAGGAAACTGTATATATCAGAATCTGCACTAATTGAGAGTGCCACCATTGAATACCTCCAACTTAGTTTTTTTTGTGTGACATTTTAAGTTTATGTACTTCACTTTATTTCATTTATTTGCATATATTGTATTTTTATACACTAAGTGATTTTATATATGGTTTTATATTGTGTGATATCTTGCACTAATAAAGTGTTGAATTTTCATTTGAGTGTTTCACACTCTTCCAGAAGGTGGTGTTGCCTGCTATTTTCTCTTATCCATTATTTACTTCCAACTGGGTGGGTGACCCAGTTAGCAGTGAACCCACCGCTATCCGTCCAGTGTTGAGCCTCCCTACCTTGACAGTTTTTCAGTGATAATGTTTTCACAGCCTATTCCTGGTAAATCCAAGTGCAGAAGGTCCAGCAGTTGCACACAAAGCAAATCCTCAAGGTGTAATGGCAACGCCCCCTGTTGCTCCTAGAGGCTCATTTGCATATATTAAGACTTATGAACATGGGACTAACACAGATGCCTTCAGCTGCCAAGTGCACATGTAACAGGTCAGAAAGTTTTATAGGTACAAATTTGCTGAAGGATGCCCTTTAATTCTAAACAAATCGAATTTGACCTGAATTTTGTAAAAATTTGAGGTGGAATCAAATTTGTATATTTGGTCATTCGATTTTAGTGAAATTTAAAGAGAGAGAAGGAATTAATAAAAAAGAATAACAATTTAAAAAGTGAGAAACAAGAGTGAAAAAAGTTGCAGGAGACCTCAGAGTATCATACACAAATTTTCCGTCCTGTTTGAACACTTTCAATTCTGCAGGAATTGATTCAGACTCAAATCAGTCGACTGAATCTAAACCCAATCGAATTTTAAGTGATTTGATCATCTCTAGTTATAAATGATTCTTCATGAAATAATTATTTATTAGATAAACATATACTACATGTAAGAGCGATGGCATCCAGGTGGCAGAGTGTCGGCATAATAGTGGGCACAGTTTTCTACAGCCTGCTGTATTTTTTGTACACAATTAGCTTTATTGCTAGTAATATAAGAATTCTGGAGCATCTTTTCCTAAAAGTCTGTCAATCTTCTGTTATTCTTCCTAGAAATGTATGAACATATTGAGAACTGGGTGTTGCCAGTTGGGGTTTGTCTCTACACACTCTGAACTGTCCAATCAGAACCCACAATGTCAACTCTATAGGGACACATACCTTTGTTAAGGGAAATAGTAGTAACAGACTGTTGTCAATTTATTCATACATTTCATGGGAGAATATTTACTAAAATGGATATCAGTAGAGCTGACCGGTCCTCTAAAAAAAATAATAACTAGACATTTATTTCAGCCATGTTTAATGGCAATGAGACTTCAAATTACGGTGAGGTGAATACGTTTTAATTATCTCTTCCAGCACAATTATTTTACTGCCCTGCATGATCAAGAAGGAATTATCTCTAATTAAGTGGAAAACAGTGGAATTTTTTACTTAGAAAGGTCGGACTTGATAGACATGTTCCCCCCCCCCCCCCCTCAATATATGGGACTATACTGGTATTTTATCTGCCTTCTGGTGTTCAGCCTCTCAGTCAGTGCTATCTTGAGTGCTAATCGGCTTGGAGCCTGTAATGCTAACACCCTATTCTATGTCATTAACTTTTTAAATATATCATATAATAAGCACTAATAAACAGTCAAAAATGATACTGGGCCCTTCAGGATAATGTGAAGCCCCTTTTGTTGGCTCCTTCCTCAAGAATTTCACTAGTGCATTTTCCCACTTACCTATAAAGTCATTCGATTTCCCAATATCATAATCCCAAACTGTTACTTCTAAAGTTTTTTTTGCAAGATCGCTGTGTTTTATTTCATAGCAAAATTCCTGCAGAAAGTAAGAAAGAAATGTTTATTTATATATAAGGAAGTAGTAAAGTTAGGACATTTCATTTTTTAATTACGTTTTTTTGCAAGTTAAAGCCTCATGCACACGACCGTTGTTTTGGTCCGCATGCGAGCCACAGTTTTTGCGGCTTGGATGCGGACCCATTCACTTCAATAGGGCCGCAATAGATGCGGACAGCACTCCGTGTGTTCTCCACATCCGTTGCTCCTTTCCATGGTCCGCATAAAAAATATAACCTGTCCTATTCTTGTCCGCAAAACGGACAAGAATAGGCAGTTATATCAATGGCTGTCCCTGCCGTTCCACAAATTGCGGAACACACACGGATGCCATCTGTGTTTTGCGGATCCGCAATTTGCGGACCGCAAAACACACAACGGTCATGTACATGTAGCCTTAGGTAATTGTAATGAACATTTATGGCTTGTACACACAGTGCAGTTTGGATTTTATTTAACATTACATGCTTTTTATTTATTGGATTTTTTTAAACTATGAGAGTACAGCCAGTTTTTTGGATGAGGTTTTGAGTCAGATGTGCCTGCAGGATTTTTTTGGAAGTGGATTCGAAAGAAATATAGAGGAAGCATTTATACTTATCATTCCTGATAGATCCACTTCTGACTTTGGTTGAAAATCCTGCAGGCAGATCTACCTTATCTGCAAACTATGTGTGGCCGTACCGTGACTGTATCCAAAAAAGAGAAGTATTAGGCCCCTTTCACACGGGCGAGTTTTCTGCGCGGGTGCAATGCGTGAAGTGAACGCATTGCACCCACACTGAATCCGGACCCATTCAGTTCTATGGGGCTGTGCACATGAGCGGTGATTTTGACGCATCACTTGTGCATTGTGTGAAAATCGCAGCAAGCTCTATTTTGTGCGTTTTAGGCCCCATAGAAGTGAATGGGGCTGCGTGAAAATCGCAAGCCTCTGCAAGCAAGTGCGGATGCCCAGCGATTTTCACGCACGGTTGCTAGGAGACGATCGGGATGGAGACCCGATCATTATTATTTTCCCTTATAACGTAGTTATAAGGGAAAATAATAGCATTCTAAATACAGAATGCATAGTACAATAGGGCTGGAGGGGTTAAAAAAAATCTAAAATTATTTAACTCACCTTAATCCACTTGTTCGCGCAGCCGGCATCTCTTCTGTCTTCATCTGTGAGGAAAAGGACCTTTGATGGCGTCACTGCGATCATCACATGGTCCGTCACATTAACCATCACCATGGTAAAAGATCATGTGATGGACCATGTGATGAGCGCATTGACGTCATCAAAGGACCTATTCCTCAAAGAAGAAGACAGAAGAGATGCCGGCTGCGCGAACAAGTGGATTAAGGTGAGTTACATTTTTATTTTTATTTTTTAACCCCTCCAGCCCTATTGTACTATGCATTCTGTATTCAGAATGCTATTATTTTCCCTTATAACCATGTTATAAGGGGAAATAATACAATCTACACAACCTTGAACCCAAAGCTGAACTTCTGTGAAGGTACCACATTATCATGCGCATGCAAAACGCATTGCACCCGCGCGATAAATACTGAACAACGGAACGCAATTGCAGTCAAAACTGACTGCAATTGGGTACCTACTCGCGCGGGTTTGCCGCAACGCATCCGGACCTTATCCGGACACTCTCATGTGAAAGAGGCCTTAGGCAGATTAGCTCCTGATGCATTCAGGGTGCATTCAGTGAAAATCGCACCATTTTGCAAGCAAGTTTAGGGCTGTTTCACACGAGCGGATGCCGTGCGTAACATCCGCTCCGTGAATGACAGCCAAGACCCGATGCGGACAGAAGAAGCACGGAGCAGTAACATGATTGATAACGCTCCGTGCCTCTCTGTAACCTCTTTACTACGAAATCACAGTGAGATAAAGTTGTCACTGTGATTTCGTAGTAAAGAGGTCACAGAGGCACAGAGTATTATCAATCAGGTTAATGCTCCGTGCCTCTGCAGTCTGCATCGGGTCTTGGCTCTCATTCACGCAGCGGATGTCACGCACGGCATCCGCTCGTGTGAAACAGCCCTAAGTCAGTTTTGTCTGCGATTGCGTTCAGTTTTTTCCCCGCGGGTGCAATGCGTTTTGATGCGTTTTTCACGAGCGTGATAAAAAACGGAAGATTTACAAACAACATCTCTTAGCAACCTATCAGTGAAAAACGCATTGCATCTGCACTTACTTCCGGATGCAATGCGTTTTTCACTGAAGCCCTATTCACTTTTATGGGGCCAGGGCTGCGTGAAAAACACAGAATATAGAACATGCTGCGTTTTTCACACAAAGCAGAACTGATGCATGAAGAAAAACGCTCATGTACACAGACCCATTGAAATGACTGGGTCAGGACTCGGGTGCTATGCATTCACGTTAAGCATTGCACCCACGCGGAAAAGTCGCTCGTGTGAAAGGGGCCCTAGGGCAGCTTGTATGTGTTCCTACCCCTAGGGTATGTTTACATGTGGAATATTTGTTGCACAAATGTCTGTGGATGCTCCAATCATCCATTTTTGTTTAGATTCCAATGAGGCGCATGGACTGCCAGAGGATGCACTTAATTTAAAATGATATGTGTACGTCATCATAACTGAAATGCATCCTCCAGCAGCACAGGGCACCTAGCTCATTCCAGTCCTGATAGATCAGGGCCACAGTTTCTCAGTTATACTTCTATATTAGTCTATATTCACACAACCGGATGTGTTATGTGGTCCGCAAATTGTGGATGTACAAAAAAAAATGGATGACGTCCGTGTGGCATCCGTTTTTGGGGGGGATCCATTGTAAGGGTCCATTCAGACGTCCGTAATGGTCCGGATCTGTTCCGCAATTATGCGGAAACTGTGCGGACCCATTCATTTTCAATGGGTCTGGAAAAGATGCGCACAGCACACGGTGTGCTGTCCACGCCCACAGTTCCGTTCCGCGGCCCTGAACTTCCGGTCGCGGCTCCACAAAAAAATATAGCATGTCCATTCTTGTCCACAGCTGCGGACAAGAATAGGAATTCTCTATATAGTGCTGGCGATGTGCGGTGTCCGTGTTTTGTGGACAAGAATAGGACATGTTCTATTTTTTTTGCTGGGCTATGGAACAGACATATGGATGTGCATAGCACACGGTGTGCTGTCCGCATTTTTTGCGGACCCATTGAAATTAATGGGTCTACATCCTATTCGAAAAAAGAAACAGAACGGACACGGAAACAAAATACGTTCGTGTGAATGTAGCCTTAAGTCTACATTCACACTGTTGTGCATTTTCATAAGTGTACAATGTATCTGATGATACTATATTCAATATGAATGATCATTAGCTTTAACAGCATGTGATCCGCATGAACCTGAAAAAAACCAAGATGGGTTCATGGCAAGTTCAATGCGTTAAAAGTGAATATATAGAGAACATTATACTTTTAATTATTGTTCAGAGACATGGATTTATCTATAGGGAATATACTGGTTTCTCTAAACATGTCTGTCTGAGGAACAATGGGTGTTTCATGGCTGAGTCATTATCTGATAAGAGATATCCATAAAACACATCTGGTGTGGAATAGATATCTATTCATATATTCAGATATATATATATATATATGTTCCTGTGCGCATTTATTTAGCGTTTGAACTTATTAATGATTCATAGATAATATGCAATATTGATATATTATAACCAAATATTGTTAATGTATATTTTATACCGTGTGTATCTCACTAAGTGGATATATAATCTTAGGAGATGTAGAAGAGCATTTAAGTTGAATTTCCTAAATAAGATCCATTCAGAGGAGCTGATGTTATTTCAAACATCATTACTCAATAGCTGAGACAGTTAGGGTACACAAACCAGGGGACAAGTTAAAAGATTGTTTTCTTATCTGACCATAAATAAGATGGTATGTTAACTGTCAAGCTGGATCCGTGATGTC
Source organism: Bufo gargarizans (assembly GCF_014858855.1). NCBI lineage: Eukaryota > Metazoa > Chordata > Amphibia > Anura > Bufonidae > Bufo > Bufo gargarizans. Next base: position 278,934,176 of record NC_058082.1, on the reverse strand, counting down.
TGGGAAAGTGATTCTAAAGTGTCAAGAATCCCTCCTAATTGATTTAAGGTGGAAAGGGTTAAAGTTTAAGTTGTATAATGAAGCCATTTATATATGTTAATTCTTAAACAGTCTGAAATTATTATATGGTACAACAGTGCCATCTGGAGGTAGATGGATAATAGTATGTCATTTTCACCAGTATCTGAAGGGTTAAAATGACATAATTGTTATATGCATACAAATACACCCACCTTGTCTGATTGGAAATCCCTAATCTAGAAGGGGATGAGTTCTTAGATAACATGGGGTATAAAGTATGCATGTAAGAGGTTAGAAGGGACCAACAGCTACAAAAATAAAAATAAAAAAATACAGCACAAGGAAAATTGTCCATAAGAAGGATTTACCTCAAAGAAACTTGGATGAATTTTTGTCTACTGGAAAAGTTTTTGAGAACTGATCACACCCGAAACTCTGTTCATCCTTAACCCGGTAACGTATATTGTGCTTACTGATCGTGGTATTAATAAGATATTCCTCTCGGCATATAGTCAAGAGTTCCCATACTGTGGGAACATATAGTGTTAAACACCTCCCTAATGCTAATTGTCCTCTTAGCAAAGATGCATATTGCTAATTGGAGATTAGACATTATCTAAGTAGAGGAAAAAACCCTGGGAAATTATATTTCCATGATTGCTGAGTGGGATATAATATCATATATATTTTTGATTGGTCATAAGGAGACAGTGGATCAGTTATTCCTGTATTAATCCGTGTTTATCTTCATTTTTTTTTATATATATATATTTCATTGGCTTTTTGATAGTTTTGTGCTGGTGAGAAAGTAATACTGGGTTACACCACCATCTAGTGGTGGTTTGTTGGTAGTGCATCAATTTGTCTATCCATTTATCTTATGTCTCTTTTGTTTTGGATTTTACTCATTTATAAATAAATTATTACATATATTTTTACATAAATATCTGTCCCTTTTTTACTGATTGTACAAAACGAATTAAGATTCCTTATCAAAGAACTTAGAGGTGATATGTCAGCCTAGAGTATACTATCATTTAATATTTTATTTTTCTAGGATCCTCTCTTTTTTATGAAGATTAAGTTTATATAGAAGATAATTCGACAACACAACAGTGAAAAATGGATATGTGATGGTTGTTTTCTTAATAACCTTAACATAACCATTGTAAGAGCAATGGTAGTCTATGGGGTTATTAACAAAGCATTTTTTTTACAAGCCTATGAATAATGGCCGTAAAAAAACAGGACCAACGCTGTCCATACAATTGAAGGGAACCGTTTTTAACATCCGTTTCTCAGAAAGGCAAAAAGTGAAAAAAGGCAGTTAAAAATGGTCTACAAAAGCAGTATTGGACTGACCAGAGGATCCATCATCGGGCCCAGGCTTTGACACACTAATGTATTTTTAAGGGCTCATGAACATAGCCGTAGTTTCAGTCCGCATCTGATCTGCGTTTTTTGCTTATCATTTGTGGACCAATTCATCTCAATGGAGCCGCAAAAGATGCGGACAGCACACCTTGTGCTGTCTGCATCTGTATATCTGTAGACCTTCTGAGGCAATATTCGGAGGCAATATTTGTATATGATTGAATTCTACTCATTTGTGGCTAAAAAATCATATTTTCAATTGGTCTTTATTAAAATTATTAAGCTGTCACAAAGGGTTAATTGTTTTTCTAACTGTATGACTGGTACTTTCACTTTGTGCCAGTCATCTAATAAAATTTATCTCTAAATTACTAAAAGGTCATAAACACTTATTTAAGCTACATTCTTATGAGTAAGAGAAGAACTGAGCTATAATGAGTGTTTATAATGTCAGAGAGCAGAGATAAGGAGCACGTCAGCTCCCCAACTGATCGAAAAAAAGGGAAAATCCAGAGGCTGCTACTAGAGCATCTCAGCTCTGTACAGAAAAAAAATGGCTCCATATTTTCAATAAAGTCCAATTGAAAAAATTATTTTTAGCCCAAAATGAGTACAATGCAATAATAAAATAATGTGCCCACAAAGGTGTACATAGCCTTTAAAAAAAAAAGGTGGCTTGCACTGGAATTTGTGTTTTGTTGATCTGCAATTTGCGACCACAAAACACTTACGGCTGCCTGTGTGAGCTCTAAGGCAACAAGGCCCCTGAGGACCAACAGAAATCTATTTAACTTGGAGTTGGCTCTACCACTAGTGCCTAAGACTAGTATTTCTTATGCAATTAAATTAAACGTGAATAAGAATATGTACTGTATAGATTGATTGTGGGCCCTCTAAACATTTGGTTTAGTGGGCCAAGGAACCCTAGTCTGTCACTGCATAAAAGCCTGCATCGAAACAGTCTTGTCCCAATAGTTTTTTTTATTTTAAGTCAGGAATGAGTGAAATACTCAACAGGAGTTACTGCAAGCTGTATATTTTAATTTTCACACACATGCCTTGTGTTTTTTGTTTGACGTGAATGGACTTTTAGACCTTCATAGACATTCATCCACATTATGCAGAGGGACGAGGTTTTCTCTTTCATTATCGTAAACACTGGAAATGTAAGGGTTGTTTTGGAATGCTACACAGAGTATAGTTACCTCATTAAACTCTGGATTTAAAGTCTTCTTTTTCACTGCAGTTTTATGTTTTGATTTCTTGTCTTCATCAGGTTTTAAGTATCTGAAACACAGTTAACAGAGGCTAATTATCTACTGTCTACTGGACAATGAGGTCAAACATTTCAAGTTTTAACAGAAGAACAACAGTTACTTGGCCTTAGCTAAAAGGTAGATGTTTTACACTAGATTCACATTCAGAGTTTGCTCAGTGATTTCCATCATTTATTGTGAGCCAAAACCAGGAGCGGATCACAAACACAGTACAAGTGCAAATCTTTTCATCATACCCTATCCCTGTGTAGATACAAAAATAGGTTACATAAGAAGTGCGTAAAGCAACAGCGTAACAAAAAAGCCCCTCACAAGAGCTTAACTCAGAAACAATTAGAAAAACCTATACACGGACACAGACTTGCTAAGCTATAAAAATATTATTTTATTAAATACATGAATTAAAACATACAAAGGAGATGACAGACAAACGCAAAAGTGTGGTACAATCCTGGGAGAATTTACAGAGTACAAGAGTATAATGAAGCAAGTGACCTAAACACAAGAGCCTATAGACAAAAAAACTGCTATATAAGATATATATATATATATATATATATATATATATATTTTTTTTTTATATATAAATGTCCACACTCTATGAGAGTGCAAATAATGCCATCAAATATAAAGTGCATGTGCAAACTGCGGTGTAAGCAGAAAAACAATGGCAACTCTCAGGTATGAATCTTCGATTGGATATATATCTATTTAATCAGATGCAGCAAATGCCATAATAAAGTGCATGTGCAAGCCACATAAAGTTGGCAAAGAAATATGGTAAAAGTTTGTTCAAGAGGCTCAAACCGCAATAAAATACATAAAGTGAGCGGAAAAAGAGGTCACATATCGTATCTTAAAAGTAACAAGTCCACAGGAAAACCACACACCCCGACGCGCGTTTCGATTGAAACCTTCCTCTGGGGATGGCATTATTTGCACTCTCATGGATTGTGGACATTTATATATAAAAATATATATATCTTATATAGCATTTTTTTTTGTCTATAGGCTCTTGTGTTTAGGTCACTTGCTTCATTATACTCTTGTACTCTGTAATTTCTCCCAGGATTGTACTACACTTTTGCATTTGTCTGTCATCTTCTTTGTATGTTTTAATTCATGTATTTAATAAAATAATATTTTTTTAGCTAAGCAAGTCTCAGTGTCCGTGTATAGATTTTCCTATCCCTGTGTAGCCTCCACTCCTTGGCTCACAATCATTGATGGAAATCACTGATCAAACACTAACCAAAATCTGACTGTTTGAAAGCAGTCTTAGGGTACGTGCACATGGGTGCAGGTAAACTGGCAGAAGACCTGAACGAATGTCCATGTTAATTTCTGTTCGTTGCTGCACCAAAATGCAATTTCCTCAGATCCGCATCTAAAACCACAAACATAATTGAAATTCTTAGGATTTCTAAATCTACACAGCAGGTCAATTTCTGCACGGAAAACATCTGCAAAGTGTACATGAGATTTGTCTATTCTCATACGTGCTAGTACTGTACTACACTGCAGTTTTTCTGCACGGTAATCTGCGTGGAAAAAATGCATGTATTCTGACATGTGTGCAGGTACCTTTAGGGTATGTTCACATCTGGTGTATATATAGTATAGATGATCTAGCTTGGATTTTTGTGCAGAAAATCAGCGTACCTGCGAAGTGGAGATTTTACAAAATTTCATCCACGTGCAATGGAGATATTCTGCAACAGAATCCACACATAACATAATCTGTGGTAAGGATTTTAAGGGTGACTCCAAATGTGTTGGAAAATGTTGAAAAGTTGCAGATTTTTGGGTGTGAACTATGGTGCAGATTTTATTGCAGATTTCCTGTATGACAATCTCTCAGTTCAGTTCAATGGGGAATTGATTCTGCAGTGAAAAATGCTGTGGAGAAATTCTCAAGAAAATCTGCACGCTAATCAATTTTGCATTGAATTGAGTAGAGAAATTCTTATACAGAACGCTGCAACATTATTTACACACAAAATCTAGATTTTGTTGTGGAAATTTTTGCAATGTGTAAAAGCAACCTAAGGCCATCTGCACACCTTGCAGGTTTTTATTCTGCGGACCTGCCGCGCGGATTTCAAATTAAATAGCATGTCAATTATGTTTGCAGTTTTAGCTGTGAAATTCCCCCTGGAAAGGTCAGATCTGCAGCAAAACTGCATCAAATCTGCACCAAAAATTGCAATCAGACATCACGGAAACAGGTTCTTGGCAATTACCAAAGACTATTACCTTTCCCAACTGGTTTAGGACCCGACTAGAAGGACGGCCATACTGGACTTAGTATTAACCAATAGATCTGACAGAACAACAGATGTGCAGGTTGGGGGACACCTGGGAAATAGTGATCATAAAGTAATAACCTTCCTTGTCATTCAAAAGAGTGTTTCTTCAGGGAGGAACAAAAATACTAAACTTCAAAAAAGCTAAATTTAGACAACTTAACTAACTAACTAAACTAACTAACTGGGACAAAGTCCTCAAAAATTAAAATACAGCCACAAAATAGGATAGTTTTAAAACCATTCTAAACTCTCTAATTGTGAGAGCTACATACCTTAATGGGAATAAAAGGGTAAGGAACAAAAAAAAAACTATGTGGATACATAAAAATGTAAAGGGAGCAATAAAGGACAAAAGAAAGCATTTAAATCACTAAAACCGGAGGATAGCAAGAAAGCATTTAAAAACTATAAGGAAGAAAAGAATATGTAAAAGACAAATAAAAGCAGCCAAACTAGAGACGGGAAGATTTATTGCCAAAGAGAGTAAAGCTAACCCTAAAATGTTCTTCAGTTATTTAAATGGTAAAAACTATAAATCTGATGGTGTCGGCCTTTACAGAGTGATGACGGGGGAGTTGCAGAGAGCGATGAGGAGAAAGCAAACCTATTAATTTTTGTTTTGTCCACTGTATTAACTGAGGAAAATAAAGTGTCAGATGAAATGCAGTATGTAAAAGTAAGAAGTACAGCGGCGTCTTTAAAAGAGTAAAATAGACTAATCACCGGACACAGATGGCATACATCCCTTTATCCTAAGAGAATTAAGTAATGTCATTGCCAGACCCTTATTTCTGATATTTAAGGACTTTATATTGACAGTGTTCCACAGGATTCTCGCTTAGTAAATGGGGTGCCAACATTCAATCAGGGGTAAAAAACAGAGCTCAGAAACTATGGGCCGGTAAGTTTAATATCAGTCGTGGGTAAACTGTTTAAAAGTTTTCTAAGATATGCTATCTTAGAGTACCTCAATGAAAATAAGCGAATAACACAGTATCAGCATGAGGGATAGGTCATGTCAAACTAATTTAATCAGTTTCTATGAGGAGGTAAGTTCTAGACTTGACCAGGGTGAGTCAATGAATGTCATGTATCTTGACTTCTCCAAAGCATTTGATACTGTACCATATAAAAGGTTAGTATATAAAATGAGAATGCTTGAATTGGGAGAAAATGTGTGTATATGGATAAGTAACTGGCTCAGTGATAGAAAACAGAGGGTGGTTATTAACGGTACACACTCAGATTAGGTCACTGTTACTAGTGGGGTACCACAGGGGTCAGTATTGGGCCCTATTCTCTTCAATATATTTATTAAGGATCTTGTAGAAAGCTTGCACTGTCCACTAGACAGCAAACAACTGTAGGATCCAGTGTCAGGCAGCTGCTGCCAAGGCCAATAAGACAATGGGTAGCATCAAAAGGGGCATAGATGACCATGATGAGAATATAGTCCTGCCACTATACAAATCACTAGTCATATAGCACATGGAGTACTGTGTACAGTTCTGGGCTCCTGTGAACACGACAGATATAGCAGAGCTGGAGAGGGTCCAGAGGAGGGCAACTAAAGTAATAACTGGAATGGGTGGACTAAAGTATACAGAAAAATTATCAAAATTAGGGTTGTTTAGTTTAGAAAAAAGACGACTGAGGGGAGATCTAATAACTATGTATAAATATATCAGGGGTCAGTACAGAGATCTTTCCCATCATCTATTTACCCCCAGGACTGTGACTGTGACGAGGGGACATCCTCTGCGTCTGGAGGAAAGAAGGTTTGTACACATACATAGAAGAAGATTCTTTACTGTAAGAGCAGTGAGACTATGGAGCTCTCTGCCTGAGGAGGTGGTGATGGTGAGTACAATAAAGGAGTTCAAGAGGGGCCTCGATGTATTTCTGGAGGGGAATAATATTACAGGTTATGGTTACTAGAGAGGGGTTGTTGATCCAGGGAGTTTTTCTGATTGCCTGACTGGAGTTGGGAAGGGTTTTTTCCCCTAACGTAAGGAAAATTAGCTTCTACCTCACAGGTTTTTTTTTTTTTTGCCTTCCTCTGGATCAACTTGCAAGATAACTGACTGAACTGGATGGACAAATGTCTTTGTTCAGCCTTACAAACTATGTTACTGTGTAGATTCATTACACACAGAGTGATCTATTTCAAGTGTTAATCTTGATCGTTGTGGCTTACAGCTAATGAAAAGCCAAAAGGCAGTATCTCAGAAAATTTGAATATTTTATAAGACCAATAAAAAAAATATTTTTAATACAGAAATGTTGGCCTACTAAAAATTATGTACAGTGTAGGCACTCAATACTTGGTCAGCCTTTGTAACTGGTAAGGTGTTATAGAAGCCCAGGTTGCTTTGATAGCGGCTTTAAGCTTGTCTGCATTGTCGGGTCTGGTGTCTTACCTTCCTCTTGACAATAACCCAGAAATTCTCTATGGGATTTAGGGCATGCTAGTTTGCTGGCATATCAAGCACAGTGATACTGTAGTTATTAAACTAGGAATTTGGCAGTGTTGGCAGGTGCCAAGTCCTGCTGGAAAATGAATCAGCATCTCCATAAAGAGTGTCAGCAGAGGGAAGCATAAAGTGCTCTAAAATTTCCTGCACTTTTGCAGGAAATGCACTTTTATCTGAAAACAAGACTGGACCACTGAGCAATAGTCCAGGCCTTTTACTCCTTAGCCCTAGTTAAGGCACTTCTTCTTCGTATCTGGGTCATGAGTGGCTTGCCACAAGGTATGCAATAGTTGTAGCCCATGTCCTAGATACATCTATGTGTGGTGGGTTTTGACTCCTGGCCCCCCATGATCAGCTGTTTGACGAGAACACAATGCTGATCTGACCACTGTGTTCTCTCCACTCTCTACCCGTTCAGGGTCAATATTCCAGCGCAAGCAGGTGTAAATACATCTCCTCCATTCCATTCACGTGAATGGGAATAAACTGTTGTTGTGTTGGTCTAGCACCAAAGTGCTTGGGTGCTCGAGTAGAACACCTTGGAATGCTCAGGTGCTCTACCGAGCACCATGGAAGTCAATGGAAGAACCCGAGCATCAAACCTGCTCTGAAGAGGGGAGGGTGTCTGGTTCATAGCAAAGGCCAGAAATTGATGGAAACACCACTGAAATGGTTCGGGAACAGCATGAGGAGGATGTCTGGATGCATCTTGGGCTCCCAGGTCGCTGCTGGGAACGATGTTGTCCGAGTAGTATGCCACTTTTACAGACTGACAATAATACGCACCAAACCGAAGATAAAATCGATTTTGCAGGAAAAATTGTTAGGAAACATTCTTTCCTGTATATTTACTTGTATATAAAGTGCAAGTGCTGCCAAAAATTACAAGGAAGAGGCACTCCGATACAACCTGTATATTACATAAAGGAGGCCCTCATTCACATTGTAGTACAATTGTGGGACTCCTACACTCATAAAGCCTATGCACTAAGGGAAAGGGCTGCCAAAAATTACAAGGAACCAGCACTGCAATACACCCTTTATTACACATAAAGGAGGGCATCATACACACCCTTGAAAAATTATGATTGATGGCCTGCTGGTGACTCTCAAAAACATTAGGAGCAAGGGCCAGCTGGTGACCCTCTAAAACATAAGGGGTGAGGGCCTGCTGCTGATCTGACCATCTAAAACATTAGGGATGAGAGTCTGCTGCTGAGCTGACCATCTAAAACATTAGGGGTGAGGGCCTGCTGCCGAGCTGACCATCTAAAACATTATAGGCAAGGGCCTGCTGCCGAGCTCACCATCTAAAAAATGTGGGTGAGGGCCTGCTGCTAAGCTGACCATCTAAAAAATGTTCTGGGCGAGGGCCTGCTGCCGAGCAGACCATCTAAAAAAAATTGTGGGCTGAGGGCCTACTGCCGAGCTGACCATATAAAAATCTATGGGTGAGGGTCTGCTGCTGAGCTGACCCTCTAAAACATTATGGTTGAGGGCCCACTGCTGAGCTGACCCCCTAAAACATTAGGAGCGAGGGCAGCCTAATAAGCATGTTAATATGATGATGGAGGAGGACGAGAAAAGGGAGATTGAACCATATACCCTTTTTAGTGGTGGAAGGGGTGCATGGGAATACAGTGTATTCAATACACCTTAAAAGCCACATTTAGAGTGCGTTTATGTTCATCCTCTTTCCTCTGGTGGAGTAGAGAAGTCAGGGACAATCCAGGCCTTGTTCATTTTTATAAGAGTCAACCGGTCAGCATTTTCATTTGACAGGCGGATGCGCTTATTAGTTATTATGCCCCCAGCAGCACTAAATACACGCTCTGACAAAACGCTGGTGGCGGGGCAGGCCAGCACCTCCAAGGTATAGAGTGCCAGTTCGTGCCACTTGTCCAGCTTGGACACCCAATAGTTGTAAGGCACACAGGGATCACTGAGGACACTGACACGGTCTGCTACATACTCCTTCACATCTTCCAAAATGTTTCCCTCCTTGTGACACTGGGCCGCACATCAGGTTGAGGGTGCTGGTTGGGTGTCATAAAACTGTCCCAGGCCTTGGAGAGTGTTGCCCTGCCTCTGTTGGAACTGCTGTGTGTTCCCCTCCCCTCCTCGGTTGGCCAAGGAACTACATACTCTGCAGCCAACATTGTCAGCTGGAAATTTTTGGAGCAATTTTTCCACAAGGACCTTCTGGTATTGCATCATTTTCCTCATCCTCTCCACCACAGGAATGAGAGATGAAAAGTTATCTTTGTAGCGGGGGGTCGAGAAGGGTGAACAACCAGTAATCGTTGTTGGCCAAAATGCATATAGCGCGAGGTTCACGGGAAAGGCAGCATAACATAAAGTCAGCCATGTGTGCCAGAGTCCCAACAGACAAGACTTTGCTGTCCTCGTCAGGAGGATAACTCTCGATCTCCTCATCCTCTTCCTCCTCTTCTACCTATCCATGCTGAACAGATGGAATAAAACTTCAATGGGTACTACCCTCTGTAGCGGAGGCAACCGTCTCCTGCTCCATCCAATTTGTGCTGAGAAGACGAACTGAGGGTGGTATGGCTATCACCCTGTGTACTGTCTTCCCCCATTTCCACCTCTTCCACATGCAAAGCGTCCGCCTTAATTGTGAGCAGCGAGTGTTTGAGTAGACACAGAAGTGGGAGGGTTACACTGATAATAGCGTTATCGCCGCTCACCATCTGTGTTGATTCCTCAAAGTTGCGTAAAACCTCACAGAGGTCAGACATCAATGCCCACTCTTTGCTTGTGAAGAGCGGAAGCTGACTGGAAAGATGACGAACATGTTGCAGCTGGTATTCCACTACTGCCCTCTGCTGCTCACAAAGCCTGGCCAACACATGGAACGTGGAGTTCCAGTGCGTGCTCACATCACACAACAGTCAGTGAGCTGGCAATTGCAATCGCTGCTGCAGCGTTGTCAGACCAGCGGAAGCTGCCGATGACTTGCAGAAATGGGCACACACGCGGCGCACCAGGAGCTCAGACAAATTGGTGTAGGTTTTGAGAAACCGCTGAACCACTAGGTTGAACACGTGGGCTAGGCATGGTATGTGTGTGAGATTGCCGCTCTCCAAAGCCGTCACCAAGTTACAGCCATTATCAGAGACAAACATGCCTGGTTCTAGGTTGAGCAGCGAGAGCCACAGCTCAGTCTGGTCCCTTATCCCTGTGCTGTTTGTCAACTAAGCAGATCAGTTTAAGCGGGCCTGTTGCCACTTCCACACTGCAGTGCTACACTGCTTTGAGCTACTGACTGATGTCTGAATGGTGCTGCAAGATGATAATTCAAAGGTGGAAGTGGAGGAGGAGTTGGGGGGGTTCATCACTGGCCAAAAGCACTTGCCCATGTGTCGATCGTTAAGTGGACCTTCCCAATAACTGCCTTGGTCAGGGCACGGGTGATATTACGGGACACATGCTGGAGTAAGGCTGGGACTGCACACCGTGAAAAATATTGGCGGCTGGGGACAGAGTACCGTGGGACAGCCGCCGCTATCAGGCTGCAGACAGCCTCAGTGTTCACAAGCCTAAATAGCAACATTTCCAGGGCTAGCAATTTGGAAAGGTGCACATTTAGTGCTATGGTCTGTGGATGGGTGGCTGGGTATTTGCGCTATCGCTCATAGGCCTGGGATATAGACATCTGTACGCTGCGCTGGGACACAGAAGTGGATGTGCTAGCTGATGGTGCTTACGAAGGTCCAGGTGCATGGCGGGAGGCATCCAGGCCTGCGTCCTGGACAAGGGATTGGCCAGCACGTAACACAGGGGAAAAGGAGGCAGTGGTGTGACCCGCAGACACTGATTGTGGACCCAGGCGTTCGGCCCACCTATTAGGGTGCTTTGATGTCATGTGGCGGATCTTGCTGGTGGTGGTGAGGTTGCTAGTCTTCACGTCCCTGCTCATTTTTGGTACGGCACAGGTTGCAAATGACAATTCTTTTATCGTCCGCACTTTCCTCAAAAAAGCGCCAGACTGCGGAACACCAACCCTTGGCAAGGGAGATTTCCGTAAGGGGGTGCTCCAGGGAACAGTTGCAGGCCTGTTTGGTGTGGCCCGCCTTCTCCCTTTTGCCACCCCACTGCCTCTTCCAGCCTGTTGCAGTACTGCGGATCCCTCCCCCTCTGTACTGCTGTCCTCGCTCGGCTTGCCACCTTCCCAGGTTGGTTTAGTGACTTCATCGTCCAGCACCTCTTCTTCCACTTCCTCACTCTGGTCATCCTCCTGACTTGTTGACCTAACAACAACCTCAGTCATTGACAACTGTCTCATCCTCATCATGAACTTCTTGAGACACTAATTGCGGTTGATTTATTGGCAACTGTGTCTCATCATCATCAAGTGGGCTTGGCGAGAGGCCCAAATTAAGGAATGGCGATGAAAACAGCTCCTCGGAATATCCGAGTGTGGGATCACTTGTTTGCCAAGACTCTCCATGGTGGGTGGATGGGGTATCAAGGTGAGGATTCTGTTGACCAGACTCTTGACTACTGAGACTGGACTTTGTGGAAGACAGGGTGGTGCTTAACCGACTGGAAGCATTATCTGCTGCAATCCAACCGACCACCTGGTCGCACTGGTCTGACTTCGAGAGTGGTGTCCTCCGCCGCCCTGCCAACTGGGACATAAAGCTAGGTATCGTGAATGAGTGTGTTTCTTGTGCTCTGGCAGCAAGCACAGTTTCACCGCTCCCAGGGCCACGGCCTCTGTGTGCACTATCAGCAGCACGGCCACTTCCCCGTCCCGTTCTGCTCGCCTTGCGCATATTAAATGGTATATATGCTTGCAAGTATGTCACACATACAGTAGCGCAGGTTTTGTAAGTGTATGCGCAAATAAAGTACACAGAATGTCACAGATAATTTTAGGATGCGTACACTTTAAACAGGAGGTATAGCACAAGTAATGTCACTGTCACCACTGCCTAATATAAAATCACACTGAATGAATGTCACTGGTATTTAGGATGCGCACACGTTAAACGGGAGGTATAGCACAAGTAATGTCGCTGTCACCACTGCCTAATAAAAAATTACACTGAATGAATGTCACTGATATTTAGGATGCACAAACGTTATACAGGAGGTATAGTGCAAGTAATGTCGCTGTCACCACCACCTAATAAAAAATTTCACTGAATTAATGTCACTGATATTTAGGTTGCACAAACGTTATACAGGAGGTATAGCACAAGTAATGTTGCTGTCACCACCGCCTAGTAAAAAATTACACTGAATGAATGTCACTGATATTTAGGATGCACAAACGTTATATAGGAGGTATAGCGCAAGTAATATCGCTGTCACTAGCGGCTAATAAAAATTACACTGAATTAATGTCACTGATATTTAGGTTGCACAAACGTTATACAGGAGGTATAGCGCAAGTAATGTCGCTGTCACCACCGCCTAATAAAAAATTACACTGAATGAATATCACTGATATTTAGGATGCACAAATGTTATACAGGAGGTATAGCGCAAGTAATGTCGCTGTCACCAGCGGCTAATAAAAAATTACACTGAATTAATGTCACTGATATTTAGGATGTGCAAACGTTATACAGGAGGTATAGCGCAAGTAATGGGCAAGCATTAAACAGGAGATGTAGCGTAGATAATGTCATGGTCACCAGCAGCGAAAGAACTTACACTGAATGTCACTGATATTTCAGATGCGCTAACGTTATACTGGAGATGCAGTGCAGGTAATGTAACTGTCCGCAGCGGACACTGTCTACAGAAAAAGTACACTGGATGTCACAGATATTTTTAGGCTGCACACAAGTTAGACAGGAGATGTAGCGCAGATAATGTCGCTGTCTGCAGCGGCCAAACAATTGCAAGCTATTTAGCAAAGGTTGCGCTAAAAATATATGTTGCTGCCAAATACAACTATAGTCTTTAAAAGGACTTTTGGGTCTCTAACAAGTTTTAGCAATTTAGTGCAGATTGCGCTAAAAATATATATTGCTGCCACACACAATAGTCCTTAAAAGGACTTTTAGGGTCTATAACAAGTATAAAAACAAAAATATTGCTATTTCAATCCCTACACTATATCTCCCTTCTGCTCTCCCTGACTAAGGCCCCATGCACACGGCCGTGTTTCACAGCCGTGTGCGGGCCGTAGAACCGCGGCCTGGATCCCTCCTGAGAGCAGGAGCGCACGGCGTCACTGGTTGCTATGACGCCGTGCGCTCCCTGCTGCCGCCGCAATACAGTAATACACTGGTATAGATCATACCAGTGTATTACTGTATTGCGGCGGCAGCAGGGAGCGCACGGCGTCATAGCAACCAGTGACGCCGTGTGCTCCTGCTCTCAGGAGGGATCCAGGCCGCGGTTTCACGGCCCGCACACGGCTGTGAAACACGGCCGTGTGCATGGGGCCTTACACTGAGCCAAACACTCGTTCTGGCCAGCCAATCATTGTAATGCCAGCAGCCAACATGGCTACGGCAATATAGTGAATAGCAGTACCTACCTGCACATTTATCGGCTGCATAGCAGTCAACAAACGTGCGGGGAGGAGACTCGAGCATAGAGCTCGAGCACGCGCTGTATTCGGCCGAACATCGCAATGTGTCGAGCATCGCGATGCTCGAGCCGAACTAGTGTTCGGCCGAGCATGCTCGCCCGACACTAGTTATTGCACTCTGTCTCATTTAAATGAATGGGATGAAGGAGCTGTTATTACACTACTCATCACTGCAATCTTGATAGCCCTGTGGTCTTTTCAAAGAGCTGATCGGCAGAGGTGGCAGGAGTCAGCCCCACTGATCTAATATTGATGACCTCTCTAGAGGTTAGGTCATCAATATTGGAAAGCAGACAACCCCTTTAATAAACCATTACACTCATGAGAATTTTTCGGATTATATCAATTTTACCCAAAGAACTTTACAGCTAAATTTAAAGGATATGGACACATTTGCATTGATTTTGTTTATTACTTATTTGCGTCCTAAATGCAAAATCAAAGGATTTTTCAAACCAGCACCTTGATCTGAATACTTTGTAATTGCGTATAATTAAAAATTTTGTATAGCTACTGAGCTATTCAATAAAAACTATTTGTATAGCGCTACCTGCTATTTGCCCTTTTTCTAATTTCTCTGTCCTGCTCACTGAGGTAGTTTTGGCTCACAGTCTCTGATGAAAATCACAGATCAAACAATGATTAAATCACCAAAGTGTGAACAAGATCTCATTCACATTTCCGTTTTTTCACTGATGTGTGCTGTGTGCATTTTCCACGGACAGCACACGACCCATTGATTTTAATGTGTCTGTTCACGCATTAGAACTTTTTTTTACTGACGATAGGTCAGTGAAAAAATCACAAAGACTTGCAGTACTTTGGTCTGTGATGCGGACTAAACACGCCCATTATAGTCTATGGGTTTGTGAAAAAACGGACACCACATTGATGGCATCTGTGTTAGTTCTGTGTTTGGTCTGATTTTCACTGACTACGAATAGGAGATGCTCTGGAAATTAATTTTCTGCTGAGAGGTGTCCATGGAATATGGATGACGCATGGAGGGCGAAAAAATGGACACATTGATCAAACACGGAAATCTTCACATATCAAACACATACTGATTTTCACGAATGTCAAATGTGATTTTTTTTGTGAGGCCTAGGATGTACCATTTCTTTTTAAAACCTAGTTGACCTTGTTAAGAACCTGTAGGCTCTCTGTCAGGCTCTGTGTTCCTGCCTAGAAGCAATGCACCGGATGTATGATTCCACAATTTTCTTCCCACAAATTTATAAAGAATCCATGAGAATAATAATTCTGTGTGCCTCTATGTAAAATCTAGAGGCACATATAGGCACAGAATGGGCCCATATCATGTTGTGAACATCTATCATGCATGCATACAAAATGGATCTGTTGCTTTCTTCGGAAGATATGGTCTATGTGGCCCTCATATCTTTTCTGAAACTCATTTCAAAACACAATTTGAAGAGTCTGCAATGTTTAAAGGGGTTGTCGGGGTTCAGAGCTGAACCCGGACAAACCCAGAATGTCACCCAGGCAGCCCCCCTGACAAGAGCTCCGAAGCTCTCCTTTTCCTTGCACAATTCCGGCATTTTCAGGAGTTCCGGTGACGATCCTTAGGGGGTCCAACAGTGAGCCCGGTGAAGTCACCAGCACTGATGGGCGAGCTTTAGCACTGCCCTAGCCTGTAAAACGGCTTGGGCAGCGCTAAAGCCCACCCATCAGAGCCGGTGACGTCACCGAACACACTGCTGAGTAGAAGCCTCCGCCCGGCAGTGTGTTATTGTAAATAAAAAAAGCCCTTGCCCTACGTGATCCTGAGTAGGGCAAGAGAGCGCATCGGAGCATGACATGCTCCGATGCTAACATCAGAGGGGCTGCCTGGGTGAAAATATGGGTATGTCCAGGTTCAGATCGGAACCCAGACAACCCCTTTTAAGGTAATGTTTTGTTGCTTTGCTACTTAATAATAATATTTATTTATATAGCGCCACCATATTCCGCAGTGCTTTACAAATTCATAGGGTTCATGTACAAAACAAAAGTAACTGGCTAATATACAACTGAAACACTAGGAGTCAGAGCCCTGCTCGCAAGAGCTTCCAATCTATGAGGAATTGGGGGTGACACATAAGGTAGTCGACTTAATAGCAGCATATTATAGCTATAGGTACTATTATGTTCACATCTCTGGTGAATGTTTTCGGCAGGTTGTTTCGGCAGAGAAAAGCCTGTCGATGTTCACTGAATTTGGCATTGCCAGATTTGACTATAATGGGATACGGCGCTAATGGGATCTGGCATAAATGGCGGGTTTCAACAGTACAAATACAGCTGTGTTTTTTTGTCCGGCCGACAGCTGGTATTTATGCTGGATCATCTCTAACGGCGATGTGAACACAGCCTTAGATCAAGCAACACAAAAAGCACTGTAAGATCAATAGACAGCTTCTATTTATGGTATATTTATAGATTACAGGAAGCCATAACAGGGCCTGCATACTTAACTATGGGTGTTTTTTTTATATTAGTAGCACTAAATTAATTATCAGATCATCTGTGTAACATCCTATAAAAACATCATAGTAGAGGACCACTGCAATTCCATAACTTAATGTGAGAAGTAGTTACTGTCTTAAAGGAAACCTGTCATCACTTTCATCTCTTTCACACTTGCGTTCTTTTCTTCCGGCATAGAGTTCCGTCGTCGGGGCTCTATGCAGGAAGAATCCTGATCAGTTTTATCCTAATGCATTCTGAATGGAGTGAAATCCGTTCACGATGCATCAGGATGTCTTCAGTTCCGGAACAGAGCGTTTTTTGGCCGGAGAAAATACTGCAGCATGCTGCGCTTTTTGCTCCGGCCAAAAATCCTGAAGACTTGCCGCAAGGCCGGATCCGGAATTAATGCCCATTGAAAGGCATTGATCCGGATCCGGCCTTAAGCTAAACGTCGTTTCGGCGCATTGCCGGATCCGACGTTTAGCTTTTTCTCAATGGTTACCATGGCTGCTGGGACGCTAAAGTCCTGGCAGCCATGGTAAGTGTAGTGGGGGAGCGGGGGAGCAGCATACTTACCGTCCGTGCGGCTCCCGGGGCGCTTCAGAGTGACGTCAGGGTGCCCCAAGTGCATGGATCACGTACTCGCATGGCACGTCATCCATGCGCATGGGGCGCTCTGACGTCACTCTGGAGCGCCCCGGGAGCCGCACGGACTGTAAGTATACCGCTCCCCCGCTCCCCACTACTACTATGGCAACCAGGACTTTAATAGCGTCCTGGCTGCCATAGTAACACTGAAAGCATTTTGAAGACGGATCCGTCTTCAAATGCTTTCAGTACACTTGCGTTTTTCTGGATCCGGCGTGTAAAGTGGAGTACACGCCGGATCCGGACAACGCAAGTGTGAAAGAGGCCTT
Organism: Bufo gargarizans; assembly: GCF_014858855.1. NCBI lineage: Eukaryota > Metazoa > Chordata > Amphibia > Anura > Bufonidae > Bufo > Bufo gargarizans. The sequence goes on along the minus strand of NC_058082.1, from coordinate 278,916,758 downwards.
AGTCTATTTATTCACTCACTTTTCTAAAAATACTTTTTAATACATTAATAATGATATTAAAATAAATTCTGAACGAACTATCAGTTCAGAGAAAAAACTAAAATAATTGTTCCCGCCATATATGTAAATGAACCTTAGATGAGTCCGGTCTCCTCCATGCTTCAGAGATGAGTCCAGCGTTCTCTAACTCTGAGCCCAGCCATGCCCACTGTGAAGGAGCCCAGCACAACCTCGAATCCTCCGAATCTCCTCCTTACTTCCCGACGTCACAAAGCTAGAGTGCCGTAATCTCGCAATGCACTAGCTATAAAATAGTTTTTTTTTCACAATAAAAGCACAGAGAGCTATGGGGACTGGGTATTGCGGATGTGCTAGCGGCCATCTAGCAGCCCATGTCCTCAGCTCTATACCCAAAATCCAGGTGACAGGTTCCCTTTAAGACTACCACTTTTGTGGATACTTTGGACATGTATTAACTACTGTCTGCCTGTAGAGGTCACCAGCATGCCACAATGTACAAGATCCTCATTATTATTCTCAGCACACGTGATTGGAATACACCGGCTCCAGAGTTATCGCCGATAAACAGCAGGATCCTACGAATGCATAACGTAAGGTTAAGCCACCTTGTCTATGATAAAAAGAATGGTTTCCTAGAGAATAATTTTTAACCCCTAACTGCCACAGCTGGTTTTGGCCTTTTTGAAGCTGTGTTTTACTACCTTTGCACACTAAAAAAAAGTTTTACAAATTTTGATTCTGCATTCAAAGATCCATCACATTTTTTATTTTTCTGGCAATGACAATATGTGAGGGTGTTTTTTTGGGACAAGTTGTAGTTTTTACTGGTTCAATTTTAGAGTACATACAACTTTTTGATCACTTTTATGTGTTTTTTTTTTTGGGGAAACCAGCTAAGGAAAAACAGCAATACTGTCATATATCTTTTTTATGCCTATTCTTAATATTTTATTAAATTTAGAGAATGATCACAAGGGGTGCCAGTGTGACCAGGCCTGGAGGGGGAGGGAGCCCCGCAGCACAACTATCCACACATACTAGCAGTTTTCTGCCCAGGCATCAGCACAGTACTAGAGAGGCAGAGGGGTTATTTAGGAAAATATATTTATGACATTCTCAGGATAGGCAATCAATATCAGATCTGAGGGGTTGGGACCCCTGCCAACCAGTTGTTAGATGAGGCCTTCAAGCGCCGCAGCCTCTTCCTGGGCCAGTAACATCACTGTTCAAGTCAATGGGGCTGAGCTGCAAATACCAAGCACTGCCAGTATACGATGTATGGTGCTGTCCTTGGAAAGCAGCCGGGAGCCTGCATTACTCACCAGAGCTTTGGTGATAGCAGTGGCTCCCTGAAACAGCTGATTGGTGGGGGTGTTGGGACTTGGAACTTGTGATACTGATGAGCTATCCTGAGGATAAGTCATTATTGTCTTTTCCAGAATGCTGTGTCAGATTTATGCTTTATTCAGTCAGTGTTTGGTCAGTTATTTCCATCAGTGATTATGCGCGAAAACCAAGTGCAGCTCTAAACACAGAACAGGTGCAGATCTTTATTTTATACCTTATGTCTGTGGAGGCTCCAATCCTGGATTTGACTCACAATCACTGATGGAAATCACTGACGTGTGAATGAGGTCTTTTACAGCGCCATGCATATACAATGGATGACAGAATGGGGTTAATAATGTGGAATATTTATAACGAATAAAAAAATTACACTGTTCCTCTAGTAAGAATACAGTATAAAAAGGCTCCATTCACATGTCCGTATAATGGGTCCGCATCCGGACGGGTGTGGACCCATTCATTCTCTATGGGGACGGAATGGATGTGGAGAGCACACTATGTGCTCTCAGCATCCGCATTTCCAGAGCGCGCCCCCGATCTTCTGGTCCGCGGCTCCGGAAAAAAATAGAACATGTCCTATTCTTGTCCGCAATTGCGGACAAGAATCGGCAGTTCTATGGGGGTGCTGGCCGGGTGTATTGCGGATCCGCAATGCACTACAGACATCTGAATGAACCCTAATATTAACATTTTGGAATAAAAAAATAAACAGAAACTGGTAGATCTTCTGATTGGAAGAATGCCGCATAGTAATCTATTCTGTACCACAAGTGAAATTGAACATCACTTCCTAAGCCTATGGTGGCAAACAGTATCTACAAAAACCATCAGAAAGCGTTGGCACAAGATTGGGCTATCAGCCAGATGTCCAACTACAGTTGTTCCATTGACCTCGTGATACCACTCTCAAAGGTTAGCATGGCGCACACACAGCAAGGTGGCAATGGAGGCTGGAATGGAGGTGTATCATCTTCAGCAATTTTGATAGCCAGAGATTGGTCTGGAGGCCTTTGCAAGGGAATGTCACACTGGTTCTACTCCATGGTTATTGTGAGGGCTGGCATAATGCAGCTGGACCCCTCTAGTCTTCATTTCAGGTACATTAACAGCTCAGCGTTACATTGATTTAGTTGTGAAAACAGTGGTATGGCCATTTCTCCAAAGTGTCCCAGGAGCTGTTTTTCAACAGGACAATGTCAGGCCGCATGTTGCTTGTGCCTGCTTGACCTAAATGTGCTACCACGGCCAGACTTGTCTCCCATCTAGCACATCTGGGACATCATTTGCAATTGAGCTGCCAGCAGCGGATCTTGGTGATTTGCACGACTAAGTGCATTCAGCATGACAGAACTCTTCTCAGACAACCATTAATAACCTCATTGATTGCATGCCAAGGCATGTAAGTCTGTGTGGTGATCATACCTGATGCTGAATAAATCAAGATGTTTAGAATATTTTGTGTCCATTTTTGTATCGTTTCCATATGATTAACATATCTATCAATCCTGTGGTTTCCATAGTTCCACAACTTTTCCTTATTGGTGTTGCAATTTCAATGTTGAGGAGTGTATAACATAGGAACTACACCATGCAAAGGTATAAGAAATATATCACTAGAATAGTTATTTGATGGGTAATGCATGTTATTACTAAAACATACATGTCAGGAGAGGTGATGGGTTCTCTTAAATAACAGGTCCTTATTGGCGGTGTATTGTACTTTATCTCCATATAACAAGATTTCTTGTGCTGCTCTCACATTCTAATACTTGCATCAAACTTGTAAAATAAAAAACCTGTAAACAAGCTGGTGACGGCAATGAGTAGGCGACATCCTTCTCAAAAGTGTAATGTATGTGCTCTAATGCTGTGAATTCTTCAAAGCTCATCTGGGATTTTTCATACGTGGGATTTCATTTACTCAGTACAATTGTTTCACAGCTACTTTTAAACAGGAAGTTTCATGCAATTTCACATTCATTCTAAAATTGTGACCCCAAAAATAGTGTACTGTTGTATCATTCTGGCTATTACTTGCTTTATGGCAGAAAGCACCGAGGGACCATCAGATCAACACAACAGGTAATTACGTATATACAGGTCATTCTCAAAAAATTAGCATATTGTGATAAAGTTCATTATTTTCTGTAATGTACTGATAAACATTAGACTTTCATATATTTTAGATTCATTACACACCAACTGAAGTAGTTCAAGCCTTTTATTGTTTTAATATTGATGATTTTGGCATACAGCTCATGAAAACCCAAAATTCCTATCTCAAAAAATTAGCATATCATGAAAAGGTTCTCTAAACGAGCTATTAACCTAATCATCTGAATCAACTAATTAACTCTAAACACCTGCAAAAGATTCCTGAGGCTTTTAAAAACTCCCAGCCTGGTTCATTACTCAAAACCGCAATCATGGGTAAGACTGCCGACCTGACTGCTGTCCAGAAGGCCATCATTGACACCCTCAAGCAAGAGGGTAAGACACAGAAAGAAATTTCTGAACGAATAGGCTGTTCCCAGAGTGCTGTATCAAGGCACCTCAGTGTGAAGTCTGTGGGAAGGAAAAAGTGTGGCAGAAAACGCTGCACAACGAGAAGAGGTGACCGGACCCTGAGGAAGATTGTGGAGAAGGACCGATTCCAGACCTTGGGGGACCTGCGGAAGCAGTGGACTGAGTCTGGAGTAGAAACATCCAGAGCCACCGTGTACAGGGGTGTGCAGGAAATGGGCTACAGGTGCCGCATTCCCCAGGTCAAGCCACTTTTGAACCAGAAACAGCGGCAGAAGCGCCTGACCTGGGCTACAGAGAAGCAGCACTGGACTGTTGCATGTCATTCGGAAATCAAGGTGCCAGAGTCTGGAGGAAGACTGGGGAGAGGGAAATGCCAAAATGCCTGAAGTCCAGTGTCAAGTACCCACAGTCAGTGATGGTCTGTGGTGCCATGTCAGCAGCTGGTGTTGGTCCACTGTGTTTTATCAAGGGCAGGGTCAATGCAGCTAGCTATCAGGAGATTTTGGAGCACTTCATGCTTCCATCTGCTGAAAAGCTTTATGGAGATGAAGATTTCATTTTTCAGCACGACCTGGCACCTGCTCACAGTGCCAAAACCACTGGTAAATGGTTTACTAACCATGGTATTACTGTGCTCAATTGGCCTGCCAACTCTCCTGACCTGAACCCCATAGAGAATCTGTGGGATATTGGGAAGAGAAAGTTGAGAGACGCAAGACCCAACACTCTGGATGAGCTTAAGGCCGCTATCGAAGCATCCTGGGCCTCCATAACCCCTCAGCAGTGCCACAGGCTGATTGCCTCCATGCCACGCCGCATTGAAGCAGTGATTTCTGCAAAAGGATTCCCGACCAAGTATTGAGTGCATAACTGAACATAATTATTTGAAGGTTTACTTTTTTTTGTATTAAAAACACTTTTCTTTTATTGGTCGGATGAAATATGCTAATTTTTTGAGATAGGAAATTTGGGTTTTCATGAGCTGTATGCCAAAATCATCAATATTAAAACAATAAAAGGCTTGAACTACTTCAGTTGGTGTGTAATGAATCTAAAATATATGAAAGTCTAATGTTTATCAGTACATTACAGAAAATAATTAACTTTATCACAATATGCTAATTTTTTGAGAAGGACCTGTATGTGTAAGGTGGTAAAGCAGCAATCACCGGTTATGTTCTGAACTTGTATCAAGGCTGATTTATTGGCCTGAATTTGTGGGAGGGGCGCCCTGCCCCTATATCAACCCTCACTTCACACACAGGGGCACGGACGGCAGCAGCGTTACCAGTATCCAGCCGGCAGGTCAGCGTCACAGGAAGATCTCCTTCTGCACTTCCGGTCAGCTGCTTCCTCCTAGTCGCAACAGCCGGCGTCCGTGCTGCTCGTGTGGCAGGTAAGTGGAAGCTGCCTCTTAGCGCAGGCTCGGCCCTTCAGTCCGGTCGGTAGGGTCGGTCGCTTTAAGGTAAGGGAGGGACATCCCCACACCGGAACGGCAGTCTGGCAGCACGCTCCGCTCCCACATGACTCGCACGCAGGTAGCAGGAGTCAGCGCGACTCCGTTGTATGGTTCATCACATACGATTCTTCATTTTGCTATATTGGGGAGGCTGTAGAGGGTAGGGGAGGGGGGTGGGTAACTTCTGCTGCTTGGAGGTGGTATAAATACAGTTATGTATTTGATGCCAGTTTATATTCCAACGTAGTTTGTGTGGTACATTCTTTATGTTTATGGATGTTTTATTGACATGATGTTTGTGTGTATTCTACATAAATGCTAGGTAATTTACTTTGTGCTCTGTGAGGTGCTTCGTCTGGGACAGGCATGGTTGGTTATCTGTGAGGTAAAGTCTGGCATGGGCCGCCGTGCTCTTAGCTAGGTAGGGTTTTGTAATATCATGCAGTTTTAAGGATGTAGAGGTAAAAGGTTAGATCACTCTAAATAGTGTACCTTACAGTGATGGCGTTTTGGTCTGTTTTCCCATAGACATGGAATTTACCATTGGCAGTTTATGGCCACTGTCAAGCGCATTTATTACACGTTATGTAACAGTGTCTTGGGGGCACGGTAATCCACCATTTTTGCGTGGGCCCCTTTGTTGGAGTATTTTGTTCCTTGGCTACACCTTACGGTGATGCACGGAATGTCCTATAGCTATGCAGGTTACTTATGACAGTGATTTGGGCGTTATGTAGCAAAGTTATCTATACGCAGGGCATGTATCTAATACATGTTAGACACTTGTTCAAATTTACTCAGCATAAGGTTCACACTGACTCGTGCAGCATCAGTTCTCACATTTTCATAACCAAAGGAGAGAAAGTAAAAAAAAAAAAAAGTTTCTCATTTCTGGTTACTTTGTTAATTTGTGTGGACAGGTTATTTTCTGCGGTTGCTACAGAGTCCGTGCTACAGAGGCTTTGTGTTCCTTTCTTCTGGTAAGGTCCTTTCTCCACGACTTTACACGTTTTTCTGCTTTCTGCAACACCCTGCCTCTGTTTATTATCCCTCAGCTGTCATGTTATCACCAGGGTTAGTTGGTCCTTTCTTGCATGACGGGTTTTCAGCAGTTACGGTGTCGGTATAGCTTCACGGGTGTTAGTCAGCAGGTCATTAGACTGTAATGGTGACGTTTGTAAAATTTAGCTTGTTTCCACAGTTTTATCATGTCTCATATGTCTGATGTCGTGGATGCTTCTGGTGAAGATTTTGGTTCCAGGGTCTCAGAATCCGGGAGTATTCCTTCACTACGCAATTGGACTGTACCCAAACTTATTTCTGAGTTGACAAAGAGAGGCATTCCTTTCCCGGCCGCGGCCCGGAAGGCTGAGTTGTATCGGTTGCTAGTGTCCACCCCAGTAGAAGCTGGTCAGCAAGAGGTCTCCATGGCTACGGTCCAAACTTCCTTGACCCAACTTCACGTCATGCTCAATAGTTTGACGTCTTCTATCTCAAATGTACAGTCTAGGTTGGAGTCAGTGGAGTCAAGGGTCACCATCTTGTCCTCACCAGCCACACAGTTATCGGTCGCAGCTGCACCAATAGCTAGCACTTCAGGTAACTTTGTTACCGTGCCCAATGTCACTCCAGCCCATTTCATTCCCACCAATATTAAAAAGGACATCCTTGACGGGAGAGACGTGAACCTCGCCTCCCTGTTAATTGCCACTCGTGACCTATCGGACAATAGGGTCATCGCTTGTGGTGATGTCTCTGTCGTCCTGAAGGGTCGCGATCTCAGACTTAGTAGGAAATTGAACATCCCAGAATTTGTACTCGCTTTTAGTCTGTACAGAGACATCATATGTTCCGTACGACCTGATAGGAAGGAAGAATTGGACCTGTACTTGTTTAGGGTCACGGAGCTGAGTTACAAATACGGTGGTTTCGGGTTTTATGACTATCATTGCTCATTTTCCGCAAAAGCAGCAGCTGCTCTTAGCCAATTTCAGTTTACTACCAACTGGGCGAATATTGACACAGAAATTTTCTGTAGACATTTCGCAGGGCTGAAAGCCCAGGCATGTTCCTCATGCCAGTCTATTTACCACACAGGCGAATGATGTCATAATGCTGCAAATGCCCCAAGGTCCAATGCTTCTGCTCCTATCCCAGGTTCGTCGGATGTTACCCAGAAGAATTTATCTGTAGATAAACTCGGCCGTCCTATTAAGTACCTGGGCAGGTCACAGATCTGTAACAACTATAATTTTTCTGCTTGCAATTATAGCCAGTGCCGTCTGTCGCACATTTGCGTCAACTGTTTCACTGCTCACCCAAAGGTAGCATGTTCATTATAAACAGATAAACATTGCATCAGTGTCGTAAATGTGGATCTCTTGCAGTTTTATTTGCAAGGGGCATGAGGATGCTTATTTTTGCGACTTTCTCATATCTGGTTTTACGACTGGTTTCCACACAGGCCTTTTGGCTTTACCGGATGACACCTTTGAGTGTAGAAACTTGCAGTCCGCTTTACACAATCCTTGTTCCATAGATAGGCTGTTACAGCTGGAGTTAGACAAGGGTTACGTCATCAGGCCTTTTTCAGCGTCCCCATTTGAACGTTGGAGAATCAGTCCAATAGGGGTGGTCACGGGTAAATTTAGTAAAAAAAGAGAGACTCATTTCTGATCTGTCAGCACCTCACGGTACACATGCACCAAGCCTGAATTCCCTCATACCAGCCGAGGAGGTCAGCATGGTATATGCCTCTATCGATCAGTCAATTGCGCTCATTTTAGCGACAGGTCCTCGCGCAGTTCTGTCCAAAGCGGACATATCGGACGCTTTTAAATTAATTCCGATCAGGCCAGAGCTTTGGCAATGGCACGGAATTAAGTGGAAAACCTCTTATTATTTAGCCACGAAATTGACCTTTGGATCCCGAAGCAGCCCTTGGATTTTCGATCAGCTGGAAAAAGCGTTACATTGGATCCTTGAGAACAAGTTCGGTTGTGAACATGTCATACATTACCTGGACGACTTCCTACTGATCGAATCTCCACAGGGCTTGCAGGGAGATTTACAGAGTCTCTTAGCTTGTTTTACGCAGTTAGGGATTCCCGTTTCCCCCAAGAAGGTGGATGGTCCTTCTACCACCATTACCTTCTTGGGCATTGTTTTGGACACCGGGAGCATGTCCGCCAGGTTACCGGTAGACAAATTAGTCAGGGTCTAGGAAGTCATTAATAAATTCACAGTTGGTAGGGTCACCACGAAGGTGGAGCTACAGTCGCTATTAGGCATGCTCAATTTTGCGATGCGCGTCATTCCTCAGGGTAGGTCTTTTGTAGCGCGGTTGTTAGCACTCCTTTCAGAAGCCCCCTGTCAGGATAGTCCGGTGTTCCTGGGTAGTCAGGCGCAAACAGATTTAGTTATGTGGGATCATTTTTTGAGTCACTGGAACGGCGTATCCATGTTCGTTCCAGCAGTCTCAGAAAACTCCCCCATTATATTTTCTAGTAGTGCTGTCAACACTGGTTTCGCTGCAATTTTTGGGCCCCATTGGCTGAACGGGAAATGGCCAGTAGAGATGTTCAATGCCACAGGAGTTTTTCAATCCACAGAGGCGGGGGAATTATATCCCATGGTGGCGACGGCTTATGCTTGGGGTAGCTCTTGGGCAGGCCGTACCGTTGTCTTTACTTCCGATAGTTCCTCCACCATCAGTGTGCTGAGCAGTGGTAAATCCAGGTCTCAACTGGCCATGTCATTCTTGAGGCGTCTGGTACAATTGTCGCTGGTGCATAATTTCCGGTTCTGTGGCTCCCTTGTACATGATGTACAGATGGTAGCAGTTGACACTCTAGCTAAGCATAATTATTCTCTGTTTTCCCAGGTTTGCCCTGAAGCCGATACCTCAAGAACACCGTCTCCTCATCTTGCCTCGCTAATACTGAGCTAAATAAATACTTAGCCGCTGCCCATGTGCTGTTTTCCAGGTCTCTCTCAGCCAACACTTCAGCTGCTTCCTAGAATCGAGTCCCAGCACACATTATTCGTAAGTTGGGCCGGTGGCGCTCGTCTTGTTTAAATAGTTATGTTCCTAACCCTGTGCAGGAAATTTCATGTACCTTTCAGAGTTTGGCGTTGTAATGTCTTAATAAATGTGTTTTGAACTTCATGCTGGGTTTGTGGCCTCTTTTAGGTGTACTTTCGACGAGAACGGTTATGGCACAACTCAAACCGTTAGCATCTGTTATGAGTAAATGGGGAGGTAGGTTATTTTACTGATAGCCCCGATCACAAATATATAGTGTATGTTTAGTAAAGTGCTCTAACCAGAGCTGAGGATAACAGTAAGGCCTCATGCACATAACCATAGTTTTAATCTGCATCCAATCCACATTTTTTTGCAGATTGGATGAGGACCCATTGATTTCAATGGAAAAAAAAACTTGTAACATGCTGCGGGACCTGCGGAAAAGAAAATAAAGGATGCACATGGCTGGTATCCTTATTTTGTAGATCTACAATTTGCAGACTGCAAAAACAGATACGGTCGTGTGCAGGAGGCCATGGGCTGGGTGTAATGCAGCAGAGAGGCCCATGGAGGTTGTGAAGGAAGGCACTAAACCTGCAGTCTGCTGGCTTGAGAGAAGGCTGGGTGTAGTTGCAGAAGAGTAAGTAAACTCTGGCCTACTGGGAGAGACTTCACCCGCTAGTGACACTGAGAGACCAGTAGCTGTGGGTCTGTGACTGGTGTTCTTCGGAGGTCAGTAGCCAATAGGAAGGAGCCCATTGTACAGCTGAGGAGGATGAGAGAGACGACATCAGTACTGATTGCAGGGGGTTCTAAACATATCAAGCTTGAAGGGGTTCTCCGGGAGTTACGAGAATATAATTACTGAAAATACTTAAATATTACTTTATTATAAATATATTCACAAATACCTTTCATTAATTATAATGGCTCATTTTGTCTAGGGAGCAATCATTAGGAGAGATAAAATGCCCACCGTCCTATTAGTACACACATAACCTGTCCTAATCACACAGCAGGACAAGTTACTTCACAACACTGAGGTGACAAGCGGCCTCGTCCTCCTCTCCTACTTGTTAGGGATTATGGTCCTGAATACAGCTGATAAGACCTTCACAGGGGTGTAGCTAGAATTAACTGGGCCCCAGTATGCCAAAATAAGCACTAGTACACAGCGGAGCAAGAGGGGAGGATGCTTGAGGGGAGCTGACAGAGCGCAGCCTGTTCCTGGTGGTCAGTGGTGTGGACTGTGTTCCCTAAGGCTCATTTACTGTATTGGGATATAAAGTGCACACTACAGTATAATATACTGGAATATACAGTATATACTTTAGATATTAACCCTACCCTAAATAATAATACATTTAGGGACTATATACAGTATTACTAACATACAGAGACTAAATAATACAGTCAATCTGTATAATAGCTAGTACCATGACTGGATAACAAACACTTTAACATTATAGCCCCATACCATAACTGGATAACACCACCATACTGGGACTACATAACAGTAGACCGGATAACACCTCCAAATAATGATCAGATAACGCCTCCATACAGTGACAGGATAACACCTCCATACAGTGACTGGATAACACCACCATACAGTGACCAGCAAACACCTCCATACAATGACCGAATAACGCCTCCATGCAGTGACTGGATAACTCCTCCATACAGTAACTGGATAACTTATCCATACTGTGACCGGATAACCACCATACAGTGACCGGATAACACCTCCATACAGTGACTGGATAACACCACATACAATGACCAGATAACGCCTCCATGCAGTGACCGGATAATGCCTCCATACAATGACTGGGTAACGCCTCCATACAGTGACCAGATAACGTTTCCATACAGTGACTGGATAACACCACCATACAGTGATCGGGTAACACTTCCATAAAGTGATCGGATAACACCTCCATACAATGACCGGATAACATCTCTATACAGTGACCGGATGATGCCTCTATACAGTGACTGGATGATGCCTCCATACAGTGACTGGATAACACCTCCATACAATGACCGGATAACTCCTCCATACAGTGGCTGGATAACACCACCATACAGTGACTGCATAACACTTCCATACAGTGACTGTATAACACCGCCATACAGTGACTGTATAACACCTCCATAGAGTAACTGGATAGCACTCTCATACAGTGACTGGATAGAACCACCATACAGTGACTGGATAACGCCGCCATAGAGTAAATGGATGGCACCCGATACTGTGACTGGAAAACAGGATATAAGAGGGCACAGTACAGGGTAAGGTACGCAGCTGCCTGGTATTTAAGGCACAAGTTCATATATACAGAGGTCTATAGCTTAAAAGGGTTATCTCATGATTATTGCAAAAAAAATAAAATCAGACATCATATAGTACATGACATTCTCTTTCTAACAAACATAGAACCAGCTCTGTACCTCACATGGATCCAGAGATCTCCCCATTCATTGCTCTACTATATTTATTTCAAGCCGGCAGCTCAAAGTCCGTGTCCTTTTTGCTGCAGCTAAGGAACATGTCCATTCTGCTGCAGCCCTCTCCCTATCACATGCTTAGAGGCAGTTGAAGGATGAAACTGAGCATGTGTGGCCATCTCAGTGAGCAGGACAAAGAAATAATAAAATAAAAAAACTGCAGATGGCGCTATATAGCTATTCTAAGTTTTTAATTACATGCAATTACAAAAGTATTCAAATCAATGTAATTTTAGCCCTACTTTTATATCACCCATCAGCTGTAACAGGGAAGCAATCTTGTAAATTACAAATCACACAGCTTTGTAAGGCTGCATTCACATTGCTGTTAATGATTTTGGATGTTCTGCTCTATTATAGGAGCAGAACAACAAAAAAAATTTAGTTCTGGATCCATTACATAACTGAAACTAAAGGTGCCAGATCGACCCTATTGGCTATAATGAGATCTGGTGGGTTTCCGTCTGAGATTCCAGTATTTCACTGGATGAAAAAGTCCTGCATTTATGACTATTTTGTCCAATATCTTTCATGGAATCTGCAATGGAGGCCCAGATGCAGAAGTGAGCACAGCCTAATGTTATAATCATATGCATAAAGGGGTATTACAATTCCAGCCAAAAAATGCTAAAGAATTTCTAAAATTTCTAATATACATTCTCTATTAATTTGTCACAGTTTTCAAGATTGCTGTTTGCTTTCATACAAATGGAACTGACATTGTTTACTTCCAACGGAAATAAAGTTGTCCCGGTAATAGGCTGAAGAAAGAAAAACTGTAAAGCTGTGTTCATATCTCCGTTTTGGAGATCCGATAGCCTGATCCGGTGCAAATGCTGGCTGTTGGCCGGACAAAAAACTGTTGCTCTGTGCTGCAACAGCCTGCCAAGTCTCCAAATGGAGATGTGAATGAAGCCTAATATAAGTGAATGGTAGGGTACAACAATCCACTGTTTACTTATTGCCCAAAGCCATATAATTACCTATCTTCTACCAGACCTTTTAAATCGTCACCTTGATTTATACATTTAATAACTAACAGTCTTTAACAGAAGTTAAAGGAGTTACCCATAATTTCACCCAGGCAGCCCCCCGATGTTAGCATCGGAGCATTTCATGCTCCGATGCTCTTCCTTGCCCTGCAATGGATCGCGCAGGGCAAGGGCTCTTTTATTTACAATAACACACTGCCGGGAGGAGGCTTCCGTCCAGCAGTGTGTTTGGTGACGTCACCGGCTCTGATGGGCGGGCTTTAGCACTGCCATAAACTGTAAAACAGCTAGTGCAGTGCTAAAGCCCACCCATCGGTGCTGGTGATGTCAATTGGCTCACTGCTGCACGGAAGCCTCCGCCTGGCAGCCCTATGGAGAGCCCAGTACGTCACCGGAACTCCAGAAAATACCTTTGCCCTGTGCGATTTAGCACAGGGCAAAGGAGAGCATTGAAGCATGAACTGCTCTGATGCTGAAGTCAGGGGGGCTGCCGGGGTGAAAATGGAGGTGAATAAGAAAGTCAGAAAATGTTTATATTCTGGAGACCCTCCCTGTCTTTCTAAATGTTGTGTATCTGCTATAGTCAGAAAGAGGTGTTTTCTTAAAACCTAATATTCATAAAAAAATGTCTTAAGGAATTTTTGGCTGTTTTGGCTAAATTTTGGCTGTACTATTCCATTATAAATGTTATAATTCTTTTTATCCTTCTCTAGCCGCCAGCACAGAGAGTTAAAACGCCTAAACAGATAAGTAATCCATAGTTTACTGCTGCTGTGATGGGAAGATATTATCTTCCAGTATAATGGTAGATGATATAATTTGGATAACAATATGGCATCTCTTTTGTGTTTTGCTAATAGTCCTAGATAAAGATACCTACAGAAGAGCATGGCATGTAACTAATTGAGTCACTCATCTTGTTCCCTCTCTGGCTGCACTGAATGGTCTGAATGAAAAAGTCAAGAGATGCTATTTGCCGTGTTAAAAAGTCATACAAATTGGGATGGGAAGTAGAAAACATGGAGTGACTTCAAAAAATTATATCCGTACTAATATCAAAATAAATACATAGTATATTCACATATAAGTTGCTAATTGTTGGTAGTTTCCCTTCAACATTGACTTTCTCTTTTTCTAAATTGAGATCTAAAATAAAGATATGGCTCCGACTCCCGTTTTCTAAAGCTGATAAAATATTGTTGATAAAGATGGTGATTCTGCCCCAATTATTGTACATCCTTAGGAACTCCCCAGTATGGATTAAAGATTAGTGTTGAGCGTGAATATGTGAATCACGAATTTTAATCACAAATATCGCCACTTCGAGAATGCTCAAATATTTAGAATATAGTGCTGTATATTCATATTCACAAATAGTGTTGAATATTCTAATCCCGAATTTATCGCGAATATATTTTCGCAATCAAGTAAACATTGACTGGAGATAATGAATTTGAGAATTTATGGTGAATATTCGGCCACAAATTTGTGAAATATCGACTGCCGCTCATCACTATTGAAGATAAGTTTTTTTAAACTGACTGAGAGAATCATCAATGACTTACTTTGAGGGAGAAAGTGAGTAAGGCTTAAACTGGAGTATTTCTACAAGCCGTTGGAACAGGGAGGATTAAATCTTCCCAGTTTCAAGGGCTATTTTATAGCATCACAGTTATGGATGTATTATGAATAGGAGAAAAGCCCACTTTGTAGAACCTTGGATAAGACTTCTTCACATGACAACATCTTTACTTTATTGGAATCTCGTTAATTAATCAATCTCCGACAGGACTACAGAGTTGCTGTGAAGCTACTTATTAAGTCCTGGAGTACCATTAGAGATTGGTTGGGAACAAAGGGATCCCTTTGTTGTACGCCCGTTTGGCATAATTCTTATTTACAAGCTCTAGATGATTTGGTTGGGGATCACTGTTGGCAAAATAATAACATTTATTATCTTGCACAGGTGGTTGGGAATGGCCACATTTTTTCATTTTTGGAGTTTGCACAAAGAGAAAATATATCTAATTTATCTTGGTTTAGGTATCTTCAGTTACGTTCAACACTTTCTAGTATAAAGGAAAAATCGCTTTTTGATATAGACACCCCCACATTCTTGTATCACTTGATAGCAAAGACAGCACCGAGGGTGAACATTTCTTAATGTTATAAACAATTAATGCACGATTTATGAATATACATTCCCCTGGACAAAATGCCTGGAGAAGGGATTGCCCAATGATTCAATTGGATGATTGGGACAATATATTGGTGAATGTGGGATTAGCTTCTCAGAATTTTAATCACATATTGGTTCAATTTTATATTTTACACAGAATTTATGTTATATCTTTATGGCTTAACAAACAGAGTTTGAGAAACACCTCTTACTGCCCATGCTGTGAGTCTCCTGATGCAGATTATTTACATACAGTATGTTTTGGATTTGTCCAGAACTAAAAAAATATTGGGGGGCAATTCATAACTGTATTACCCAAAAATTGAAAGCGGTGATTCCAATTGCAGTTGAGGGCTGAATTTTGAGTGATCTTTCCGAGTTTGGGTGCCATAAATATAAAATACATTTTTGGGTTAAAATAATGTTTTTGGCAAGGCTTGCACGGGCTTGGTTTTCATCTAATACTCCAAGTATAAATACATGGCTAAATCTCATTAATAAGATCAAAAGGTATGAATAGGTTTTATATAAACAAAGAAACTCAGAGGATAAATGGCTTAAGATATGGGGAGAATGGAATCTTAAATTTTTCCCGACTCTCCCTTCATTATTCCTGCTTACCTTTTTTTTGGGGGGGGGGGGGGGGGGGGGAGATGCATCACAAAGGGGTGGGAGTCTGGGAGGGTAAGATTTCAGAAATGGAAATAATAATTTGGATCTTTTACTTTGTATGGTTATACCACTATTTAAAAAACGTTTCACTGTGGAACTGGATTTATCAGGAATTGCGAGGCTATGCTGCCAGGACACTTGTTTGAAGCATGTATCACTTTTGTGCATACTCCTATATACAGTAGGTCTCAACTTGCGACATTACAATATATCACCACTTCCCATGTAATTGGCAGAAAGCTATGCTCATGTGTGTCCATCACGTGACCGGGGTGGACACTAATCCTTGGTTCTAACCAATTAAAGTTCCTTTAGGATGACAGTAATCAGAGAATATTGTTGAGCGAACTTGTGATTTGCAAGTTCGGGTTATCTAAGAATTCTGTAATGGATTCTGTTACCACGGAACATAACGGGATCCTATAAGAGGCATTCCTTATTGCATTCCGTCATAATAGAAGTCTATGGCCAGCTCAAACCCGAACGCTGAACTTGCAAATCAGAGAACTTGAAAACCGTGAATAGATTCAGAAAGTATGCTGCAAAGTTGTATATCTTGTCATTGCACAGTGAGCAACCTTTATGTGCCAAAACCGAAATACCTCTGTCATTTTTCCTCGGTGTATCAGATATAGACACTGAACTTTTTGTAAGATTCTTAGTAAGATTTTTTATAAATAATGGTAAAGAAATCATATTCAATAATATATTCAAGATATTCAAGATATTAGTTTAATTTAAAATGATATTTTCTTTACTCTGTTTTAAGGTCCATTAGATTAGAACATAAGAGATCCTGATTTTGGAAATATGAGGACATTATGCCAAGTCATCTTGCTAAAAATACAGAAATCCATTCATCTCTGTAACTGAACAACGCTGCACTTAAGATTTAACTAAATAAAGCAGTAAATAGGATTATATTTAATTAATTTATTCCATCAGAAGTATTTGTTTGTCTGGCCTTGCACATAAACCTCACACATCCATCATAGTAGGAACAGCACAGAGACTTCGGTATACAGATGTTTTTGTACAGAGTCTCGTGCAGGGCAAATCATATGGCACTTTGTTTCCAGTGTATATCACATAATAAATATTTTCAGTATAAAATCTATTCAACTTGTAATAAATAATATTTCTATTGGATATACAATTTCAACTTCAAGTCAGCTTAAAGGGAATCAGTCACTCTGATTTTGGACTAGTATCTACAGTAATATATGAGTAGTACTACAGATAAGGACTGCAGATCACTATCTTTTATTGTCTTACTGCCCCCGGTTACCCTGATGTCAGCACTCAAAGCTGCACTGACATACACACAGTCCTGACTGCTGAGCTGTGCTAATATTATAGAGTGGACTTCTGGGCATGCCCAGCAGTCCTGACAATATATTTCAATGTAGCTCTGATTGCTGACAGTGGGGGAACCAGGGGCAGTAGGAAAATAAAAAATAGCAACCTGGACTCCTTATCTGCAGTGCAACTCATGAATTACTGTAGATAATAGTCCGAAATCAGGGTGATTTTTTTTTTTTAACCCACATTAGCACCTCAAGGGCCTAAACTTTGTAATAATAATTGTCCTAAATTTGGTCCCAGAAAGGAGATGTTGGGGACTGTGGCTTAAGATATAGCCAGATGGATGTGACTGTGGTAATGAACATTCCCATACCAAGCAGCAGACCCCAAGATGTTCTGTCAAGCACCACATTTTAACACATATCATATAGCTGAGCTATAGATGAAGTGCATTGAAGTGTACCTTCCTTTATGTATGTTGTTGCCGCTCCTGTCAAAGTTTTAAAATAACAGCAGATAAAGCAGATGGTCTAGTTGTTAAAGGAGTTATCCCATGATAATGTAAAATATGTAAATCAAAGATCATATAGTACATGACAATCATAGGAACTCTTGTTTCTGATTGGCCCAAAATCATGCAATCTAGTAGGGCCTTAAAGGGAATGTATCACCTCGATTTTAGACTATTACCTACAGTAATACATGAGTAGTTCTGCAGATAAGGAGTCCAGATCATTATTTTTTATATTCCTACTATCCCCTCTTCCCCCTCTGCCAGCAGCAGCACTATTCATGTATTACTGTAGATAACGGTCCAAAATTGGGGTGACAGATTCCCTTTAAGTGTTTATAGAGGTAGATATCTTTGATACTGTGTCACCTACTTATTTGTTTCTTCATGATTTTGTTGGTATACAATTCTCATCATGGCCATCGTCAGAGTAAATGTATAGGTCTGAAAATGTATGTTCCAACCAATGCAAGCCATCTAATCAGATTTCTATGAGCAGGAACAAAACTGCTATGCTGGTACCTCAAATGCAGGATTTATGGTGTAGATGTGTACGCCGTAGAATAAAATGGTCAGATACTGGCAGTTTCTGGTCTTCCTCTAGTTATTTTTAGAGCTTCTATCTTTATATTGATGGATTTCTTGTGGGAAATGTAATTGCTATTGCCTAAATGGCATGTAGAAGCCTCATTTGCAATTATTAACTATCATTCAGTCATATGTTTTCCTTCACTTAGCCAGACATGCTGTATTGTGGCAGATGTCACATAAATAATGGATACAGTTTAAAATATTCCAGTATTTCTAGACACGGAGCATTATAAAAAAAAATGGAAATTTGTTGATTTTTTTATTATCCCATTTAGCTGCCTCAGACCATGCATGTAGCTGTTAATTGATACTACAATATAACAAGGCGGTCTTTCGCTATGCCTTCTTAGATGATTTGCGCCTATTTGCCTCCAGCTTAGAGCACATATCATTACTATCCATTCTGCCTTTATTCAATGTACTCAGCTTCCACAGTGTCAGAGCAACAGGTGCTGCAGGTGTAGCTGCTGGACCTTTGTATTTTCTAGCTGGTAAATTTTTACTTGACCTCTTTTGACAGCTAGTGACCTTAACTGACCATGTTTTCTGTAAAATATGATAATCGAGAGGCCACATTCTCAAGTCTGCTAATTCATTCAGAGTCGTTTTGCACATACAGCTGATATAATAAAAAAAAGTCAAATAATTTAAACAAATGTGACTTGTGTCTTTCTCTTTGGTGTAGTTCTAGCAGAACTAGCAGAAATATAACTTGAAGCCATTGCAAAGTCTGCAACATCACCTACCATGGACCTTTTTCTATTGCTGGTGCCTATTATGTAGAAAAGTGGCTTTCAGGGCCACCAGGTGCCAGGGCCAGGGTGCCACTGTTGACACTGTACCATCAATAGCACGGGTGCATAAAGTCTGGCCCAGGTCATATGTGGCCCATGATGGCCTCCAACCATCTGGACATAGATATTGTATATGTCCTGTGGCTGCTCACCACCATATCAGAAAAGAGAGTGGCACACAGTGTGGGAACAAGGAGATGCAAGTCCTAATGGTCCACTGTCACATCAAGAGAATGGGGTAACTTGACCTTTGTATAGCACTCCAGAAAGGAGTTGATAAGGTGAAAAGGTGGCTGTCTATGTATGAGTCTGACTCCATTGTAGTTTAGGACAGTTGTGAAATACTAGTCTGTTTCAACAACTCCCATATTCTACATTGGAGAGAGATGCATGCATGAATGTTCCCCTCCATTTTCCTAATATGGGAGTGGGAGTCAGTAGAACCCACATCTATCAGACATTTATGACATATACATTTGATATACCATAAACGTTGCAGATGGTAATACAGCATTCTTGGATATAGTTCACTCTAAGAGCGTTGCCTTCAAACCCAAAAAGATTATTCACCCATGCTTTATAGCAATGCCTTTTTGTCTACACCAACACTCTAGGATGGCTTGCTATTTATTTATTTTTTTGCTATTTCTACCTTTTGTGAAAGGAGCAATCAACCTTCCAGCAACTGTCACCTTACTGCTTTGCAGATCATTACTTTATTGGAAATTCAGGTACACCAGTTCAGACAGTAGTATATCATAATTTAATTGCAGACCTCCTCACAGCAATACAAAAGACATGCTGATCTCGAGATAATAATTCCTGTTCCTCTGCATGATTGAGCCACATTTTTATGACCACTTCCAAATTTGGTGTCGTCAGAATTTAGCTCATGAAGGGAGTGGCACTCATGTGGTCATGAGCTGGCTTGGTGGGTATAGTATAAGGTGTGCTTATAGTATAAGGCTGTCTGCATACATATCCTTCATTGCTGTCATAGGTAAAAGGAACGATTTATTATTGGCTTTCAGACAAGGGTGGCAGTATTTCTGAAACTGCGCAGTTTGTTCGCGTGCTGCTGTGGGGAAAGTGCATTGTGAGTGGACAAATGGCACCATTGTGAATAAGCGACATGAAAACTCTGAAGCGCTACATGCCATTGATCTGAGAGATGAACATCCACTACAAAGATATGTGAGGATGGATGAACACGCTACAGTGGTGCATCTCACCTCCAAAAGGAACTAGGGGGCTACCAATCATATGTCTAAAACAATAGTTCAACGAACCCTACTGCGTATGGGCAGAAAGATGGTCACTGCACCTCTGCTCATGAAGTTTTATCGGCAGAAAAGGCTTACATTTTCACTGAAGTAGCAGAATTAGAAATCCGCTGGTTGTCAAACGATTGTCTTCTACGGCGAGTCACGTTTTCTGCTTCATCGACTGGATGGACATTGGTGTTTTAGGTGAGAAACATCAGAGAACAAACACCCTTTAAACATTACTGGAATAACACAAGCAGGTGGTGGTAGCATTATGGTTTTGGGAATGTTTTAATGGCATTTTCTGGTCCCACACATCCATGTGGAAGGCACTCTCAACCGATTTCAGTATGAACCCATCCTTGCAGATCACATACATCCATACATGTGATTGTTTAACCTAGAGCAGATGGGATCTTCAGCAAGACAATGCAACAATCACACGGATAGAAATGTCTGACATTGGTTTCAAAAGCATGACCACCCTGGGCCCGTAATTCCTCAGACTTGAACTCAATTGAGCATCTGCGGGAACACCTTAATCATGTTCGATCAATGGATACCCCCCCATGCACAATCCAGTCTCTAGATACCTGTGAATCCATAATTCACAATTGGAATTATCACAGCTTATCAGATCCCTCCTGACCTCTGCTCAGGTCACAGACCATGCCTAGAAAACTCTCCCACAGATGTCAATGTGGTCAGCTCCTATCTAATGTCTATAGACCATCTAGCTGCTGTCAAAAGACAAGAAGTCTTAAAATATTTTAGTTCTAGTGGCCAGTGTGAAAATTGCAGGATTATTTTCAAAATCTTTTTTTTATATACATAGTGACATGAAAACATTTAAAAATACTCACCAAAAAGTCTAAAACAAATATGTTTAACATAAAAATGTGATTTAAACTATGTGTTGCTTTCTGATGACACATTCCCTTTTATGATATCGCCCCCGTCCATATCATGAATAACAGATTGGCATTGTTATGGTATTATGCATAGTAATAAATTCAGTTTTAGAGGTTTATCTGTAGCCCTCACACTGGGTATTTATTTAGAATGTATCACTGGATATTCAATTAATGCTTTCGATATCTTCTCTGCTTTGGATGCTTGCCAGACTAGATAGTGGAATTATAGTGCTAATTGGCTGCATGTCGTAGTTTTACAGATTGCCTTTGTCTAGGTTTTGATTGTCTTTCAATGATAACAAAACTTTTATCATGACTACGGAAAGTATAATAATGATCTGGGAACACCTCCTGCATTGATTTATTATGGAAAATATGTTTTATGACCTAGTTTATAATGAATCCAAGGAAACCACAGCTACAACGCCAAGAAAGAGACCATCCATTTTAGCTATTGCTTAGCTGAAACAATTTCCTTCCTAGGAATCTATGCCACACAGAAAGATGCAATCTACCAGTTCATATATATTCTAATAATAGGGAAAGCAAAATGATAAAGCAAAACAGAAATGTACTTCTCTTTTTCTGTCTGGTATTAAAAGAGAGCTAGGTGTCTGCATAAATAGTTGAGTATATGAGTAATTTTCCTTTCCTCCAGGGCTCCCACTCTACATGTTATTCTGATTGAACATTACAGGCGCTGGGACAGTTAATTAAATTGAGACGTTCTTTTTCTCTAACAGTATAAGGCTATAGGCTATATATTTTGTTATAGAGATGACGAAGTTTTATTAGTCAGTTTGCAAATGAAAAAGAAACAGAATTCATTCAATATCCTATTAAAAAACTAGACAAGGACAGCAAAAGCGTACGGAAACATATTAAGAGACAGTTAGATGTTGTTTTTAGATGTTCTTTACTAAAATATATTGCGGTTGTACAGAAATGTGCCCAGAATAAAAAAATATTTTGTGAATAAATATACATTAAAGTGAAATGACCTATTGTTTAAATCAAGTTTAACGTGTTTAACATGTTTCAAGAATTACAAAGAGAGCTTAACCTTTTCAAGACCCTGTAATTTTCCGTTTTTGTGCGTTTTTCTTTTTTACTCCCTGCATTCCCAGAGCCATGTTTTAATTTTTCTGTTCAAATAGCTGTATGATGGCTTGTTTTTTGCAGAACAAGTTGCACTTTCTAATGGACAAATTTACTGTTACATACTATGTAGTGGGAATTTCAAATGAGGTGGAATAAAAAAAAAAATGCAATTCCGACACAGTTTTTATGGTTGTCACTAACCTGTGCCCTTCAGTCTCCAGGTCAGTATGATTAATACCATGATACCACATTAATATAGTTTTTCTTGTGTTTTAATACTGAAAAAAAAAATAATACTTTGGAAAAAAAAAATCTTTTCTTTTCATTGCAATATTCTGACCCCGATAACTTTTTTTTTTTTTTTTTTAACAATTCTTTATTTATTTTAGACAGCATAATTGGCATTTACACTGCATCATTGATATTTATGCATGGAAAAGTTAATATCCAAATACGATGACATCAATCTCATGACAATATTTTGCACTTGGAGATTTTCCTTGTAAACAAAATCCAATGCAAATGCATCCATACATACAGCGTATTTATATGCATATAACACTTGAAAGTGTACAAGAACAATGAGTTACAACATAATACAAGTATACACCCTAACTCGGCGAATAGCTAAACGGACAGTTCAAGGAATCAGCTGTTCAATTGGTAGACTATGTTGAGAAAGACAATGCGAACTCTCACTATAATGGGCAGGTTAAATAGCAATAGGGGGGGCAGGCAGACAACACTGTTCAGCACTACCAAAGGCCAGATCATGACCCTTCTATCAGAAGCTGGCTAAATGCGAGTTCTCATGGGTTCGTGGTTTGAATTCTCTTTGCGTGGAAGTTTAGCCAAGGCTTCCAGACTTTGAGGAATGCCTCCCTATTTCCTGAACACCACCCCACCTGTTCTTCCATTAGGCAAATATGATGGACTTCCTCCAACCATTCTTCCACTCCCGGAGGTTCCCTATACCTCCATCTCCTTGGTATCAGAATTTTTGCGGCAGCAATCAGGTGTGTGGGTAGACTATTAGATGAGGGCACGAAATTTGACTGGGGCTTCCACAACAACACCAACTCTGGAGTAAGTGTAATAGTCTTATTGCATATTATGTTTATTTGTTTCCCAATTTCTCCCCAGAAATGATTTAAGGAGGAACAGGACCACCATATGTGGGAAATCGTACCCCTATCTGCTAAACATCTCCAGCACTTGTCATCGGGGAGTAAATTTATCTTGTGCAAAAAGTCTGGCGTCCTGTACCACCTCGTGAGAATTTTAAAGGAATTCTCTTGTAAGCGAATGCTTCTTGAAAAGCCATGCGAATGAGCCAGGACAGATTTGACTTCTAAGTCTGGTATGATTATACCAAGCTCATTTTCCCATGCCCTTAAATAAGAAGTCTTCTCACAAGGTGGTGCGAGGATCAACTGAGAATACAAATAGGGCAAGAATTTTGGTGGGGGTTTTTTGGAGGACAACGATAAGTTTTCTAACCATGTTGGATCCAAAGCTCCACTAGCATACTTCCTTTTGTATTCCCCACATGTAATAGTCAGGTCTCTTATTGCTAAAGAGTTTCTCAGGGGCTTTGGTAGTGTCTCTGATACACCTTCAATAAAGGAGTCCAGGTCAACAGCTTTCCGCAAGTTCGAGATTCTCATTTCTGTGAGATTATACCAGCACTGCTGATTTACACTTCCCCTTCCTCTCATAAAATAAGGTAGTACCGAGAGCGGGGCAAGTGGGGAAAGCTGGTTATGATACATCTGGAGTCCTGCTGTTTTCTGGCAATAGGTCAGCATAGTATTAGTCATGTCCGAAAGGAACAAAGGCCTTTTCCTCTCTTTGTATGCCACCCACATATATCTTGTGGCATTGGTGCCCATGAGACTACGCTCAATGTCTACATGTAGTTTGCTATTGGACGTATCTGCCAGTTCAGTCCATCTTTCTAAATGTAAAGCATGGTGGTAAGTTCTTAAATCAGGGAAAGAAAGACCTCCTGCCCCTCTCTTCCGGATGAGAAGAGTGTAGGATAGACGTGGTCTCCCAT
Source organism: Bufo gargarizans (assembly GCF_014858855.1). Taxonomy (NCBI): domain Eukaryota; kingdom Metazoa; phylum Chordata; class Amphibia; order Anura; family Bufonidae; genus Bufo; species Bufo gargarizans. Next base: position 278,892,484 of record NC_058082.1, on the reverse strand, counting down.
TGGCCCACAAGAATTTCAGCTTCCTGAAATCTGCAAAGAGTTTATCTGGGATCTTTATAGGTAAACATCTCAAAATGTATAGTATCTGAGGGAGGGCATACGTTGTCAGAACATTGTTCCTACCCAGCCAAGACAAGAAGGGGATTTTTATGGAGCCAAGGTAGGACTTGATTTTGGCTAGCAAGGGAGGGTAGTTTAGGCTATAGAATTGCTGGGGATCAGAAGGAACTTGAATTCCCAGGAATTTTATGGCCCGATTTGGCCATTGGAATGGCGAGAGTGACACTAGGGTTTCCACTTTTTCCTTCTCTATGGAGACGTTAAGTATTTCGGACTTCTCAAAGTTAATCTTGAAATTCGAGACTTCGCCATAGTCTCTCAGTAATTTCATAATTTCTGGCAGGGCTTCCTCCGGATTGGTTACCAACAATAAGAGGTCGTCGGCGAAAGCCGCTACTGTATGTGTGTAATTTCCTAACCGTAACCCTTTTATTTTGTCAGAGGCCCTTATTTTATTTAGGAAAATCTCCAAAGCTAATACAAAAAGAGTAGGGGACAAGGGGCAGCCCTGACGCGTCCCGTTGGTGATTTCGAAGGGGGCAGAGAGATACCCATTAGCCAAGACTTTTGCTGAAGGGTTTCCATAAAGGGAAAAAATTGCAGTAACGAACGTGGGAGGAAAGCCAAAATGCAAAAGTGCACTTCTCATAAATGACCAGCTGACTCTGTCAAAGGCCTTCTCCGCGTCCGTCCCTACAAGTATTAAAGGAATCTTCTCCTTTCTGGCATAATGGATGGCATGGAAAATCCTGCTAACATTATGTCTACCTTCTCTGCCCCCCACGAATCCCACCTGTTCCTCCTTGAGGAGTTGAGGAAGATATTTGGCTATCCTAAGGCTAAGTATCTTGGCCCATAGTTTCACGTCGGTGTTCAAGAGCGAAATGGGCCTATAACTTCCGCATCTGTTTGGATCTTTCCCTTCTTTATGCAAAACTACGATATGCGCCATCAGGGACTGCGTGGGCAGAGAAGATCCTTCTAATAATGAATTGCAGAGTAATGTAAGTTGTGGAAGCAATGTCTTCTGAAGTTTTTTATAGTACGATATAGGTAGACCGTCTGGTCCCGGGCTTTTCCCAGAGGGGATGCTTAAAAGACACGCTCTCACTTCTTCCTCCGTGACAGGGGCTAACAACTTATCTGCCTCTTCTATGCTAAGTTTGGGCACGACTACTGAGTGAATAAAGGAGGCGTCCTTCTCATGTTTGTCCTTAGGATCTATTTGTTGTAAGTTATACAAGGAAGAATAGAAAGATGCGAATTCATTTGCTATAGCTGGAGTAGAGGTCAGGGATTCACCTTTACCGTTTTGGATGCGTGCAATATGTGTCTTTTCTCTCTGGCCTTTTATTAATCTCGTTAACAGCTTCGAGCCTCTATTACCATGGACATAGGTCTGGAACTTCGCCATTTTAAGCATTTTAGCAGTTCTAATATTCAGAAGGTCTTTAAGTTGCATGCGTAGTTTGATTATATCCTCATGAGTTACCCTGGAGGGCTGTTTCTTATTAAGATTTTCTAATATCGCTATCTGGGATATTACTAAATCAACCTCCTTCATCCTTTGTTTGCGGACCCATGAACCCAAGGCGATTAGTTCCCCTCTCACAAAGGCCTTGTGTGCCTCCCATATGATAGGTTTGGCCATTTGTGGGTTTTCATTTATTTCAAAAAACATTTTTAATTTCTCCTCTATCTGGGACCTGTGTCTGACATCCTCTAGGAGGGTCTCATTAAGTCTCCAAGTCCAGGATCTAGGAGGGGCTCCCTGAAAATGGATCCTCACCAACACGGGCGCATGATCTGTCACCGTAATTGGACCAATGCTCACAGACTCCACTCTCTCCAGGAGGTGGTTAGATAAATATATATATATAATCCAGTCTCCTATAAGTACCGTGCATAGCTGAGAAAAAGATATAGTCTTTCCCCTGGGGGTGAAACACTCTCCATGCATCAGAGACTTGATGTGTATCTAAAGCTCTCTTCAGTCTTCTCACTTGTGATGCAGGATGTCTTGGGAGAAGAGAAGTGGAGTCTAGAGGATGGTCCATGGCAATGTTAAAATCACCTCCCAAGATGAGAGCACCTTCTTTAAATGTGTGAAGGATTTGTAGAGTATCCCCTAACCATCTGACCTGGTTGATATTGGGGGCATATACATTGGCTAGTGTAACCCTATTTCCAAAGAGTGACCCTTTCACGAATACATACCGTCCTAGGGGGTCTATTAGCTGTGCCTGAACATGGAAGGGAAGACCTTGCCTAATTCCTATTGAGACACCCTTGGAAGCTGATGTATGCGTACTATGCACCCATGTGGAGAACATCTTCATGTAAAGCGCAGGTACCCTATTGTGTCTGAAGTGGGTTTCCTGTAAGAGCAATAGATCTACCTTCTCTTTCTTTATCATCTGGAAAACCCTACTTCTTTTTTGCGGCCCATTTAGCCCATTCACGTTGAGCGATATTACTTTTAAGGGATCCATAGTCCTATCTGATATAGCACAATTAGACTCAGTAGCTTTCCCTCTGTTCCTGATCTATGATGTACACATCGCCGGGTGTAACTGTTAACAAGGTAAACAGCATAAGAACCATAACATAAATCTTTGAAAAGAAGGAGTATAGCTTCGCACAATCCACTAAAACAAGAGTGAAAATGCGCGGGCTGCCCTCCCATCCATAAGGATGAAAAACACATCTTCCACAAAGAAGACAGTGTTAGTTGTAGTGGGCGGGGAAGGCCGACTAACAGACTAACGACAAAGATCGGGCAACTAAATTGTCATGAGCAAGTATTCACTTATAGATCATACAAGGTATATCATAGGAAAGCACATTAATAAGGAGCTTCCATATATATATAATCAAACTCCGACTAGTCACTATTCACCATATCATTAAACATCAATAATGAGGAGTCAGCCTATGCGACCGTGGAGAGAAGAATTCATGTCCCCTCCACAGACACATAGGTACATCTCTAGTGGAGTGAGGAAAAATAAGCATCAGAAATACCTGTCAATGAGCTTAAAACCAGGAATAAGCACAGTGTATTCACTAGTATAATATCGGGTGAGAGGAGGGAGGGGGGGGGAGGGAGAAGACATCCTGTAAAAATTACGGGAATTATTCAATTAGGCGACAAACTACCTATAAACTCTCACCACCTCTCCTCCAAAACATTCAAGTCCTGGGGTATTACCCCTAGGAAGCATTAGTGTCTCAGGTTTCTCCTTCCGATTCCTTCCTTGAGGCCCCGTTCCCGCTTCTCTTTCTCTGCCTCTGTCTCTGGGGTTTTGCTTGTCGCCCTGGTATCCACGACGTAGGAAGCGGCAAAGGTGGAATGTCTGTGATCTCCTGTGCTAGGTTCCAGTCCTGGATGTCTTGGTCACCGATGCCCAGATATTCATATATTCGCCGTAGGTCACTATGGGACCTGAGAACCAACTTCTTATCAGGCGCATTTATAAGAAGCCCGAACGGGAACAACCAACGATAAAGAAGCTTCTTTTCTCTCAGAACGTCCAGCAAAGGTTTCAGCGCTTTTCTCTTGCGCAACGTAACAGGGGAAAGGTCTTGAAAAATGGCCACCGACGCCCCCTCAAACTTCAAAGGAGCTTTGCCGCGAGCGGCTTTCAATATACCCTCCTTAGCTTGATAACTCGCCAGCTTACAGATTATATCTCTGGGAGGGTCTGTAGGTCCTGGTGGCGGCCTCAGCGCCCGGTGGGCCCTCTCCAGGGTAAAGTCCAGGGTTGTTGCTGGTCCCACGAGGTGAGTGAAGAAAGTTTCTAATGCGGATGCAATGGTGTCCGGCATGATGCTTTCCGGGAAGCCCTTAAGACGCAGATTGTTCCTGCGGCCCCGGTTATCTTGATCTTCCAGCTGTGTGTACAGCGTGTTAATATGTGCTTGAGTGTAGTCCAGAGAATGTGTCACCGCCGAACCAAATTCAATAATGGCAGTCTGGGCCGTTTCTACCGCTTCCATTCTTTCTCCCATGTGCTGGAGATCCTTTTTATAATCTTTTAGCTCCTGCACTATCGGATCCAGAGCCTCTGCCAGGAGTTTCCTCATGAAAGGTCTCGAGATCGGGAGGTGCTCCTTCAGTGATGGGACAGTTACCGCACTGCCTTCACCTTCTTCAGAGTCCGAAGCGTCGGTCTGCAGTTCCGGATCTTCTGGCGGCGCCATTTTTTCAGGTTTCTTAGGCTGCAACGCCGATGTCTTTTTAACAAATTTGTCCAGGTCTCCTTGCCCAGAAGCGTGCTTGGCATGAGCCGGGGTCTCCCTGGATTTATCTCTCAGAGGCTTGCCCATGTTGGCTGATGGTAACTGCTAATAATGCCCTTCTCTTTGTCGGTCCTCAGCAGAGCGATCTAACTTGCGGCCATTCCGCTCTGCTGCCAGGCTCCGCCCCCCGATAACTTTTTTTTATAGTTAGGTCTATGGAGCTTTTTGAGGGTTTATTTTTTGGGGGTGTTCTATAATTTTAATTGATACAATTTTTTTTAATCACTTTTTATTCAAACAAAAAAATTGCTGAATCGACCATTTAGATTTTTTTACCATTACACTGTTTGCCTTATTGGCATAAATATTTTGACATTTTTAATAATATGGGCATTTTTGAGATGTGGCAATGCCCATGATGTTTAGTTTTTTATTGTTTATATATTTTTTTATTCTAGGGAAAGAGAGGGAAATATAAAAAAAAAAAATTATTTTTTTTATATTTTTTAAAACTTGTTTCCTTTTTTTAAGTTATCATAGATCACTATAACATGCAATCATTAGATTGCAACTTGTAACCCGGTGGTTATAGTGCCCACTGCGCTCACGAAGAGACGATATCTTTAAAGACCGGAGTTCTGCCATTCATGAACAGTGGAGATTGGGAAGGGGTTAATGATTGGTGTGCCCAAGTTCATTCAGCATGGTAGAACATTGGTGCATTTGCAATAGTAAATCTGCCTCATTGTATGTTAATTGATTCATTATAGAAAACTATAAGGGCACATTCACAGGGTTGTTTATTTAAGTGGAAGAAAACCATGGAATTCGGTGCAGAAATCTGAGGATGACCCTGAGACTTTTGCCACAGATGTGCAGTTTAAACTGCCAAAGGTCCCCATGCAGATTACCCCCATTCTGTTTTAAGAATGTCATGTCAATTCTTTTTTTTTTCCAGCAGTTTTCAAATGTATTCATTTATGCAGAGATTAAGCATTATTAACATAAGTAAGGTGGCTAAGAAATTACTCCACCATGAAAGGGTAAACTTATCAGTGCTGTGCACGTACTTTATATTTAGACTGAGCAGCAAAAGCACAGGAAAGCACGAAAACAATGTCTGTCCATCAAATGCCTGGCATTTTTCATTTGTCATAATATAATGCAATTGACATGTTGACATACAATAACGATACAGAAGAGTAAAGCCAATGAGAAGCAATACAAGCAAGAGAATCAGTGTCATTGATTTTTTCTGGGTTGATGTGAAACAGATTTTTGTACATTTTATTATTGATTTATTAGTATATTTGTACATCAAGTTATTTAATAAGCTCATAGTATGTCAATGCTCTATCTGCTCTAGGTTTCCTTATGGCTTTGTGAACAATTCATGCACCATCAAATATGTGGTGAGCAATGGATATTTTTAAAGTATAACTTTTAAACATTTTTATGTATATTCCATACAATTCTGAAAAAGGAATTCTCAAAATATTCCAAAAGATCCAAAGGATCTCTATTGACTTGACTCATTTGCTTTATAAGGGCTTCTTATCTGGACAGCAACTATACAAAGCAGTTAGAAAGTCTTCAGACACTAACACTGCCCAGGGAAGGGTATAGTGGGTGTTTACATTTCTTGCTCATCTTGCAGCACACAGCACTATATGAAGAGTTGTGGCTGCTGCTCATCTATACCCACAACCTGGAAGTTTGGGTTGCAAACCTTAGAGTGCAGCAAGAGCATGGAGATTGAAGTGAAAAATCATAAAAAGTTGACAGGTACACTAATTATGCTCTGTTGGAGACTAGACGATGTTTACACAGTTAAGTGACGTTTTTTAGGAAACTGCACAACCCTTTTAAGAAATATAGAGACCACTGTGCTCTTGGGATCTTTCAGTGGAGTAGAAATTTTGTATACTCTTTTCCAAACCTGTGTCTGTCTCTCAGTTCTACAGGCAGTTATTTCCTTCTCATGACTTGGATTGTGCTCTGAAGAGCATTGTCAGCTGTAAGATCTTATATAGACAGGGGGTTGCCTTTCCAAATCAAGTCTACTGAATTTACCACAAGTAGACTCCAATCAAGGTGTAGAAACATCTCAAAGATGATCAAGAGAAATGAAAGGCCCCCAGAGCTAACTTTTAGGTGTCATAGTAAATGGTCTGAACGTCCAGGCGAAATATTATTTTTATTTTCTATAAATTTGAAAAAGAAATTAAAATTCTGTCTTCATTTTCTCATTATGGGGTATGAGTAAAGATTTATATTATTATTTATTATTAAAGCACCATTAATTCCATAGAGCTGTACATATGAAAAGTGGTATACATACATAATACAGACAATTGCACTAAGCATGAACAAGATGAGTTACAAACTGGTACAAAAGGAGAGAGGGCCCTGCCCGTGAGGGCTTACAATCTACATTGTATGGGAGACAGTAGAAGGCGGTAAAATTGGTGATGGCGGTATAGAGGCAGCAGGGTCACTGGTTGTAGGTATGTCTGTAGAGGTGGGTTTTTAGGTTTCTTTTGAAGGATTCCACTGAAGGTGATAGTCTGATATGTTGGTGTAGCGAGTTCCAGAGTGTGGGGGATGCACAGGAAAAATCTTGGAGCCGATTGTGGGAAAAGGTGATAAGAGGAGAGGAGAGAAGGAGGTCTTGTGAGGATCGTAGATTGCATGTGGGGATGTATCGGGAAAGTAGCTCAGAGATGTAGAGAGGGAACAGGTTGTGGACAGCCTTGTATGTATTTGTTAGTATTTTGAACTGAATTCGCTAGGCAATGGGGAGCCAGTGAAGGGATTGGCAGAGGGGAGAGGCAGAGGAGTAACAGGGTGATAGGTGGATTAGTCAGGCAGAAGAGTTGAGGATAGATTGGAGGGGTGCGAGAGTGCTAGATGAAAGGCCACAGAGGAGGATGTTGCAGTAGTCTAGGCGGGCATGTACAAGAATTTTCATAGACTCAAAGTTGAGGAAAGCGCGGATACGGGAGATGTTTTTGAGTTGGAGGCGGCAGATGGTGGAAAGTGCTTGGATGTGCTGTTGGAAGGAGAGGGCAGAATCCAAGGTCACTCCAAGACAGCGGACTTGGTTGACCGGGGAGAGTGTGCATCCATTGATCATAATAGATAGGTCTGTTGGAGGGTTGGGAAAGATGATGAATCTGTTTTATCCATGTTAAGTTTTAGAAAGCGAGAGGAGAAGAAAGCAAGGCATTGTAGGATTCTGGATAGTAAGGTAGTAATGTCTGGACCAGAGAGGTATATTTGTGTGTTGTCTGCATAAATGTCATACTGAAAGCCATGGGACTCTAACAACATAATAACATGTAAGACTTTCTAAATGCATTGTATTAGGATTTATAGATGTGTAATGCCCCAGAGGTGCATTGCCACTCCTACACCTCTCCACTATCTCTTATGGTTAACCCCGTGTCATCCCCTGTATTTATTTCCAGGGCCTGCAAAATGTGTATCCCTATTTCTATGCAACTGTTATGTTTAAGTGTAATATGCCCGGTTCACCAGTAGATGGCGGCATTAATGGCAGAGCTATTTTACCTAGACTGGAACCCTTCTTCCATTCTAGCTCCCCCTCTAGAGAGGGAGGAGTTAAGCTAGTTAGAAGTCAGTCTAGCTTACCCTCTGCTAGGTGAAGGCTGTGTCCAAGCCAGCCAGAGCACCTTCAGCTCTGTTGGATCAGAAGGCCAAAGCAAAGAGCCTCAAAAGCCAGAAAGAAAGTTCCCTGGACAAAGACAAAGCTACAGACCAGACTACAGAAAGTTAAGTACAGAGGAAAGGAAAATATTCCTATTTAATCCTGTTAGCACACTAGAGCCAGAGAGCAACAGATGTAGCAGAGCCAAGTGTGTTTGCCTGCCAGAATTTATGCCAAAGCCTGCTGGTAACCAAGACCAAGCCTGTGAATCGTTTGAAAGAAAGTTTATTCAAGTAAAGTTACTGTTCAACTATATACAAGGTCTGGACTAAATTTATTTCATCAACTACCCCTTTTTCTGCTCCGCATGACAACGCCTGGGGTGCCAGCATATCCTGGTAGGAGCACCATGAGACGTGCAACACTATTAAGGGACATTTTAGGCCACCCTACACAACTCTGGCATTCCTACACTGGGTACCACCACCATCTATATTACTAAAAAGGGCCCTGTGTCCTTGTTGCTTCATTGCAACTGGCATCACGACAAAACTATTGACTTTCCCCTCTTAAAGGATAACTGTCATATTATTATTTTTTTTGCTAAGGTGTAGGGCAAGTGATATGTAGCAATTTTGCAATAGACTTTATTTAGCCAAAACCTTTATTTTTGGTAGAAAACTGGGGCTCAAATGGCCCTTAGCAGCACTCTTCAAAAGAGCGTTGCTAAGGGCCATCCATCTCCGATTAGAAAAGACGGGCTGTGCAGCCAGACGCTATGCTTCTGCCTCCCTTGCTTCCCTGGGAGACAGAAGGCTGGGCACAGGAGTCTTAGGAGTTAAAATTACAGTTATTATCCCCCTTTCTATGCAATCTAATGCTCTGTTACATTCACTGACCTGCAATCCCTGTGATAATAATTCCTGAAGCAGCCACCGGAAGTAGAAGCACTGTGCGCAGTGAGCCGTGTGCCGCAGATGTCAGAGGGAAATCTTGATGTGATACAGTATAAAATAGCTGGCCAATAATCTGACTCGTCACTATGAAATATTATTTGGCTGCAGTGGAAATGAGAGGCCGCATGGAGTTTCCAATGATAAAAGCTGTTCACCTCAGATTAGAGAAGCCACATTGGTTTCAATCAGCTGATCACTGGGGTAGCTTCATTCTAAGAGGATAACCAATTTAACTCCCATGCTAGTCTTGCTATTTGCAACTATGAATTGCAACACTCTTGAACACTTATCACAAAAATGTTCTCAAAAATTTTCATGTGCAACCTGTTTAAATGTTTTTACAAGTATGCAAGAGGAAAAGGAATGGAGCTATTATAGTCTGGGACAACAATTAAGTGGTGAGGCATCGCACTATATATAATTTTTAGACAATACCACTGCCTTGTACCACCTCATACAATGTCAAAATGCATTTTCAGTTTGACATCATTGTCATTTAGGGATACTTTTATTTTATAAAAAAAAAATATATTTAGGTAAAGCTAAAGAATATAATAGGTAGATATTAGTGTTGACGAGCACCAAAGTGCTTGAGTGCTCGAGTAGAACACTTTGGGATGCTTGGGTGCTCTACAGAGCACCCGAGCACAATGCAAGTAAATGGGAGAACCCGAGCATTAAACCAGGCACCCCTGGCTCTGAAGAGGGGAGGGTGTCTGGTTCATAGGAAAAGGTCAGACATTAATAGAAACACCACTGAAATGATTTGGCAACAGCATGACGAGGATGTCTGGATGCATTTTGGACTCCCAGGTCGCTGCTGGAAACGATGTTGTTCAAGTAGTACGCCACTTTTACAGATTGACAATACTACACACCAAACTGAAGATAAAATCGATTTTAGAGGAAAAATTGTTAGGAAACAATCTTTCCTGTATATTTACTTGTATATAAAGTGCAAGTGCTGCCAAAAATTACAAGGAAGAGGCACTCCGATACAACCTGTATATCACATAAAAGAGGGCCTCCTTACAATTGTTCAGGTACTGGGACTCCTACACTCATAAAGCCTATTCACTAAGGGAAAGGGCTGCCAAAAATTACAGGGTATCGGCACTCCAATACACCCTTTATTACACATAAAGGAGGGCATCATACACACCCTTGAAAAATTATGATTGATGGCCTGCTGGTGACCCTCAAAAACATTAGGGACGAGGGCCTGCTGCTGATCTGACCATCTAAAAAATTAGGGGTGAGGGTCTGCTGCTGAGCTGACCCCCTAAAACATTAGGGGCGAGGGCTTGCTGCTGATCTGACCATCTAAAAAATTAGGGGTGAGTGTCTGCTGCTGAGCTGACCATGTACAAAATTAGGGGTGAGGGTCTGCTGCTGAGCTGACCATGTAAAAAATTTGGGGTGAGGGTCTGCTGCTGAGCTGACCATCTTCAAACATTAGGGGTGACAGTCTGCTGCTGATCTGACCATCTAAAACATTAGGGGTGAGGGTCAGCTGCTGAGCTGACAAACTAAAAAATTAGGGGTGAGGGTCTGCTTCTAAGCTGACCATCTAAAAAATTAGGGGTGAGGGTCTGCTGCTGATCTGACCATCTAAAAAATTAGGGGAGAGGGTCTGCTGCTGAGCTGTCCCTCTAAAACATTCGGGGCGAGGGCCTGCTGGTGACCCTCTAAAACATTTGGATTGAGGGCAGCCTAATAAGCATGTTGATATGATGGAGGAGGAGGACGAGAAAAGAAAGATTGAACCATATACACTTTTTTGTGGTGGAAGGGGTGCATAGGAATACAGTGTATTCAATACACTATAAAAGCCACATTTAAAGTGCCTTTATGTTCAGCCGCTTTCCTCTGGTGGAGTAGAGAAGTCAGGGGCAATCTAGGCCTTGTTCATTTTGATAAGAGTCAACCTGTCAGCATTTTCAGTTGACAGGCAGATGCACTTATCAGTTATTATGCCCCCAGCATCACTAAATACACGCTCTGACAAAACGCTGGCAACAGGGCAGGCCAGCACCTCCAAGGCGTAGAGTTCGCCAGTTCGTTCCATGTGTCCAGCTTTGACACCCAATAGTTGTAAGGCACACAGGGATCACTGAGGACGCTGACGCGGTCTGCTACGTACTCCGTCACCATCTTCCAAAACTTTTCCCTCCTTGTGACACTAGGCTGCACATCAGGGTAAGGGTGCTAGTGGGGTGTCATGAAACTGTCCCAGGCCTTGGAGAGTGTTGCCCTGCCTCTGTTGGAACTGCTGTGTGTTCCCCTCATCTCCCCTCCTCGGTTGCCCAAGGAACTACATACTCTGCTGCCAGTGTTCTCAGCTGCAAATTTTTGGAGCAATTTTTCCACAAGGACCTTCTGGTATTGCATAATTTTGCTAGTCCTCTCCACCAGAGGAATGAGAGATGAGAAGTTCTCTTTGTAGCGAGGGTCGAGAAGGGTAAACAACCAGTAATCAGTGTTGGTCAAAATGCATATAACGCAAGGGTCACGGGAAAGGCAGCATAACTAAAGTCAGCCATGTGTGCCAGAGTCCCAACAGACAAGACTTCGCTGTCCTCGTCTGGAGGATGACTCTCAAACTCCTCATCCTCTTCTTCGGCCCATCCACGCTGAACAGATGGAATAAACCTGCTATGGGTACTACCCTATGTAGAGGAGGCAACCGTCTCCAGCTCCTTCTCCACCTCATCATCATCCAATTTGCGCTGGGCTATCCCCCTGTTTACTGTCCACCTCTTCCACATGCAAAGCGTCCACCTTCATTGTGATCAGCGAGCGTTTGAGTAGACACAGAAATGGGATGGTTAAGCTGATAATAGCTGCATCGCCGCTCACCATCTGTGTTGATTCCTCCAAGTTTCGTAAAACCTCACAGACATCCATGCCCACTTGTCGCTTGTGAAGAGCGGAAGCTGACTGGAAAGGCGATGACCATGTTGCAGCTGGTATTCCACTACTGCCCTTTTGCTGCTCACAAAGCCTGGCCAACATGTGGAACGTGGAGTTCCAGTGCGTACTCACCGTTCCAGTGGAGTACTCACATTGCACAACAGTCGGTAAGCTGGCAATTGCAAGTGCTGCAAAAATCCTGATGGAAGTAGGGCCCGCAATCCTTGGCGTGGGTAGCACCTGTGCCATCCCAGGGAACGACTCGCTCCTGGCCTCTGCAACGTTCACCCAGTGTGCCATCAGGGAAATGTAGCATCACTGGCCAAAGGCACTTGTCCATGTGTCGATCGTTAAGTGGACCTTCCCAATAACTGTGTTGGTCAGGGCACGGGTGATGTTACGGGACACATGCTGGTGTAAGGCAGGGACGGAACACTGGGAAAAATCGTGGCGGCTGTGGACTGAGTAAAGAGTGACCGCCGCTGCCATCAGGCTGTGGAAAGCCTCAGTGTCCACAAGCCTAAATGGCAATATTTTCAGGGCAAGCAATTTGGAATGGTGCGCATTTAATGCTATAGCCTGTGGGTGGCTGGCTGGGTATTTGCGGTTTCGTTCAAAGGCCTGGGGTATGGACATCTGTACGCTGCGCTGGGACACAGAAGTGGATGTGCTAGCTGATGGTGCTTGCGAAGGTCCAGGTGCAGGGCGGGAGGCATCCGGGCCTGCGTCTTAGACAGGGGATTTGCCGGCACGTAACACAGGAGAAGAGGAGGCAGTCGTGTGACCTGCAGACACTGATTGTGGACCCAGGTGTTGGGCCCACCTATTAGGGTGCTTTGATACCATGTGGCGCATCATGCTGGTGGTGGTGAGGTTGCTAGTGTTCACGCCCCTGCTCATTTTGGTACGGCACAGGTTGCAAATGACAATTCTTTTATCGTCCGCACTTTCCTCAAAAAAGCGCCAGACTGCCGTACACCTACCTCTTAGAAAGGCAGATTGCTGTAAAAGGGTGCTCTGGGGAACAGTTGCGGGCCTATTTGGTGTGGCCCGTCTTCTCCCTTTTACCACCCCACTGCCTCTTCCAGCTTGTTGCGGTGCTGCGGATCCCTCTTCCTTTTGTACTGCTGTCCTCGCTCGACTTGTCACCTTCCCAGGTTGGGTCAGTGATTTCATCGTCAACCACCTCCTCTTCTACTTCCTCACTCTGGTCATCCTCCTGACTTGTTGACCTACCAAGAACCTCACTTATTGACAACTGTGTCCCATCCTCATCATGAACCTTTTGAGACATTAATTGCGGTTGACTTATTGGCAACTGTGTCTCATCATCATTATCCGTTCCCCACCGTCATCTTTTTCTGACTGTGGATGCTCAAGAGTTTGGGAATCAGTGAACAAGATCTCCTCATGTCCCTCTTCAAGCGGGCTTGACGAGAGGGCAAAATCAAGGAATGGTGATGAAAAGAGTTCCTCAGAATATCCGAGTGTTGGATCACTTGTTTGTCAAGACTCTCCATGAAGGGAGGAAGGAGGATCAGGGTGAGGATTCTTTTGACCAGACTCTTGGCTACTGAGACTAGACTTTATGGAAGACAGGGTGGTGCTGGAAGCATTATCTGCTGCAATCCAACCGACCACCTGATCGCACTGGTGTGACTTTAAGAATGGTGTCCTGCGCCGCACTGCAAACTGGTACATGAAGCTAGGTATCATGGAGTGTGTTTCTTGTGCTCTGGCAGCAGGCACAGTTTCACCGCGCCCAGAGCCACAGCCTCTGCGTGCACCATCAGCAGCACAGCCACTTCCTCGTCCCTTACTGCTCACCTTGAGCATATTAAATTGTATATATGCTTGCAAGTATGTCACACATACAGTAGCACAGGTTTTGTAAGTGTATGCGCAAATGAATTAAACTGAATGTCACAGATATTTAGGATGCTCAAACATTATACAGGAGATGTAACGCAGGTAATGTTGCTGTCACCAGCGGCAAAAAATTTAACTGAATGTCACTGATATTTATGATGTACAAATGTTATACAGGAGATGTGGCGCAGGTAATGTCGCTGTCACCAGCAGTGAAAAAAATTAAACTGAATGTCACTGATATTTATGATGCGCAAACGTTATACAGGAGATGTAGCGCAGGTAATGTCACTGCTGTCACCAGTGGCTAACATTATACAGGAGATGTAGCGCAGGTAATGTCACTGCTGTCACCAGCGGTTAATGTTATACAGGAGATGTAGCACAGGTAATGTCGCTGCTGCGCGAGTGAAAAAAGGTGTTTAGCCGAGCATGCTCGCCCAACACTAGTAGATATGTATGCATCTACATAAAGTGCAAAGAGGTTTTCCTATAGTCCCCAAAAAATTGTGGTGAATGCTTGGAATGTTATGCTGCTCAATCCGTTTGCTCCACGGTTCCTGTCAGTGTATGTTTGCAGCTCTACACTGATGGTATGCTCAACTATTCCAAATTACATCTGCGGACATTCACTGGCCTCAGTGGTCACCTGCGGTAGTCGGGCATGTGATCACTACATTGCTACAACGATGATCTATCCATCTACCTCACAAGACCATTAAAGCTAGTGACTGGTTGCCACATGGTGTAGTTGGTCATGTTACTGCTACAGCAGCAGAAACAGAGTACAGCAGACCGACAGAAGCATCAGAGCGGTGGTGCTGAAACCCCCGGAGATTAAAGAAAGGTTTCTTTTTTATTTATAACATATCTGGCCTTCACCACAACTTCGTAAATGTAATTGAACATTTATTACTGTGCACCCAAATACTCGTACTGTTCCCATGGTGGGAAAGTTGCCTCACCTATTACAACTTTACTGACTGTCTGACATTTTTAGAACACAAAAAACAATTTTAGCTGTTCCCGCTTCTGCAATAGTCGATGTAACAGCATTGAAGAGCCATTCCCAAAATGTCTACACATATTCCATATTTTCTACCGTATCATTCTAAAAGTGTGGATTTTCCAAAACCTTGAAGTAGCAGGGTGACTTGTATTAAAGCTGACAGGGAGCAGGCAGGGAGAGAGACAGTGTTAATCCAAGCAACCGCTAGAGCAGCAAGAAGAAAAATCATAGCTGTCATAGTCTCACGGAAAACACATTTCACCATACACAAAGACCTTTAAGAAAATTCTCTGCAGACGAAAGCCAGACTAATGAATGCCACACAGGCTTTCGCGGCAGCAGCGAGTTTTTTGGGAAATGAAGCTGGTGCTTCATTAATTACCATATTCTTCTAAATAATGTTGTTCTGAGCGCTCATGTCCCAGATGTCCAAGGTATGACTGAAGACAGTTTAAAACGTACAAGTATCTTTAGCTAACTTTGAAATCTAATTAATGGCATTGAATGAGAGAGCATTGCTTTGGAATCTCTCTGGATATAAAGTTATAAAGGAGAAATGTGAAATGGTTTGTATGGTGTTGGGTTTAAAATACAACTTCTATGACTGAAATGATGCCTCTATAAAAAAGATAACATAAGCCATATACAACATACTTGCCAATAAAAACAGCCACTACAGGGAATGCAGTATTACATGCAGTCTTTCAAATGAATGGCCAGCCATATTATATGATGTCTACTACTGTTAGCATCTCTCTGTTCTGGCTAATGGACGGGGTCTCTGGCAGGGGATGCCTCTTACAACATCCTTCTGCCCTATTATGACGAGACCAACAATAGACCAGGTGTCAAATATATACTTAATCATCCAAATTTCAGTTCAAAAACAGTTTTAACCCCTAATTTCCTAATATAATAACATAGTTTGTGAAGCTAAAAATAACATAACTCCATCCAACTGCATTGGAACTTGAATTTAGGCAGTCAGAGTAACAACCCTTCTCCAGTAATCTAGAGATGCCCAACAAAGGCCTTACACCCAACTAAACCAGTTCTCTCTGCTCTGCACTGATTGGGGCAATCACATGCATGTTGCATGTACCATATTTATAACTCAGGCTTCCTTTCTAATGCTGCTTCACCACTGAGAAGTATGACAGCATGTAATTTGAATACATCATGCGCTATAATATGAGATCTATTGTTAATTCACACGGCCGTGTCTATTTTGCAGATCCGCAAAACACGGACACTGGCAATGTGCACGCCGCATCACAGTGTAGACCAATTGACTTCAATGGGTCCACGATCCACAAGATGCTGCAATGAATAGGACATGTCTTATCTACAAATCTTTCGCACAGACCTGGAAGCACACAGAAGCCCTCTAGTATTTGCACCTGGTTTTAGCTCACAATCACTGATGAGACACTGACTGTGTTAAAGTGGCCTAAATATATCTGCAAATTAAATTGAATTTTTGTTCTGGTTTTACCTTCTGAGTTTTCTATACCTATTTTCTGTTCATGATTACAATTTACAGGGGCAGCCATCTTGCGTGAGCTGTTGCTAACAGCATTTAGACAGCATCCACATAGGCCTTTGGCCTAATAAACCGGAGGGGACTCATAGACTTCTGTGGATGAGTATTCTAATCATGCTCTGTGACCTGTGCAGAAGTTATTGTACAAGGAGGGGAAGTAGATAAGCTATGACCATCACTTATTGTGAATGGTGGATCCTGCGTCATTGATGTACATTCCTGATCAAAAGTTTAAGACCACTTGAAAAATGGCAAAAAATCATATTTTACATTGTTAGATCTTAACAAGGTTCCAAGTAGAGCTTCAACATGCAACAAGAAGAAATGAGAGTGAGACAAAACATTTTTTTGAGCATTTAATTAATTGAAAATAACAATTAATCTGAAACAGGCTGTTTTTTATCCGATCCAAATTTTAGGACCACATGCCTTTAAAAAGTCAAATCTGTGCAAAGATGTGGATTCATTGTCATTCTCTGTCAGGTAGTCACACGTGATTGCAAAGGCAAAAAAAACTCTCCCTATTTGAACATGGTCGGGTTGTTGAACTGCATAAGCAGGGTCTCTCACAGCGCACCATCGCTGCTCAGGTGGGACACAGTAAGACAGTCATTTGGAATTTCTTAAATGATCCTGAGGGTTATGGAACAAAAAAAATCAAGTGGAAGACACAAAAAAAATTCACCAGCACTGAACCGGAGGATCCAATTGGCTGTCCATTAAGACACTGGACGATCCTCGACCCAAATTAAGGCCCTTATGGTGCTGACTGCAGCCCCATAGCCATCAGACGGCATCTGAAACTGAAGGGCTTCAAAAACAAAAACCGTCTTCAAAGACCTCGTCTCCTTGAATGCCACAGAACTGCTCGTTTGGACTTTGCAAGAGGGCACCAAACATGGGACATTCAAAGGTGGAAGAAAGTTTTATTCTCTGATGAGAAAAAATGTAACCTTGATGATCCTGATGGTTTCCAACGTTACTGGCATTTCAAGCAGATCCCACCTGAGATGTTTTCTACGCGCCACAGTGGAGGGGGTGCCATAATGGTCTGGGGTGCTTTTTCCTTCAGTGGAACAATGGAGCTTCAGGAAGTGCAGGGGCGTCAAACAGCCGCTGGCTATGTCCAGATGTTGCAGAGAGCATTCCTCATGACTGAGGGCCCTCGTCTGTGTGGTAACGACTGGGTTTTTCAATAGGACAACACTACAGTACACAATGCCTGCAGGACAAGGGACTTCTTCCAGGAGAATAGCATCACTCTTTTGGCCCATCCTGCGTGTTCCCTGATCTAAATCCAATTGAGAACCTTTGGGGATGGATGGCAAGGGAAGTTTACAAAAATGGACAACAGTTCCAGACAGTAGATGGCCTTTGTGTGGCCGTCTTCACCACTTGGAGAAATGTTCCCACTCACCTCATGGAAACGCTTGCATCAAGCATGCCGACATGAATTTTAGAAGTGATCAACAATAACGGCGGAGCTACTCATTACTAAGTTAATGTTTGGAAGTTGGATTTCTGTTTTGGGGGGGTTCAGTTTTTTTTTTTTTGGAGGTGTGATCCTAAACTTTTGATCAGCTGAAAAACAGCCTGTTTCAGTTTATTTGTTGTTTTCATTAAATTGAATGCTCAAAAAATGTTTTGTCTCACTCCCATTTCTTCTTGTTGCATGTTGAAGCTCTACTTGGAACCTTGTTAAGATCCAGCCATGCTAAATATGATTTTTTGCCATTTTTCAAGTGGTCTTAAACTTTTGATCAGGACTGTACATTTCATTGTATTTTTGCATATGATGATAATGAGATGACTGCTGAAAAGTGATCTCTACAGAACAGGAAGTCTTGACATATCATTAGGCTTAGTGGCAAGTGCAAAAACGGCATGATGTTAGGATCTTAAAAAATATATATATATAGTGTCATGAAAAAATTTAAAATTCTAAAAAACATGTTTAGTGTGTGTATATATATATATATATATATATATATATACACACACAATATATTTGTCTCTAAGTGAATTTCAAGGTTTCTTCTATATACAATATATGGTATATTCAGTTTGTCCTTATAGTTTACTTTTAGATCCTAGCAGGAGGTATTTTTGTTGTCTCAGTGTATAAGGTTAGATAGGAGGTCACAAATATGATTTTTTAGATTATGCTATTCCTTGTGTCCTTAAGTATATAACATTCACTTTGTCCTTAACTATATATCTTTCACTGTGCCCTTAAAGAGGACCTTTCACCAGAATTAAACTTCTAAAGTAACTATACAGGCATGTAGAGCGGCGCCCAGGGACCCCCCTGCACTTACTGTTATACCTGGGCGCCGCTCCGTTCTCCCGTAATTGCCTCCGGTATCTTTACAGTTAGGCTCCACCCAGGGGAAACTGCCGTCGGCTCATTCTCCCATGCTGCAGCGCTGGCCAATCACAGCGCTCAGCTCATAGCCTGAGAGAGAAAAAAGCCTCTCAGGCTATGAGCCGAGTGCTGTGATTGGCCAGCGCTGCAGCATGGGAGAAGGAGGCGCCGGCAGGTTCCCCTGGGTGGTGCCTAACTGTAAAGATACGGGAGGCAATAACGGGAGAACGGAGCGGCGCCCAGGTATAACAGTAAGTGCAGGGGGGTCCCTGGGCGCCGCTCTACATGCCTGTATAGTTACTTTAGAAGTTTAATTCTGGTGAAAGGTCCTCTTTAAGTACTACATTAGCACAGGAAATAACTTGAGAATTGTAAATAAAGTACAAGTCTTAGAGCAGAAAGAAAACTATACAAGATACGTCGTTTGATTCTTTCTTTGCATGGAAGTTTTATTAGCCATAATTTCATGTTCTTATTGAAATACATATTTTCTGAATAAAAAGGGCGCACATGCAATAAAAGCCTGAACAATATGCAATCAGCTGCCAAGACTTGGACCTCCACTGATCTTAGAATAATCCATTGATTTAATAGTCTGGGGTTAAAGAGAATTTGTCGCCAGTTTTATGCTTGAATCCACTCCTTTTGGCTAAGATAATTGCAATTGTGGCCTCACTCTTAAAGTTTTTTTTTCTCCTAAAGAAACTAATATTTGAATGGGTCCATTTTATATCTTGCTGTTCTGAAAGAGCTCAGTTATTTCACACAAGGATGAGTTCTGTTTTTGCAATGAACATCTAAATTAAACCCTATTCATTTCCATGGGAATATGCATATGAGCATTGTTTTTCACTGACCATTCAAGAAAAAACACAGCATATTCTATCTGCATCTGTTTTTCACCCAGGACTGGTCTGTTCAAGCAATGGGCCAGTGGATATAAACTGACAGCATGTGACTTTAATGTGTCTTTTTCACAGGGGATGCTGTGCGTTAGGCCTCATGCACACGACCGTTGTGTGCATCCGTGGCCCTTGTGCCGTTTTCCTTTTTTTTTCGCGGACCCATTGACTTTCAATGGGTCCGTGGAAAAATCGGAAAATGCACCGTTTGGCAGCCGCATCCGTGATCCGTGTTTCCTGGCCGTGAAAAAAATATGCCCTGTCCTATTTTTTTCACGGCCAACGCTTCAAGTCAATGGGTCCGTGAAAAATCACGGATGCACACAAGATTGTCATCTGCGTCCGTGATCCGTGTCCGTTTTTTCCTATCATTTCAATGGAAAACTTGACTTAGATATTTTTTTTTCATTTTTCATGTCTGTGGATCCTCCAAAAAACAAGGAAGACCCATGGACGAAAAATCGGTCACGGATCACGGACCTACGGACCCCGTTTTTGCGGACCTTAAAAAAAAACGGTCGTGTGCATGAGGCCTTATTCTTTAAAGGGATTTTCTCAAGACGCAGGTTTATACTTACCTGCTCCCGGCGCGCCGTCCACTTCCTGGTTTCGGCAGGGGGCGGGCTCCATCTTCATTGATGTCTTCTCCCCGCCGGGCCACGCTCTGTACTGAACGCGCACGCCGAGTCCGCGCATGCGCCATGGTGACTTCTTCCTGGCCAGTATAGTATACTTGCCAGGAAGAAGTCACCAGGGTGCATGCGCGGACTCTGCGTGCGTGTTCAGTACAGCGCGCAGCCAGCCGGGAGAAAAAAAGAAGACGTCTGCGCACGCGCGGCCACCGCGATTCCTGAGAAGAGCGGTGGCCGTAACCAGGGGAGACAGAAGACAACAATCAGGTAAGTATAGGTTTATTTTTTTCTAAGGAGTGGGGATTTGTTAATTAAATATATTTAGAAAAATGATCACTGTTAAATCATTAACAGATTTAACAGTGATCATTAAGATGATAATACCCCTTTAAGTGTAACTGTCATTATTTTTTTTATTTTTGTAATGTGTGCGGGCAGTGATACTGACCATTTTTGTAATATACTTTAATTACAGAAATCATGCATTTCTATTAGAAAAGTGACCCATTTTGAGCCTTAGCAACACTCCTTTGTCTTCTGTTTACATAACAGTGGAGACTTGTTAACACTGACTGTGTTATGTAAACAGAAGACAAAGGAGCGTTGCTAAGGCGCAAAATGGTCCACTTTAGAGCTATTTTTGTAATAGAAATGTACGATTTCAGTAATTAAAGTATATTACAAAAATGGTTAGTATCACTGCCCCTACACATTACAAAACTAAAAAAAAGAATGACAGTTAGGCCCCTTTCACACGAGCGAGTTTTCCACGCGGTTGCAATGTGTGATGTGGACACATAGCACCTGCACTGAATAATGACCTATTCATTTTAATGGGGCTTGTGCGTTGCATGAAAATCGCAGCATGTTCTACATTCTGCGTTTTTCACGCAACGCAGGCCCCATAGAAATGAATCCGGTTGCGTGAAAATCGCATTGCATCCACAAGCAAGTGCGGATGCGATGCGATTTTCTTGGATGGTTGCTAAGGAGATGACGGATGGGCGACCCGGGACCCCATTGACTTTATTATTTTCCATTATAACATGGTTATAATGAAAATAATAGCATTCTTTAATATAGAATGCAAACTCAAATATCAATTGAGGGTAAAAAAATAATAAAAACATTACTCACCTTGTCCACTTGATCGCGCAGCCGGGTTCCTCTTTTTTGTTCTTCTTGAAGGACCTGCAAAAGGACCTTTGCTGACATCTTCGCGCTCACTATGTGCACGTGTGCTAAAAAATTGAATGTTGGTACCCAGACCTGAACCCGGAGTTCTTAACTGAAGTTCAGTGTTCTGTAGATTTTATTTTTTTCCATTATAACATGGTTATAATGGAAAATAATAGCATTCTTTAATACAGAATGCTAAGTAAAATGTCCATTAAAGGGTTAAAAAATTACTTACCTCATCCACTTGATCGTGCAGCCGTTATCGTCTTCTATCTTCTTTCAGCAGGACCTGCGCTGACGTCACCTCGCTCACCACAGAGCAGGTCCTGCTGAATGAAGAAGAAAGAAGACGATAACGGCTGCGCGATCAAGTGGATGAGTGAGTAATTATTTTTTGGACATTATACTTGGCATTCTGTATTAAAGAATGCTATTATTTTCCATTATAACCATGTTATAATGGAAAATAAAAAAGTAAATAGACTTTAATGGGGTCCCGGGGCTCATCTCATCATCTCCTTAGCAACCATCCATGAAAACACATTGCATCCGCACTTGCTTGCGGAAGCAATGCGATTTTCATGCAGCCCAATTCACTTCTATGGGGCCTGCGTTGCGTGAAAAACGCAGAATATCGAACATGCTGCGATTTTCACGCAACGCACAAGTGATGCGTGAAAAACATCGCTCATGTACACAGCCCTGTTGAAATGAATGGGTAAGGATTTAGTGCGGGTGCAATGCGTTCATGTCACGCATTGCACCCGTGAGGAAAACTCGCCCGTGTGAAAGGGGCCTTACACTTTCAGTTTGTCTTAATGAAAAAACCAAATGCAATAGCAGAAAAAACTGATTCCACTTGCATGCAAACCAGCATTTTAGCACTTTAACAGACCCTGGCGCATTCCGTATCGCACATGTGAAAGAGGCCTAACGGAAACAAATCTAACAGTCTTTCTTCATTACATTAACAAGCAGCGGTCCGCTGCCCAGGCTGTTCAGCCTTGTAGAAACAGTACAGAAAGCTTGGCTTATGCCCCACCTAGGTAAAGTGCAGCATTAATCACATACAAAGCGACAGTAATTTGGACAGCAGGAAAGGGAACAGCATGGCGCTGCTTTATCATAGGACTGCTGTCAGGAGCAGGCCAGCTGCTGGCTGAACATAAACTGATTATGACTTAAATAATATGTGCTGCAAGCAAACTATGTATTATATATTACCTGTGGATAGAAGAACTGCTCTGCTAGAAACATAGACTAGCTAAAAAGCCGTAGGAGTTCCCATTCTCATATTACATTGCTTTACTTCCAAGTTTGTCATTTGCTATGCTTTGTTCAACTATAGTTCTAATGCTTCTGTAGAGCTGTATGGGAGAAGAAGCATTGGTGAAAATGCCAAAACACACTGCACATGTCATTTTTTGAAGCTGCAATGGAGAAAAACACCAGGCAGCGAGGAAAAAAAACGCTAGACCCAAAGAATGCTGCAATTAGAAAAAAACACCATTGACCCCAAAAATGCACCTCAAGGATGAAAAATGCCACTGCAAAAAAGATGTGATTGGTCTGTGTGTAATATTTCCCATAAACTAAAAAACAAGGGAAAAACGAAAGCAAAATACACACACTAAAAACCAAGAAACCCCTCAAAAACACCAGAATAAACAGCCTTAGACCCCTTTCACACGAGCGAGAATTCCACGTGGGTGCAATGCGTGAGGTGAACACATTGAACCCGCACTGAATCCGGACCCATTCACTTCAATGGGGCTGTGCACATGAGCAGTGATTTTCACTTGCGCGTTGCGTGAAAATCACAGCAAGCTCTATATTGTGCGTTTTTCATGCAACGTAGGCCCCATAGAAGTGAATGGGGCTGCGTGAAAATCGCAATCATCCGAAAGCAAGTGTGGATGCGGTGCGATTTTCATGCATTCTTGCTAGGAGACCATCGGGATGGGGACCCGATCTTTATTATTTTCCCTTATAACATGGTTATAAGGGAAAATAATAGCATTCTGAATACAGAATGCTTAGTAAAATGTCCATTGAGGGGTTTAAAATAATAAACAAATTTAACTCACCCCATCCACTTGTTTGCGTAGCGGATCTCCTTTTCTTTCTACTTTCTTCAGGACCCGGCTAAAGGACCTTTGATGATGTCACTGGGCTCATCACATGGTCCATCAACATGGTGATGGACCATCCAAAATCCGTGCTTATTCCAGAGCTGGAATAGGGACAAACAGTATTTCGATATGCTAATGTGAAAGAAGCCTTGGGTTTATTTCACACATAGATTTTCACTGGAGGCTTTTATTTATTTATTTGTTTCATTTCCAGCTTTTTCGTTGTAAGATTGCAAGCTCCAGATGTTAGCTGAACTTCTGTAGGAAATATTATCATTAGTTGAGTTTTTTGGCATTTTTTCAGGTACTTTGACAAAGACCTCAAGTACCACACTACCACAGCAAAAATACAGGTCCCGAAAGAAACAACTTGCCATAGGCCGCATTCACGTATGTGTGAATGCGGACTTAGGGCTCATGCACACGACCGTATGCCCTCCGAGACATAAGGCTCGTGGGCGGGTCATATGTTCCGGAGAGGCATACATCGTGCGCACGGGAGCGCATAGCATAATAGGTTACTATGATACTGTGCGCATCGGGCCGCCCGCAGGACTATTGTCCCGCACTCATATGATATTATAAGTGCGGGACAATAGCCCCGCGGGCTGCCCGATGCGCACAGCATCATAGTAACCTATGATGCTGTACGCTCCCGCACGCACGATGTATGCCGCTCCGGGACATATGGCCGCTCACGTCTCGAAGGGCATACGGTCGTGTGCATAAGCCCTTATCCTGCAGGGTTTTTTTTACATGTAAAAACCTCCACAGATAAATTCATGTGTGTAAGGACTGTTAGGCTACCTGCACACAGGTGTGGGTTGTGAAACCGAATTTCTGAGCACAAAATCCACACAAAAAAATATTGCACAAACAATTGACGTGCTGTGGATTTCTAAGTACACATGGCAGGTCAATTTCTGCATGGAAGAAAAAAGCAATGTATACATGAGATTTGTTTAATCTCAAACACTTTGCTTGTACTGTATTAGGCCTCATGCACACGACCGTTGTGTTCCGTTCAGCAAAATGGGGTTCCGTTGTTCCGTGATCCGTTTCTGTTTTTGTTCCCGTGTATCTTCCTTTATTATGGAGGATCACCAGACATGAAGGAAAGTAAAAAAAAAAAGTCTGTCAAGTTTGCCATGTAAATGATAGGAAAAAAACGGACGCGGACGCGGATGACAATCTTGTGTGCCTCCGTGTTTTTTCACGGTCCCATTGACTTGAATGGGTCCGCAAACCATTTTCCGTGAAAAAAATAGGACAGGTTATATTTTTTTGACGGACTGGAACCACGGATCACGGACGCGGATGACAAACGGTGCATTAGCCGAGTTTTCAACAGACCTATTGAAAGTCAATGGGTCTTCAGAAAATCAGGAAAAACGGAACAACGGACACGAAATAAAACAACGGTCGTGTGCGTGAGGCCTTATGCTGCAAATTTTCCTCACAAAAATCCACACAGAAAAACCGTGCAGAATCTGCAATGTATGTAGGTAGCCTTAGGGCTGAAAATATGCCATCAATATAAATATCTCGGACTCCTTTAATCACAAGTAACATCTTTATGAGAGAAAGCAATCATTTTGTGTCCTATTGCAAGAACACAAATCGCTAACTATGTATAACAGTGGCTCTGAAGGTGCTGCTGTTTTTGCAACAATTTAGTTCCATTTGTCGTGTGTTTTCTTCCAGCTAAGGGAAAACACAGCTAAACGGAATTACACAAATAAAAAAATAGAGGTACATTAATGTACTTTAAGGCCTCTTGCACATAACCGTATCCATTTTTGTGGTTCGCAAATTGCGGATCCGCAAAACACGGATACCAGCCATGTGCATGCAGACATTTTTTGTTACTCTAGCAGAAATGTCCTATACTTGTCCACAAAATGGACAATGCTGTCCGCACCTTTTGCAGCCCCAATGAGCTGAATGAGCCCGCCCCTGAGCCAAAAAGTACATGGATCGCATGCGGACTAAAACTATGGCTGTATGCATGAGCTCTAATGCTGATGATTAAAGACAATAAGAAAGCTGCTGGAAATAAGTACGTCAGAAAGCTGTAGACTACGTGTGATGTGACTCCGTTTGATATCTTTCTGTAAGCCTCTTACCAGGCTGGGAAAATCTGTAAGAACAATTATTAGTATTCACATCAATGGGAGTTGCAGCATTTCAAATATTACTTTACTAATGATAGTTTCTGTAGTAGATAAGTCTCCTGACCAAATGGCAAGCTTGAAATCCCCCTACATCCAGACTAACAAAATGGCTAATGCAGTATCCTAGTCTTTCAGCCATAGAGCATCCCTGGTAAAAAAATAAAAATTAAGGGGCACATTTATTAAGACTGGCATTTTAGACGCCGGTCTTAATAAACCCCTAAATGGTACCTCTTCATAAGTTCGGCGGATCCTCCGCCAGTTCTAAATGTAAGACAGCTTCCGAACTGTCTTACATTTAGATCTTTTTCTAAGCCTAAAAAAGGCTGGCCGTCCCCTTCTACCGCCCACACCACGCCTACAATTTTAGACCTGGCGTGAGCGAGGAGAAGTCGCAGATTGCGGCGCGAATAACCGCTGCCCCACAACCTGCGCCTGAAATACGCCTAGTTTAGGCGTATTTCAGATTAATAAATGACCCCCTTTATTTCTCTGTATACACCTACCAAATAATTTACAGATAATTTTATAAAACACAAAAAAAAGCTTAAAACAAGTAATGAATCAGAACAGAATATTGAACCTATTTTGATTAACCCCTTAGTGACTACCCATAGGTGTTTTTTTACGGCGGTCACTAAGGGGCAGAGGCGGATTACAATAGGGACGTTCGGGTCGGCAGCCTCGGGCCCAGCACCGCTGGGGAGCCCAACGCTGACCCGAACGCCCACATACTGCGGTGGGGCACGTGAGCGCATAGCTCCCTGTCCCGTCGCTGATCACCGCCATAGGCGTCATCGCGCGCCTGTGCCAGGAAGCAGCACTGCCTCATCCCGCCTTCCTCTGCGAGCAAGCGCCTGGCCCTGGACATAGGTGGGTATTTAGCTTTAAAAAATTTTTTTTTTTTTTTTTATGTGCCTACTTTGGGGGACATGGTGGGGGGTGGGGGACAAACAGTAGGACATATTTAAAGACATCAAGTACATGGGGGGGAGAATGTGGGGGCTGTGGGGCCAAATTATTATGGGAGGGAATACTATGTGGGGACAAATTACTGTGTGGGGCCAAATTATTATGGGAGGGGCTACTATGTGGGGGAAAATTACTATATGGGGCAGTGTGGGGGCAAATTACTATGTGGGAGCAGTGTGGGGGAAACTATTGTGTGGGGGAAATTGCTATGTGGGGACAGTGTGGCGTAATTGCTATGTGGGGACAGTGTGGGGTAATTTCTATGTGGGGACAGTGTGGGGTAATTGCTATGTGGGGACAGTGTGGGGTAATTGCTATGTGGGGACAGCATGGGGTAATTTCTATGTGGGGACAGTGTGGGATAATTTCTATGTGGGGACAGTGTGGGGTAATTGCTATGTGGGGGCAAATTACTATGTGGGGCAGTGTGGGGGAAATTACTATGTGGGGGCAGTGTGGGGGGAATTACTATATGGGGACAGTGTGGGGGGAATTACTATATGGGGCAGTGTGGGGGGAATTACAATTTAGGGGAAATTACTGTGTGGGGGCAAACTACTATGGGGGGATTATTATATGGGGCAGTGTGGTGGAAATTATTATATGGGGGTGTGACTATTGGGGAGGCACTGTCTTGTCAATTCTATTATTTCTGGGGACACTATACAGGGATTATTGCCTGGAGCACAATAGAGGGTGGTATTCTTACTCGGGGCACTCTAGGGGACATTATAACTGCTGTGGACACTATAGGGACATTTGGGGTAATTTATCAAACTGGTGTAAAGTAGAACTGGCTTAGTTGTCCATAGCAGCCAATCAGATTCCACCTTTCATATTTGACAGCTCTTTTGGAAATCCAGTTCTAATTTACACCAGTTTGATAAATGACTCTAATTATGTCTATTAGGGTCACTATTTTTTTAGCAGTATAGTACCTGTTGCATTGGGGAGCAAAACGGGCACAGTATTGGGGGTGGCAGCAGGATGACACTGTGGGGACACCAGGATGAGGAGGTTGATGGAAAAATTGAGAAATCTAACATGATTGTGTTACAAACTGTAGAGACGAGATGTGGCTGAAAGAATTTGCCATGGCGGTCAGGGTCAAATGGAGGAGAAGAGGAAAGAGAAGGTCTACATGACAGGAGATGTCACTGGATGTAAGAGGTATGTAGTGCTGTATTCTCCTCCATGTCTTTTTTATTATAATTATATGTATTTTAAATTTGGCGACCACATTTTTCAGTTTAGGACCCAATTTGGGGTATTTTTTTTGTCTGAAGATGTCATATGGCCTAGAAAATAGTGGCGCTCATGAAGCACCGCAGCCTCTTCATACAAAAAATAAATAAAATGGAGGGAGGTGCCCAAGTTGGGTAGACAGCCCCGGGCCTATCATGCACTTAATCTGCCCCTGTAAGGGGTCTTAGGCTGGTCCGTCGCTTTTTTGCCCAATCTAAGTGCTGCACGGGTCCCCCGTGCAGCGGGGATCAGGGACCTTGTTCTCAAATGAGAGCCGCGTCCCTGCTCTAACAACCCGGACCGGCAGAAGTGCCCATCTGGGCTGTTTAACACTTTACATGCCGCGTGCATTGGCGCCTGCCGCATGTAAAGTGCTTTTTTACGGCGATCACGGGGTGCCGATGTGTGTGAAGGCAGCCTATGGTCTGTTGTAGGCCCCAGGCCAGCCTTCAATAATGCGCCTGCTGGTCAATGTTAGAATAGAATTGCCATTAAAATGCAATGCACTATAGCAGGGATGGACAACCTGAGGCTCTCCAGCTGTTGCAAAACTACAATTCCCAGCATGCCCAGACTGCCTACAGCTATCAGCCTACAGCAGGGCATGGTGGGAGTTGTAGTTTTACAACAGCTGGAGAGCCGCAGGTTGTCCATGCCTGCACTATAGGGATAGTGCATTGCATTTTAAAAGCAATCAAAAAGCTGTCTGTTAATATACCCCTTGTGGGACTATTAAGTGGTATTTCTGCGTCCGTAATGACCCGGACTACATACGTATCATGTAAATTATCCCCTATGTTGAACGTCGTAAAAAAAAAAAAATTTAAAAAAAATGACAGAATTGCTAATTTATTCTTAGTTGCCACCAAAAAACATAACAACAAGTGATCAAAAAGCGGCACTTACTCCAAAATGATACCATAGAAAAATACAAGTCGTTCCGCAAAAATCAAGCCCTCACACAACTCCATAGAAAGAAAAAAAAAGTTATGGGTCTCATGAAGCGGCAATGCAAAAACATTTTTTTCTTTAAAAAAAAAAAGGGGTTTTATTGCAAAAAAGTAGAAAAATTAAAAAAAATATATATGTATTTGGTATCACTGTAATCGAACTGACACAGAGAAGAAAGATATTATGTTATTTATACCGAAAAATGAAAGCCGTAAAATTTATAATCTAAAAACGCAGTGGCAGCATTGCTGTTTTTTCCATCTCCCTCCCAGAAAGAGTTGATAAAAGTTATGTGTACCTCAAAATGGCGCCATTAAAAACTACAACTTGTCCTGCAAAAAAATAAGCCCTCATAAAGCTATATAGACAGAAAAATAAAAAAGTTATAGCTCTTGGAACGCGACGATGAAAAAAGGAAGACAAACTCTTGGTCAGTAAGGCCCAAAACAGGCTGGTCACTAAGGGGTTAGCAAATAAAAAAAAAAAAAATGGATGTTCTGAAGTTATTCTCCATTAGAGTAAATATCTTCATCCTGATGCATTAGGCAGTTAAACGGTAGAGTACCTAAAGCAGGGCTCAAGAGGAACGTTGTGCTGTCGCCTTAGGCCTAGTTCACACGAAAGTTTTTTTTGCGGGTGTACGGGCTGTTTTTTTGTGTTCCGTATATGGAACCATTCATTTCAATGGTTCCGCAAAGAAAATGGAATGTGTTCTGTATGCATTCCGTATTTCCGTTTTTCCGTTCCGTTGAAAGATAGAGCTTGTCCTGTATTTGGCCGTAAATCACGGGTCGTGGCTCCATTCAAGTCAATGGGTCCACAAAAAAAACGGAACACATACGGAAATGCATCCGTATGTCTTCCGTTTCCGTTCTGGTTTTTCTGAATCATCTATTGAAAATGTTATGCCCAGCCCAATTTTTAATTACTGTATACTGTATATGCCATACGGAAAAACGGAACGGAAAAACGGAAAGGAAACTGAACTTAAAAATGGAACAACGGATCCGTGAAAAATGGACCGCAAAAAAACAATAAAAGCCATACGGTCGTGTGAACTAGGCCTTAGACTGCAATAGCAATAAACAGAAAAAAAAAATCACTAGTATTGCTGTGTCTGGAAATATAAATGGGTATAAAAAAATAGGTCAATGCAAAGAAATCTTTTTTTTTTTTTAATATTTTATTTTTTAAGTAGCAAACCATAAGATAAACTATAAACATTTGTTATTTCTATAAATGTACTGAGCCACAGCATAAGTCCTCCTGCACACGAACGTGTGCGCCCCGTGGCCGTGCTGCAATGCACAAACACCCACTGTGGGGCAGCCACAGCGGATCACGGACCCATTCACTTTAATGGGTCCCCGATCCGGCTGTTCCGCAAAAAGATAGGACGTGTTCTATCTTTTTGCGGACTGGAAGTATGGGACGAAACCCCACAGAAGCACTCAGTAGTGCTTCCGTAGGGTTCCGTTCCGCACCATTCCGCATCTCTGGATTTGGGGACCCATTAAAGTGAATAGGTCAGCATCCGTGATGCGGAATGCACACGGAACGGTGCCTGTGTAATTTTTATAGCACAGTGAACACTGAAAAAACAAAACCAGTAAATCAAAGGCGGAATTAGGCAACTTGCAGATTGTTCAGTGAAAAATGCGCAATTTCACAAAGTTAGGCCTCATGCACACGACCGTTTTTTTTTAAGGTCCGCAAAAACAGCGTCCGTAGGTCCGTGATCCGTGACCGTTTTTTCGTCCGTGGGTCTTCCTTGTTTTTTGGAGGATCCACGGACATGAAAAATGAAAAAAATATCTAAGTCAAGTTTGCCATTGAAATGATAGGAAAAAACGGACACGGATCACGGACACGGATCACGGACACGGATGCCAATCTTGTGTGCATCCGTGATTTTTCACGGACCCATTGACTTGAATGGGTCCGTGAACCGTTGGCCGTGAAAAAAATAGGACAGGTCATATTTTTTTCACGGCCAGGAAAAACGGATCACGGATGCGGCTGCCAAACGGTGCAGTTTCCGATTTTTCCACGGACCCATTGAAAGTCAATGGGTCCGCGAAAAAAAACGGAAAACGGCACAACGGCCACGGATGCACACAACGGTCGTGTGCATGAGGCCTTATTCAGTTTTGTCTGCGATCGCGTTCAGTTGTTCAGTTTTTATCACGCGGGTGCAATGCGATTTAATGCGTTTTACATGCGTGTGATTAAAAACTGAAGGGCCAGCGTTGTGTGAAAATTGCTAAATATAGAACATGCTGCGATTTTCACGCAACGCACAAGTGATGCATGAAAACCAACGCACATGTACACAGCCCCATTGAAATGATTGGGTGCAGATTCCGCGCGGGCACAATGCGTTCGCATCACGCATTGCACCCGCGTGGAATACTCGCTTGTGTGAAAGGAGCCTTACAGGGTTTTTTCTGTTTCATCCTAGCTTCTTAATACATGGCATAAAATATCAAATGATGGCAATAGAATGCACATCACTCATACGGCTATGTGAACAGAAAAATAATAATTTCGGCATCTAATAGAAATTGAAAACGCAAGCAGGGAAAATGACTGCTGGGAAGGGGTTAAATTAAAAAAACTGGGTAATAAAATTACGTTTTTTCTGAGATTGTGTTTGGGCCATGGTAGTTTAGTTCTGCAACCTGATTTCCCCCTGTATGGACTCAATCTTTCTGTTGTACATCAAGCAGCCAGTTTCAATGCTAGTCAGGTCAGTTAATAGAAGCAAATCCAATAAGGCTTGGCGTTATCTAGCAACAACCTGTGCCTTGACTTTACTTTCCAGCGTAATTTCCATTAATGCCAATCAATGGCATTTATTGAGAGGCCAGTGGTATTGCAGCTTAGTGAAGTGTAGCCTTTTAGACAAACACGATCTTGCTACTTAAAAAATATAAATTTAATGGACCTGCTAATACCTAGTCCAGCAATTATTGGAAATGGCTTTGCAGATTCTATGATAATCATCTATAATGAAAATTCTTAATTAAAGTACATGAATGAAAGGAGTCTTCATCCCCTTCTATCTATTCCTTCCAAAGAGATATAAACAAACAGGGACAGAACACCATTATTATAAATGTTCTCTCCAATTTCTTGTCATTCGGATGCATTCTCCACAGTTTACTTTGAAATACTGAATAGATAAATATCCAATTGGAATCTCCATAAAGAATATTTCAATCATTAAAGGGGTAATTGAAGTAAAAACTAATATTTAAACATCTCAGCAAGGTGAAAATAAAAAACATTTTTTATACCCAACTCAACAATCCCTTGCCATTCCTTTCTGAGGATGTCTGATCCCATGCCGTTCTCTTCTTTCTGTATCCCAACACAAGGACAATCACTGGCTGCAGCAGGTCACCAATGTGACCAGTGAATGGCTGCAGCGGTCAAAAAAAGGTATGTTCACTTCATAGATCCTCCACTGAACCCATGCTGAGGCTTCCTGCTAGTCTTTACGTCATGCTGCATCAATGACGTCCCGACACACGGACATGTGACATCTGTAGCTGATAGGCGGTAGCAGGTCACCAATGTGGCTAGTGATTGGATGCAGAAATCATATGTCCCTGTATCAGGGCATTGTTGCTGCAGCAGTAAGTGGAGAACGGCATGGAATCAGCACGGTAAAGAAAGCAATAAATGACAAAAAGAAAGCATATAGATCACTAAAACAGGAGTGTAGCACGGAAGCACTGAAAAACTATAAGGAAAAAAATAGAACATGTAAAAAACAAATAAAAGCGGCCAAACTAGAGACCGAGAGATGAATTGCCAAAGAGAGTAAAACTAACCCTAAAATGTTCTTCAATTATATAAATGTTAAAAAGTATAAATCTGAAGGTGTCGGCCCTTTAAAGAGTAATGAGGGGGGAGTCGCAGAGAGCGACGAGGAGAAAGCAAAGCTGTTAAATGTTTTTTTATCCAATGTGTTCACTGAGGAAAATAAACTGTCAGATGACATGCAGAATGTAAAAATAAATTCCCCATTAAAAGTGTCCTGTCTGACCCAGGAAGAAGTACAACAGCGACTTAAAAAGATTAAAATAGACAAATCGCCAGGACCGGATGGCATATATCCCCATATCCTAAGGGAATTAAGTAATGTCATAGCCAGACCCAGGGGCGTAGCTATAGGGGGTGCAGAGGTAGCAGTCGCTACCGGGCCCAGGAGCCTGAGGGCGCCCAAAGACACTTGTGCTGCATAAGAAGACACCAGCATTATAGAAAGTGCATGCTGGTCAAGTTACACCTCTGGCTGGAGGGAAGGGGTTAGGTCAAGAATTTGGCATGGGGGTACCGTTTAAATTTTTGACATGGACGGCACAAAGGTTTGTGCTTCCCTGCCCCTGGCCACAAAGCACTGAGGGAAGGGGGGCCAAGCTGAACTCTTGCACTAGGGCCGATGAGCCTTTAGCTACGCCCCTGGCCAGACCCTTATTTCTGATATTTGCAGACTCTATACTGACAGGATTGGCGCATGGCAAATGTGGTGCCAATATTCCAAAAGGGTCCGAAAACAGAGCCTGGAAACTATAGGCCGGTAAGTTTAACATCTGTTGTGGGTAAACAGTTTAAAGGTTTTCTGAGAGATGCTATGTTAGAGCATCTCAATGGAAATAAGCAAATAACGCCATATCAGCATGGCTTTGTGAGGGATCGGTCATGCCAAACTAATTTAATCAGTTTCTATGAGAAGGTAAGTTCTAGACTTGACAGCAGCGAATCAATGGATATTGTATATCTGGACTTCTCCAAAGCATTTGACACTGTACCACATAAAAGGTTAGTATATAAAATGAGAATGCTCGGACTGGGAGAAAACGTCTGTAAGTGGGTAAGTAACTGGCTGAGTGATAGAAAACAGAGGGTGGTTATTAATGGTACACACTCAGATTGGGTCACTGTCACTAGTGGGGTACCTCAGGGGTCAGTATTGGGCCCTATTCTCTTCAATATATTTATTAATGATCTTGTAGAAGGCTTGCATAGTAAATATCAATTTTCGCAGAGGACACTAAACTGTGTAAAGTAATTAACACTGAAGAGGACAGTATACTACTACAGAGGGATCTGGATAGATTGGAGGCTTGGGCAGATAAGTGGCAGATGAGGTTTAGCACTGACAAATGTAAAGTTATGCACATGAAAAGGAATAATGCAAGTCACCCGTACATACTAAATGGTAAAACACTCGATAACACTGACATGGAAAAGGATCTAGGAATTTTAATAAACAGCAAACTAAGCTGCAAAAACCAGTGTCAGGCAGCTGCTGCCAAGGCCAATAAGATAACGGGTTGCATTAGAAGGGGCATAGATGCCCGTGAAAAGAACATAGTCCTACCACTTTACAAATCGCTAGTCAGACCACACATGGAGTACTGTGTACAGTTCTGGGCTCCTGTGAACAAGGCAGACATAGCAGAGCTGGAGAGGGTTCAGAGGAGGGCAACTAAAGTAATAACTGGAATGGGGCAACTACAGTACCCTGAAAGATTATCAAAATTAAGGTTATTCACTTTAGAAAAAAGATAACTGAGGGGAGATCTAATTAATATGTATAAATATATCAGGGGTCAGTACAGAGATCTATCCCATCATCTATTTATCCCCAGGACTGTGACTGTGACGAGGGGACATCCTCTGCATCTGGAGGAAAGAAGGTTTGTACATAAACATAGAAGAGGATTCTTTACGGTAAGAGCAGATAGACTATGGAACTCCTGAGGAGGTGGTGATGGTAAGTACAATAAAGGAATTCAAAAGGGGCCTGGATGTATTTCTGGAGTGTAATAATATTACAGGCTATAGCTACTAGAGAGGGGTCGTTGATCCAGGGAGTTATTCTGATTGCCTGATTGGAGTCGGGAAGGAATTTTTTTATTCCCCTAAAGTGGGTAAAATTGGCTTCTACCTCACAGTTTTTTTTTGCCTTCCTCTGGATCAACTTGCAGGATGACAGGCCGAACTGGATGGACAAATGTCTTTTTTCGGCCTTATGTACTATGTTACAGAAATGCCACTTTGTTTGGTACCACAGTGAAGAGGCTGTTGGGCTCCAGCAAATGAATGGACCCCGTTTTTTTGCTGACCATAAAGTTCTAGGTGTCAGACCTCCACAAATCATACATAAATGTTACTTTTTGGAAATTCCATGAATTGTTTCAAAAACGTCCTCCTTGCAATAACCCATCTCAGACATACAGTATTCAATTTAGCAATATCTATTCATGTTCTGCCAGATGAGACATTAACTTGTTAGCCTCTAGTTTAGCACAGAGATTAGGGATCCTCATATTATATTCATCATTAGGTTAAATCTTGAGCGTGCACAGTTGCCTTTCGTTTTCAGTGCAAATGTGGAAAACATATTTAGCAAATTTGCATCTACAATTCTATCATTCTGCAGGTGGTGCCCTTTATACATAGAGCATACGGACTGTGAGAGGCAATCTGCCTCGTTTCTCAGCACCACTTCAGTACTCTCCATTCCCCAATCACTGTAATGTTATCATCTAGTATCTGATTTGGTCACAATAACCATAGGAAACAGCATAATTTTTTTGCAGACCCATTGACTTTAATGGGTCCATAGTCTGCATTTTGCAGCCAAGTATAGGACAGGTTCTATCTTTTTGTGGAATGGACACATGCAGAAAACACATGAGTCATCCATATAATTTCTGCAGCTGTTCCACAAAAAGATAGACCCCATCTTTATTTTGTGGATCCCCGATTTGCAGAGGGCAAAATGTATACGGTCGTGTGCATGAGGTCTTAGAAGAAGTTGGAACAGGAACCAATGGTTTGAACCTTACTAAAAATGCACTTCCAAATACACTACTGGCAAATGACAAAAGAACAGCTGGAAAAAATAATGTTATTCAGTTCAGATTGACAAAGTATAAACTGTCAGTGGTGCTTGGTCAATGACCACACAACCAAGGTGGTGAACCTTTTATTTTTTGTTCTGCACCAGGCAAGGGCATAGCTAAATGCTCATGGGCCCTAGTGCAAGAGTTTAGCTTGGGCCCCCTTCCCTCAGCCTTTGTGCTGCTTTAGACAAAAATTGAAACGGCACCCCAATGCCAAATTCTCATAACCCCTTCCCTCCAGCCAGAGGTATATCTTGACCAGGATGCACTTTCAATAATAATGGTGTCTTCTTGCGGCACAAGGGTCTTTTGGCTCCTTCAGGCTCCTGGGCCCAGTAGTGACTGCCACCACTGCACTCCCTATAGCTATGCCCCTGGCAGCAGAGTATATGTTGAGGCAGGGTTACATTTACTGGGTGGCATCTCCCCTTGCTATGATACAGGCTGCCACTGTGGCATGGTAAGGGTCTTTCGGATGCTGGATAGTTCAGCCAAGGTGGTTGGCTGTTGGGCATGGGGAAGTCCCAGACATGGGGAAGAGATCTGGTGATCGAGTTGGCCAGGGGAGCTGCTGGATAGCCAGAAGAGCATGTTGTGTAGTGCAGACAGTGGATGGATGGGTGTTATCTTGTTGGAACACCACATCTCTAGTCAGAAAAAGCAGTAGGACTGGTTCTACAATGTCCTGGGGATACCAAAAGCTGGTCAATATTACCTCCATGAATACCAGATGGAAATGGCCATGGTAGATAATGGTGCCGCATGACTCCTGGTGTTAGTCTTGTGTGTGTCCACACTATGCATAATGGCAGTAAATGCTCTCCAGCCCTCCTGTGAACTCTGATGTGGCCATCGTTATCACCAAGGCGGAATCTGTTTTCATCACTAAACACTACTGTTTGCCATTGATTGCTGTATCAGAGTTCTCAGGAGAAGTGCAAAGCGACTACCGCCATCATGCATAGTGCGGAGACACACAGGACCAACACCAGATGCCACTAGGGCTGTAATAATTCATCAATGTAATCGATGCAAAAAAATCCTCAATACAGTTTCCCTGCATCAAGGATTCGTTTAAATCACGTGACCACGAAGTGCGAGTGAAGAGAAGCCTCTCACTCACTGCTCCGTGGCCTCCTGTCCGCACCGCACTGCCAGGGCCAGGGCCTTACGTGCACACAACGTCAGTGCGCTGGCTGACACTGTGTGTGACGTCAGCTCCCGCCCGGTGCATGCCGGGAAGTGGGATAAAGATGCGGTCTGTCTCCTGCGGACTCCATGTCAGCACACTGCCAGGAAAGGTATAAGTTAGCAGGGGCCCGAATCTGCTGGGGGATGGGGGGGCTGATGGCACTGGGGGACATGGATGGAAATGGCATTGAGGATTTGATGGCACTGGGGGAATGGGGGACATGGTGGATAGCATGGAGGCACTGGGGGAGGAGGATATGGCAATGAATGGCATAGAGGGGCTGATCTGATGGCACTGGGGGAGTGGGGGACATGGTGGATGGCATGGAGGCACTGGGGAGGGGGACAGAAGGCAATGGATGGCATGGAGCAGTGGGGGAAGGGGACATGGCAATGGATGTCATGGAGGGGCAGATGGCACTGAGGGAGTGGAGGACATGGCATAGAGGGGCTGATCTGATGGCACTGGGGGAGTGGGGGACATGGCATAAAGGGGCTGATCTGATGGCACTGGCGGAGTGGGGGACATGGCATGGAGGGGCTGATCTGATGACAGTGGCAATAGATGTCATTGAGGCACTGGGGGAGTGGAGGACATGGCAATAGTGGCATGTAGGGGCTGATGGCACAGGGGGAGTGGAGCTGAAGGCACTGGGGTGGGGAAGAGCTGATAGCACTGGGGGAATGGAGCTGATGGTACAGGGGAGCTGATGGCACTGGTGGATAGTGGAGCTGATGGCACTGGGGGGGAACTGATGCACTTAGGCTAATCGCACAGGGGGAATGAAGGGTGTTGGGGACTGATGGCAGGGGGTCTGATGAGTTTTTATAAAGGAAAATAGTCGATTAATACATTTTTTCTTATTAGAGTGCTCGATTCATCTTAAAAATAAACTTGCTCAGTCAGTTATAAGAATTGGTATTGAATTACAGCTAAATTTCTGCATAGCGAAAGTACCATGACGACAGGTGGAAGGCCAACAAACAATATATTATTACATAAATACATACATAACACAACATTCTTTTCTCCAACCCAACAACTTCTGATTTAGGTGCACACTAGCATAGAACAAATCATGCAGTATTCAGCGCCTGTCAAAATATCTTTCTTTATAGCACTTTTCTTTACAATTCCTTAGTGAGACTCTTACCATATAGTGAATTATTAGGCGGTATTGGTTGTGTGCTGGAAACATTAATAATGCAATCTGTCTACGTGTGATCACAGATTTACATATCTTAATGAGATCATTTCTATTGTTTTCAAGAGCTGTAAAAGCTAAAATAGCATGTGCAATGTTGTTGGTGTATGCTGAGAATGATTTTTGATATATCTACTTTTGTGAATTAAGCATAAGGTTAGTACAAGGTTAATTGTGTCCTGTAGCTGTCAGCGGAGGCATCTCTAAGGGGCACTTACACACCTGAGCCACTGGCCAAGTTTTGATGCTAAAAAGAGACAATTCTCGAACATCAGAAAAAGTATTTTCTAATCAATCATATTACATCTTTTCTGCATATTTCCTTCAGTAAATGACAACACTTTTATACATAAAGAAGCAGGGATACATTTTTTTAAAGATATATTTTTTTTTAAATCTGATCATTTTAATTGGTATTTTCAAAACAGAACAATGACATCCATAGCATTTCCATAGTACAACATCGTATGATCATACAAACATATCTTAAGTCTCCAACAAGTAACTTGTTATATTCCATTTCCCCCCTTCTCCCTTCTTCACTCCCATTTTTAAAGACATTTTACTCATGGATAGAGTTGAGCGGACACCTGGATGTTCGGGTTCGAGAAGTTCGGCCGAACTTCCCGGAAATGTTCGGGTTCGGGATCCGAACCCGATCCGAACTTCGTCCCGAACCCGAACCCCATTGAAGTCAATGGGGACCCGAACTTTTCGGCACTAAAAAGGCTGTAAAACAGCCCAGGAAAGGGCTAGAGGGCTGCAAAAGGCAGCAACATGTAGGTAAATCCCCTGCAAACAAATGTGGATAGGGAAATGAAATAAAATTAAAATTAAATAAATAAAAATTAACCAAAATCAATTGGAGAGAGGTCCCATAGCAGAGAATCTGGCTTCACGTCACCCACCACTGGAACAGTCCATTCTCAGATATTTAGGCCCCGGCACCCAAGCAGAGGAGAGAGGTCCCGTAACAGAGAATCTGTCTTCGTGTCAGCAGAGAATCAGTCTGCATGTCATAGCAGAGAATCAGGCTTCACGTCAGCCACCACTGCAACAGTCCATTTTCATAAATTTAGGCCCAGCACCCAGGCAGAGGAGAGAGGTCCCGTAACAGAGGATCTGGCTTCATGTCAGCAGAGAATCAGTCTGCATGTCCTAGCAGAGAATCAGGCTTCACGTCAGCCACCACTGCAACAGTCCATTGTCAGATATTTAGGCCCAGCACCCAGGCAGAGGAGAGAGGTCCCGTAACAGAGACTCTGGCTTCATGTCAGCAGAGAATCAGTCTGCATGTCATAGCAGAGAATCAGACTTCACGTCAGCCACCACTGCAACAGTCCATTTTCATAAATTTAGGCCAAACACCCAGGCAGAGGAGAGAGGTTCCATAACACAGAATCTGGCTTCATGTCAGCAGAGAATCAGTCTTCATATCATAGCAGAGAATCAGGCTTCACGTCACCCACCACTGCATCAGTCCATTTTCATAAATTTAGGCCCAGCACCCAGGCAGAGGAGAGAGGTCCCGTAACAGACAATCTGGCTTCATGTCAGCAGAGAATCAGTCTTCATATCATAGCAGAGAATCAGGCTTCACGTCACCCACCACTGCAACAGTCCATTTTCATAAATTTAGGCCCAGCACCCAGGCAGAGGAGAGAGGTCCCGTAACAGACAATCTGGCTTCATGTCGGCAGAGAATCAGTCTGCATGTCCTAGCAGAGAATCAGGCTTCACGTCACCCACCACTGTAACAGTCCATTTTCATAAATTTAGGCCCAGCACCCAGGCAGAGGAGAGAGGTCCCGTAACAGACAATCTGGCTTCATGTCGGCAGAGAATCAGTCTGCATGTCCTAGCAGAGAATCAGGCTTCACGTCACCCACCACTGTAACAGTCCATTTTCATAAATTTAGGCCAAGCACCCAGGCAGAGGAGAGAGGTTTCGTAACACAGAATCTGGCTTCATGTCAGCAGAGAATCAGTCTTCATATCATAGCAGAGAATCAGGCTTCACGTCACCCACCACTGCAACAGTCAATTTTCATAAATTTAGGCCAGCACCCAGGCAGAGGAGAGAGGTCCCGTAACAGACAATCTGGCTTCATGTCGGCAGAGAATCAGTCTGCATGTCCTAGCAGAGAATCAGGCTTCACGTCACCCACCACTGTAACAGTCCATTTTCATAAATTTAGGCCCAGCACCCAGGCAGAGGAGAGAGGTCCCGTAACAGACAATCTGGCTTCATCTCGGCAGAGAATCAGTCTGCATGTCCTAGCAGAGAATCAGGCTTCACGTCACCCACCACTGTAACAGTCCATTTTCATAAATTTAGGCCCAGCACCCAGGCAGAGGAGAGAGATCCCGTAACAGACAATCTGGCTTCATGTCAGCAGAGAATCAGTCTTCATATCATAGCAGAGAATCAGGCTTCACGTCACCCACCACTGCAACAGTCCATTTTCATAAATTTAGGCCAAGCACCCAGGCAGAGGAGAGAGGTCCCGTAACAGACAATCTGGCTTCATGTCGGCAGAGAATCAGTCTGCATGTCCTAGCAGAGAATCAGGCTTCACATCACCCACCACTGCAACCACTAACACCACCACGACCATGTCCACGTCCGCGTCCCTTACTAGATGTTTTCCTCATTGTTATCGTTCACCACAACAACAAAAATATTATTTGGCCCAATGTATTGTATTCAAATTCAGCTGAATATAAATTTGAGGCCTAGTATTTAGGCGCTGGGTGACCGGTATAGATTTACTGACAGAATTAGACTTGGAAATGCACAGTAGCGTGTGTGTGAAGTTATTCTGAATGACCCTATGTGCACCTTGAATATTATATACCCTTTTAGGGATAGATTTCAAATAGCTCTGATATAGCAGAAACCACTAAATTATGAAATTGCTAAATTGGGAATTGTATTTCAACCCAGAACAAAAAATGTGCTTTGATGTACACTAAATAACTTGCCCAGCCACAACAGTACAGCGGTAACGACAGATTTAGCGGGATATAAATTTGAGGCCTAGTATTTAGGCGCTGGGTGACCGGTATGGATTTACTGACAGAATTAGACTGGGATATGGCCAAAAAATGAACAGACTATTGCTGGTTAAATGCACTTGGTGTCACAGCTTGACGAACCACACTACTGAGGGTTAAATGCACTTGGTGACGGGCGCAGCTTGCCCCTGATGTAGTATATGGCCAAAAAATGAACAGACTATTGCTGGTTAAATGCACTTGGTGACGGGCGCAGCTTGCCCCTGATTTAGTATATGGCCAAAAAATGAACAGACTATTGCTGGTTAAATGCACTTGGTGTGACAGCTTGACCAACCACACTACTGAGGGTTAAATGCACTTGGTGACAGGCGCAGCTTGCCCCTGATGTAGTATATGGCCAAAAAATGAACAGACTATTGCTGGTTAAATGCACTTGGTGTGACAGCTTGACCAACCACACTACTGAGGGTTAAATGCACTTGGTGACGGGCGCAGCTTGCCCCTGATGTAGTATATGGCCAAAAAATGAACAGACTATTGCTGGTTAAATGCACTTGGTGTGACAGCTTGACCAACCACTCTACTGAGGGTTAAATGCACTTGGTGACGGGCGCAGCTTGCCCCTGATGTAGTATATGGCCAAAAAATGAACAGACTATTGCTGGTTAAATGCACTTGGTGTGACAGCTTGACCAACCACACTACTGAGGGTTAAATGCACTTGGTGACGGGCGCAGCTTGCCCCTGATGTAGTATATGGCCAAAAAATGAACAGACTATTGCTGGTTAAATGCACTTGGTGTGACAGCTTGACCAACCACACTACTGAGGGTTAAATGCACTTGGTGACGGGCGCAGCTTGCCCCTGATGTAGTATATGGCCAAAAAATGAACAGACTATTGCTGGTTAAATGCACTTGGTGTGACAGCTTCACCCTGATGTAGGCTTTAGCCAAAAAACAACCACACCATTGAGGGTTAAATGCACTTGGTGACAGGCGCAGCTTGCCCCTGATGTAGTATATGGCCAAAAAATGAACAGACT
Organism: Bufo gargarizans; assembly: GCF_014858855.1. Lineage (NCBI taxonomy): Eukaryota > Metazoa > Chordata > Amphibia > Anura > Bufonidae > Bufo > Bufo gargarizans. The sequence continues at coordinate 278,850,285 of NC_058082.1, read as the reverse complement.
ATTGCTGGTTAAATGCACTTGGTGACGGGCGCAGCTTGCCCCTGATTTAGTATATGGCCAAAAAATGAACAGACTATTGCTGGTTAAATGCACTTGGTGTGATAGCTTGACCAACCACACTACTGAGGGTTAAATGCACTTGGTGACGGGCGCAGCTTGCCCCTGATGTAGTATATGGCCAAAAAATGAACAGACTATTGCTGGTTAAATGCACTTGGTGACAGGCGCAGCTTGCCCCTGATTTAGTATATGGCCAAAAAATGAACAGACTATTGCTGGTTAAATGCACTTGGTGTGATAGCTTGACCAATCACACTACTGAGGGTTAAATGCACTTGGTGACGGGCGCAGCTTGCCCCTGATGTAGTATATGGCCAAAAAATGAACAGACTATTGCTGGTTAAATGCACTTGGTGTCACAGCTTGACGAACCACACTACTGAGGGTTAAATGCACTTGGTGACGGGCGCAGCTTGCCCCTGATGTAGTATATGGCCAAAAAATGAACAGACTATTGCTGGTTAAATGCACTTGGTGACGGGCGCAGCTTGCCCCTGATTTAGTATATGGCCAAAAAATGAACAGACTATTGCTGGTTAAATGCACTTGGTGTGACAGCTTGACCAACCACACTACTGAGGGTTAAATGCACTTGGTGACGGGCGCAGCTTGCCCCTGATTTAGTATATGGCCAAAAAATGAACAGACTATTGCTGGTTAAATGCACTTGGTGTGATAGCTTGACCAACCACACTACTGAGGGTTAAATGCACTTGGTGACGGCGCAGCTTGCCCCTGATGTAGTATATGGCCAAAAAATGAACAGACTATTGCTGGTTAAATGCACTTGGTGTCACAGCTTGACGAACCACACTACTGAGGGTTAAATGCACTTGGTGACGGGCGCAGCTTGCCCCTGATGTAGTATATGGCCAAAAAATGAACAGACTATTGCTGGTTAAATGCACTTGGTGACGGGCGCAGCTTGCCCCTGATTTAGTATATGGCCAAAAAATGAACAGACTATTGCTGGTTAAATGCACTTGGTGTGATAGCTTGACCAACCACACTACTGAGGGTTAAATGGACTTGGTGACGGGCGCAGCTTGCCCCTGATGTAGTATATGGCCAAAAAATGAACAGACTATTGCTGGTTAAATGCACTTGGTGACGGGCGCAGCTTGCCCCTGATTTAGTATATGGCCAAAAAATGAACAGACTATTCCTGGTTAAATGCACTTGGTGTGATAGCTTGACCAACCACACTACTGAGGGTTAAATGCACTTGGTGACGGGCGCAGCTTGCCCCTGATGTAGTATATGGCCAAAAAATGAACAGACTATTGCTGGTTAAATGCACTTGGTGACGGGCGCAGCTTGCCCCTATTTAGTATATGGCCAAAAAATGAACAGACTATTGCTGGTTAAATGCACTTGGTGTGATAGCTTGACCAACCACACTACTGAGGGTTAAATGCACTTGGTGACGGGCGCAGCTTGCCCCTGATGTAGTATATGGCCAAAAAATGAACAGACTATTGCTGGTTAAATGCACTTGGTGTCACAGCTTGACGAACCACACTACTGAGGGTTAAATGCACTTGGTGACGGGCGCAGCTTGCCCCTGATGTAGTATATGGCCAAAAAATAAACAGACTATTGCTGGTTAAATGCACTTGGTGTGACAGCTTCACCCTGATGTAGGCTTTAGCCAAAAAACAACCACACCATTGAGGGTTAAATGCACTTGGTGACAGGCGCAGCTTGCCCCTGATTTAGTATATGGCCAAAAAATGAACAGACTATTGCTGGTTAAATGCACTTGGTGTGACAGCTTCACCCTGATGTAGGCTTTAGCCAAAAAACAACCACACCATTGAGGGTTAAATGCACTTGGTCGCAGCTTGGATGCACTTGGTCGCAGCACCGCACAAGACACAAAATGGCCGCCGATCACCCCAGAAAAAAGTGACTGACAAACGGTCTGGGCAGCCTAAAAACAGTGAGTGAGCATTTGAATTTCAGCAGCTCAATGATGCACAGCTGCAGATCGATCGATTAATCAAGTGAAGTCCTTTGGAGGAGTTAATCTGCCTAATCTCGCCCTACTGTCGCATCCGCAACCTCTCCCTACGCTAATCAGAGCAGAGTGACGGGCGGCGCTATGTGACTCCAGCTTAAATAGAGGCTGGGTCACATGGTGCTCTGGCCAATCACAGCCATGCCAATAGTAGGCATGGCTGTGACGGCCTCTTGGGGCAAGTAGTATGACGCTTTTTGATTGGCTGCTTTGCAGCCTTTCAAAAAGCGCCAAGAAAGCGTCACAAAAGCGCCAAGAAAGCGACGAACACCGAACCCGAACCCGGACTTTTACGAAAATGTCCGGGTTCGGGTCCGTGTCACGGACACCCCAAGATTCGGTACGAACCCGAACTATACAGTTCGAGTTCGCTCATCCCTACTCATGGACCAACAGGGTGGCAGAATGCAAACCCTTTATATATTTCATTTGAGTAAGTCTTCATCTGATATCATCATATATCTAATGGGTACAATTGGCATAAAGATGGGTGGGAGAGATTCTTGCACTCACATGGTTTATGTGGCATAAAGAAACCTACTAGGATGCATTTTTTTAATGCTATTACATTTCATAAGGCAATGGAACAGTAATGGACTTGTATTACAATGAATCAAATCAACAAGATTTCTCTAATAACGTAGTAACATCAGTGTTGAGGCTTAGAGTGGTTATCGAAAATGTTGTGTCATTAAAAAGTGGCCATCCGCCAAAATACTGAAATCGGGCTGAGTGCAGGAGAGCAGCTATGTCTGTTTCAAATAGTCATCACATAGCCATCCCTTCTGTCACACAAAAACACTATTATCCAATATGGAGATACATAGTAACACCAGTGTGTTGTATTCTTGAATGCTGTGAATCAACACACAGTGTATCTCCCTCCAGTTAAGGTATGGATAATGTATCAAACTGTGGGGATCGGGTTATCTAAACTGAACAACTCTACCGATATGCCCTACTTTTGTTCCCCCTTCAAGAGGAGAGAGTGGCTATAAAGTACAGATCCCTGAAGGATTGTATTATGTGACTGCTTATTCTTTTGAATGTTTTCCTGATGACATTGGCAAATGATCGGAAACTTCAGTAGCTACTGGCTACATTCTGAAAGCAGGTTGTTTAGTTTGTAAAACCCATTTAAGAAAGAAAATATAGTTCAATGGGAAAATCTGTTAGCAGGCTTCTGTGCAAGAAAAAAATTAAAGGGCTTCTGTCACCCCCCAAAACTGATTTTACATTTTTGGGCATATTAAAATCCTTATTGGATGATGATTCCCTATATAGGGCTCTTACCTTGTTCTGTGGCTTGGTTTCACAAAAAAATCGATCTTTTGCAAATGACTTCACTACCAACAAGTAGGGCGTATACTTGCTTGTAGCCGCCACATCCTCCTTTAAAAAAAAACGCCCCCTCCTCTTGCTGATTGACAGGGCCCGCGAGCGCTCTCCTCCTCCGGCTGGCCCTGTCTGCAATTCAAATCCCGCGCCTGCACCTCATTCGGCGCAGGCACTCAGAGAAGGACGCTCGCTTCCTCAGCACTCCCTCAGTGCGCCTGCGCCGATGACGTCACCGCTAAACCTGAAAGCGAAGACGTCATCGGCGCAGGCACTGAGGAAGTGCTGAGGAAGCGAGCGTCCTTCTCTCAGAGCGCCTGCGCCGAATGAGGTGCAGGCGCGGAATTTGAATTGCAGACAGGGCCAGTCGGAGGAGGAGAGTGCTCGCGGGCCCTGTCAATCAGCAAGAGGAGGGGGCGTTTTTTTTTAAAGGAGGATGTGGCGGCTACAAGCAAGTATACGCCCTACTTGTTGGTAGTGAAGTCATTTGCAAAAGATCGATTTTTTTGTGAAACCAAGCCACAGAACAAGGTAAGAGCCCTATATAGGGAATCATCATCCAATAAGGATTTTAATATGCCCAAAAATGTAAAATCAGTTTTGGGGGGTGACAGAAGCCCTTTATTTTTTTTCTTGCACAGAAGCCTGCTAACAGATTTTCCCATTGAACTATATTTTCTTAAATGGGTTTTACAAACTAAACAACCTGCTTTCAGAATGTAGCCAGTAGCTACTGAAGTTTCCGATCATTTGCCAATGTCATCAGGAAAACATTCAAAAGAATAAGCAGTCACATAATACAATCCTTCAGGGATCTGTACTTTATAGCCACTCTCTCCTCTTGAAGGGGGAACAAAAGTAGGGCATATCGGTAGAGTTGTTCAGTTTAGATAACCCGATCCCCACAGTTTGATACATTATCCATACCTTAACTGGAGAGCGCTCGCTGACCCTGTCAATCAGCAGGAGGAGGGGGCGTTTTTTTTAAAGGAGGATGCGGTGGCTACCAGCAAGTAGATGCCCTACTTGTTGGTAGTGAAGTCATTTGCATATTTTAAAAGATAAATTTTTAGTGACACCAAATCACAGAACAAGGTAAGAGCCCTATATAGGGAATAGTTGTCCAATAAGGATTTTAATATGCCCAAAAATGAAAAATTAGTTTTGGGGGTGACAGAAGCCCTTTAAGACAACTAAACAACCTACACAAGATCTAATTAACCATTAATCCTCATGGGAATAATACATGGGAATAAAAATTTTATTTTCAAAAAGTTATCTACAACTGATCCTTATGTAATACATGCTTCTGACAAGACAGCAATCCACACAGTTGCAAATAGTTTTCAGCGCTGCACATTTAATTTCAGCCTGAGATTCACGCTTGCCTCCAGCCATTCTCCATCACTAATGAAGATGAATCTATGTACACAGATAAAGGTATATTGTTTTTTGAACCACATAATAGAATACAGTGCCCTTCTCAACAGTCACCATGCTGTAGAATCCTGAGAGCACTTCTATATTAATGACAGAGCTGTCAATGTGCCAATCTCATTTTATCTGGAATTGGCGCTTTGACCTGCAGAGCTACTGTGCAATCCACTATATTTTTAGCTTTTCTGCAAACGAAAGTTACAACATTGCCATCGTAAACATTTTGGTAGATATTCATTATGTTCTGTGTTGATTTATTGATATACAGTAGTAGTATCCTATTATATATTCCTTTTTGGGTTTCAAACTATATCAAACCAGATTGATGCAGACAGCATATGCCTGTTTGTTAGTGAACACATCATTGATGTAGGTGCCAGAAGTCATCCCTCTTCCAAATGGTGACAATTCAGCTATCACTACGCAAGCAAGTGAGCATGCATCAGGCCATATGTGCAAGTGACTCGGAGGGATTCCCTGCCTCCATCTCCACTGCATACTGCCATGGTGTGTCTGTGTCCTCTGCCTCGTCTTCTTTATCGCCCTGTAGCTCCTCTGGCTGCTCCTGCTCCTCCTATCCTGTCATCTGTGTAGAAAAACCACCCATTTCACTACACATTGCGTGTGCTCCAATGTTCTCCTCCTGTCCAGCCCCAACAGGGCTCATGTGGCCTTGAGATCTAGGCGCCGTATCTCCAGTTCACTGACCAGCCAGATTTACCAGCATGGAATGACATTGTTCATCCCGAAGTCCTGGTGACTGGCTTTAGATTTCTCAGAGATCTGGAACATCGCTGTGATTATTATGTGAACCGCCGATCAGTCAAGCGAAAAGCCCTGCCCAGCCATTTGCACAGTTTGTATGTGGATGAGGTAGTCCAATTCACTCTAGCAGAGGGCACTCAAGGCCCTCATGATACCTGTGTCACACGGCCCAAGCCAGAAGCTGAATCAAGCTGGGAGCCTGCGGAAGGCTCAGAATCAGAAGAGGATGAGGAGCCAGTGAGCCCTGTTGCTCCCAAGTGGCTGGACGCAAAATATGTGACATCAGTTCTTCCTAGTCATAACCAGTACGACACTGGCTTTGCAGGGACTAACATTCTGTGGCAGCCCGCTATTGCTACGTGAGACCCAGATGACCGCCCCAAGGCTAAACAGAGTCCACTCCAGGTCAGACCAAAGCCTGCACCTACTCCCGGTTCAGTACAGGAATGTGCACAGCTCTTACAGCAGTTTGTTATTTGTCACAGCCATGCCATCCTGGTTCAATCTCAAGAGGTTAGACCTTCTGCGCATCTCCCTACAGAGGTCGCCCTTGGTGCTACTTCAAAACCTACAATTGCTGTTGAACCAGCTCCAGTTAAAAAACCCGAACTTGTGCTGGAGCCCAGTATCCTTCAGCAGGAGAAAGAGAGATCTTCTGTATTTGAAGAGATGAGAAGACATCTAAAGCATCCACTTATTCCTACCAAACACAAATAATATATATTTTTTGCCACTAATAAACGCCAAAAAGGGCTTTAGAACATATAACTGCACCGCTGAACGGCAAATAATATATATTTTTTGCCACTAATACATGCCAAAAAGTGCTTTAGAACATATAACTACACCGCTGAGCAGCAAATAATATATATTTTTTGACAACTAATACATGCCAAAAGGGGCTGTCATTTTCTCACTTCACCACACAATGGCTAATAAGCCCTTTTTTCCCCACTAATACAAGCCAAAAAATGCTTTAGAACATATAGCCACACCGCACAAGGGGAAATAAGATGTATAAATATTTCCTTGTAAAAAACCCTGTTAATGGCTGTATCAAACAGCACTTGCACCCCAATAACAACAATGGTTTGCTGAAATTACAGAGCTGTATAATGGCAATTTGGGTCCCCAGTCAGTGCAGCAAGGTGTGATAGGATTGTTCCTATTACCCAGGCTATAAACCCCCCTACTGAACCCTGTTCTGCTTCAATACTGTGGAATGATTCTTTCCTTTCCTTTCCATGAACTTCTATACAGCAAAATAAAAGTTTCAAAGTCTTTTCTAGCACTGTCCCTAGCGCCTGCTGACATCTCTCCCTGCACTAAGTAGACTGGAAAATGGCTGAATCCAAGATGGCTGAAGACTATTTATAGGGCTGTGACATCACAGGGCTGTCTGGCTGCATGGCATTGTGGGTGATCCCTCGTTCCCAGAGTTCCTTGCTCCATGTCCTAACACATGCATCAGCCATTTTAGGAAAAAATGCGAGTCGTTACCACGAAGTGTGAGGAAATTCGGATTCGGTGCAAATAGAATTTTTCCTGAAATTCCACTTCGTCAACTTCGATTTGCTCATTTCTAACATCTACCAACATAAATCAATTTGAATTACCTGTAGTCAGATTTCTCTATCATTCTGGTTATATTGTTAGCCATCTTAAGCTGCGTTCTCTGCTGGGTTCTAGGGCTGCACATCTAATATTATAATTTTGTAACCATTGTTGTACTTTGTGCTTTGATTCCATATTTATCCTTATTTTCTTCCATATTTTCCTTGTGATTTTAATATTTATCTACATAACATGCTACATGCTTGACTATTTACTATTATGGGCTCTGAAAACTTGCCATTATAAGAATACTACATTAGCACATGTCAATTAAGAATCCCTTCTGCAATGATCAGTGCTCTCTATAAGTCTGCTCAGACTATCAAAGTAATTGCCCCTACATGTCATTTAAATGCTTGAATTTGTTTGAAACCTTGAGGCAGTGCTGTAGGACATGACAGCTTTGGAGCTTATCAGTGGACCCTGTCTGAAGCTGCTAGTGGAGTAGATCACTTTTCTCTCCCTTGTCACATTAAAACACTATCCAAACCCAGTGGACCAATAATCATTATTTGAATAGAAAACAAGGTTCAGTGTAGAAAATGTTGACCCCCCCCCCCCCCCCCTTATGAGGTCTTGTGGTCCTTCAGGACAGAGTCTTTTGTGGATTCATTAAAAATCTAGTTCCCCCTGAGGTCTCATGTGATTTTCTTTTATAGCATTTTATATATGTTGCTAATAGTGTTGAGCAAACGAATTGACTTCGGTCCGAATCTCAGGAAAAATTAGATTTGCCATGAAACTGAATTTCCTCGTGCTTCCTGGTAATATATACATTTTCCATGTAAAAATTCTATAAAAAAACAAACAAAACATGCTTAGCTTAGCCATTTGCATGCAAAGAGGCAGTCATGGCCATCTTGATGGAAGATACCATGAAAAATCTTGCGCGGGTAATGTATGATGTCACCACATTACTGTGCGAGATTTCGCTCTGTGTCTTCGATCAAGATGGCCACAATGGATAAGATGAGTATTTTTTAATTTTTTATTTTTACCCTGATTAACCCTTTAAAGGCCTAAATGGTTGTCTCAGATGCTGCACTCAGCAATGAACGCAGCATTTAAGGGGTTCAATGATGGGGGTGGCACAATCACTGTTTCCCTTCATTGTGCCCGCTGCATACAAAGAAATGCAGTTCGACAAAGTAATTTATCACAATCAAATTTCAGAATCGTGTATTCAATGAGGAGGCTCTCAGTTAGAAGCTATGGAAGTTGAAGGGTTCACTTATTCACTGAATCACCCAATACCAGTGTGTAAAGAATAAAATTGAGCAACCTCCTTCTGGGTTGTATGTAGAAACAATAATTATTTATTCAATAAAATTGATTCAATTAAAATGTTGCTCATATATCATCAATACTCCATGATCTCAAATAAAAATCCGTAATATAAAAATTCATAAATTTTTTAATCTCATTTTTCGTAACCGCTCATCTCTAGTTGCTAATATTAGTTTAAAAGAAGACAAGTAATATTTACCTATGAGTCTCTGGTGTGTGAAAATAGAGGAAGACCTCATAAGTTCTGGACAGTTGATGTTCCCCTTTCCTTATAGTATATTTAGAGAATAACCTTTGGACTTCTTGGTCCTCCCATTCTTCTGTACCTCCACTTTAGCGATATACTGTCTTATGGACAACATGTCACTGACAGCAAATCCCTATTGGTATTTTTTTAATTGTATGTACCTAAAACTTATCTACAAGCATATATCTCATCGGCTGTATGGGTTCTTGCGGGTTGCATTATTTCTTGCATAATGAGACATATAGTATCATTGTTATTGTAATTAAAGACCTGTCACCACTAAATACAATACAATCTGCAGGCAGCAGGACAGAAGGAGCTAAGCGGATTGATATCAAGTCTTATGGGAAAAGATTCAGTAAAACATGCAATTTTATAATATATTTGCTCTTTTGATACTTAAGACCATCCCGTGTACAACTTTTAGTGACAGCTATCTCATTGTACACCAGGGGTGCACAACCCTTTTTTTTGTCTGGGGGCTACATTGTAACATTGCTTTATTTCAAGGGACGGCAAAAAATAAATCAAAATGATTGGCACTCGTTTGCATCAGCTTATTACACAATCCAATGCAAAGTGAATCGGGAGGAATGATTGCTACCACTCCCTCATTCAGTTCTATTGATTATCAGCAGTACATCCCTGATGATAGAGGGAGATGTGCTGATGATTGATAATCATATATCTTTTATTGTGATGAAAAATGCAAATCAGCCGACAAACTCATTTTTGCTTGCTTATCAGCTGATCGGCAGCACGATTACACAGACCGGTTATCAGGGATGAGCGTCTCAATGAACACTTGTTCCCAGTAATTGGCCGTGCAGTGTAAGGCTAGGTCTACATGACGACATTTGTCGCGCGACAAAAAATCAATTCGAGATGGATTTTTCTGCGACTGTCACAGTCGCAACATGTCGCATTGCGACACCATAGACTATCATTATACAAATTATTGCGGGACATTGGTGAGACAAAATGTTGCACGACAAATGTTGATGTGTAGTTGTGCCCTATCTGTCGCGCGACTTATTGTCGCACGACAAATGTCGTTGTGTAGACCTAGCCTAATAGGGGCTTAAAACAGCTGTGTCACCTGGCAGTAGGATATACCATCAACGCCAGATAGGTGCAGGTCCCACCTCTGTCCCTATCTCTAAAACTGTCCCCAGAAATTGAAGGAGATTGCACCAAGTATGCACACTGTGCTCTCTATTCATTTCTGTGGGAGTTCCTTAAAAACCAGTGCGAGGGTGTTCAGCTATTTTTGGAAGTCCTATTATTACCACCTCCTGCCCCCCAGTTATAGGTGCCCTGCAACAACCTGTAAGCTCTTTCCCCTACTAGTGAGGAAAGCACTCATTAGTTAACCCTTCAATGACCAGGCCTGAAAAGGCCTTAAAGGCTATGGACACCTTTGTGCACTAAAAATCAATAACCCCATATCTTACCGTAATGAAGCACATAATTAAATTGCACTTGTTTGTTTACTGGTATCAGCTTTGCTTCACATGCACTCAGAAATGCCCTGATATACGTTTTGCTGACTGCTGTCTTCTCCTGTGAGGCTTTGTGGGCGTTCCTGTGGATTTCACATGTACCAGCACAAGCTCTGCTACTCCGCCCCACATCCTGTTACACAGCACAGCTAGCAACCACTTACATATAGGCTGCTGGAACTTGTAAAATTTCATTCCAATCCACAACATGGTGAGTCCTACAGTATGCTACAGTCTGTAATCAGCAGATCTATTTCTCACTTTCTATTCTGTAGAAAGTCTATTATTTGTAGACACAATAGAGATTTCTGCTGATAACATTAGTGCAGCAATCAGAGCAATGGCATTATAAGCAGAATATTGATTTCATTACTGACAGCTCTCAAGTGGTCACTACATGCACTCTCCTCTGAATACAGTATTACGTGCAGTCCGCACAGTGAGCGGTCACTTTTCCCACAAAGATTAGTACAGTGTGATGATACACAATGCCATGTACACATAGAAGTACACAGTAGGGGAGATTTATCAAAACTGGTGTAAAGTAGAACTGGATTAGTTGCCCATAGTGACCAATCAGATTCCTCCTTTCATTTTCCAATGAAGCTGTGAAAAATAAAAGGTGGAATCTGATTGGTTGCTATGGGCAACTAAGCCAGTTCTACTTTACACCAGTTTGATAAATATACATACTGTTGCTGAGATATTCCCAGAAAATGCATTAACTAAAAATGACCCTTATCAGACAATAGAAGCTCGCAGGCCCTTAGTCTCCACATGCACATAGTTTTACACCAGGTTTCCATAACAACCCAGCAATTTTTCTTCACTGCTGTAATCGCTATTGAAGTAAAGACATGGCTTAATAGCACTTAGTACCTTATTTCCAGATATGCCTTTGTTCCAGAAATAGATGCTTTTTATCCTCTGAAAATCCAGTTTATTTGGTATGCAAATAAGTCAGTAAGGTGCCCAGAGGGGCGTCATTCTTGCAGGAAGGAGCCCAGGCATGCCTTGCCACAATGTGTCCAGCCACCCCTCCTACATCACATTTAAGCCATAACTCTGCCCCCCTTTTCCCTGCTCTCAGCAGGAGGGGGTGCTTGGTGCTTCTGTCCGTGCCTCCTCACAGCAAAAAAATAGAAATTATTTGATTTTTTTTACGGTGCGGACGTATCACAGACCCATTCACAGACCCATAAGATGATAAAAATGGTTTTTTTTGGCACTTTTTTTATTTATTTATTTACGGCGTTCACCAGATGGGTTGGATCACATGATATTTTTATAGAGCAGGTCGTTATGGAGATGGCGATACCTAATATGTGCATTTTTTCAATTTTATTTTACGCAATAAAAGCATTTTTGAAAAAAAATCATATTTTTGTGTCTCCATTTTCTGAAAGCAATATTTTTTTTGGGCAATTGTCTTAAGTAGGGTTTCAATTTTTGTGAGATGACGGTTTGATTGGTACTATATTGTGGCACAAATGACTTTTTGATAGCTTAGAATTTCGCTTTTTTCATGTAAGGTGCTAAAAATAGCTTTTTTGGCACCTTTTTTTAATTAATTTTTTTACAGCGTTTACCAAATGGGTTGGATAACATGATGTTTTTATAGAGCAGGTCGTTACGGACATGGCGATACCTAATATGTGCATTTTTAAAATTTTATTTTACACAAAAAATGCATATTTGAAAAAAATAATTTTTTGTGTATCTATTTTCAGAAAGACATTTTTTTGCTTGGTATTAAATTTTTTGTGATGTAAGTTGATATTTATTTTTGCACATTGTTTTATTTTATTTTTTAATGGTGTTCACCAGGTGGGTTGGATCACATGATTATTTTATAGAGCAGGTCGTTACGGACGCGGCGATACCAAACATGTTTGGTGTTTTTTTTTTTTTACATTTTCAACCAATTATATATGAGGATGTAGGAAGAATTTTATTTTACTTTTTTCTTTTTTACACTTTTTGGACTCTGATGACTCTTCAATACACTGCAGTACACTGTATAGTGTACTGCAGTGTATTTTCATTCCCAGTAAGCCTGATCAGGCTCCTGCCTTTAAATTGTGGCAAGCTGGATGCCTGTGAAGGTGTCCGGTTGCCATGGTATCCATCGGGATGCTGCCACAGCAGCGCAGCAGCCTGATGGGGAGGGAACTCCCTCCCTCAGTTTATCCTCCAAGCATTGGCCGGTGCCACAGCAAAGCAGCGGCCCGATGGTTAGCCCCTCCATACAGCGGTCCCTAAGGACCGTGGCATGGGAGGGGTTAAGCGTCTGACATCAGTGCCAAGCAGAGTGTCAACTGTATGTTACAGCTGGCACTCTGCTCACTGCTTGGCCATCCTGAATGGGGGGGCAGCAGGCTTGGTGCATGTGGCAGTCAGCATCCTTGAGGGAGAGGGGGCGGGGGTTGCCGATGCAAGCCCTCATCCTTGAGAAAGGGACGGGATGGATGGAGCACCGCTGCGCCAGCCATCCTGAAGGGAAGAGGGGTCACTTGCACTCAGATGGCCATCCTGAACAAGGGGGGGGGCTGCATGTTCTTCACATTAACCCTTTAGGCATTGGGCCACTTCCATAGCAGAGTAGCAGCCCGATGGTTAGCCCCTTCCATACAGCGGTCCCTAAGGACCACAGCATGGAAGGGGTTATGTCTGCAGTTTGAAGCAGACTGTCAGCTATATGTTACAGCTGACAGTCTGAACTGCTCTGATGTCCTGAAGGGGGAGTAGAGGAAGGAGAGCGAGACAGTGTGCTCTCCCGTGTGGAGACAGGAGTTACAGAAATTCCGTCAGATGACGGATTCTCTGTAAACTTACTGAGAGCAGCATGCTGTGCATAGAAAGCACAGCAGGCTGTAGAACAAAAACAAAAACAAAAAACAACCAATTGGAGAATAGTGTTGAGCGCAAATATTCTAATTGTGAATTTTTATTGCGAATAGCGTCACTTCGAGCATTCTCGAAAATCTAGAATATAGTGCTATATATTTAGAGTCAATAAATTTTTTATTGAAGTATATCAAAAGATACAAACCATGCTGTTCAACACACGCAGGTGAGTACAGGCATGTATAAAATTAAATCCCCGGATAGGGGGAAATGAAATCAAAATCAGAGTGATTGATAGAGCAAATTGACAACTAAGCATAACACAAAAATCAACAATTCCTCAGAGTGTATAGTGCTATATATTTGTGAGAGATAGGTTTTATTTCAATATATATAATGTGAAAATTCTGTAGCCTCGTGTGCATTTCTTTGTCTTAAGGACACTGGGGGAGGGGGAAGGGGGAATTAGGTTGCAGTTTTCAAATCTACCTATGAACTCAGAGTCGAAGTTGCTGAAACCACTTCTATCAAGTTAAGGAGCCAATAGTCTCTTCTTAAGAAACAACCCTTTTGTGATGTCATGTCTGCTATTTAAGTGAATGTAACTTGAATAAAGTTCTCTTCATGCTCTTGCTCAGGGGGATGAGAAGATGCTTCCGCTTTTGGGTGGTGCTCTAAGTGTTGAATTAGTGGTATTTACTGCTAAGGGTTCAATTGCGGCTGATTTGTCCTTTAGAACGAAAGAACCCTTTTGAATTCCTTCTTTGTGTGGCTTTTTATGTTGTATTGACATGCTGAGCAGAACGGAATTTTTTTTTTTTTTTTAGACAGCTGATAGTCGCATATCCTCTGATGTAGAATTGGATCCCAGCCAGGCTCTGACAAGAGTTTTTTTGGTAGTATTGAGATTGTATTCCCTAATTGGAATAATCTAGATTATATAGGTTTGAGTTCCCCTAATTGGAATAATATAGATTATATAGTTTTGAGTTCCCCTAATTGAAAGAATCTAGATTATATAGTTTTGAGTTCCCCTAATTGGATGAATTTTTGTTTGAATTTTTTGTTTTTTTTGTGGTTTCCCAATTAGGAAGAATCTAGGTGACATTTTTGGGGGGGGGGGGGGGGGGGGGGGTTTCCCAATTAGGAACAACCTAGGTTAAATATGTTAGTGGTTTCCCACTTAGGAAGAATCTAGGTTAAATATTTTTGTGGTTTCCCGATTAGGAAGGATAAATAAAATAAAATGGGTAACTCTAATGTCACAGGATATCGTGGTGAGCTGTTAACAGCAGCTCAGCTGATGAGAGAAAGAGAAGGGAAAGTTTCAGTTATTAAGTTTGTTCATGCATGCAATTGGTATGCCAGAAACCGGTAGGTTAAATGAAAATGTATGGAAAACTATATTGCAGGAATAGAAAGGTTGGTTGAAATACAATAATAGGCTGATGAAAGCAGAGTTATGGTGGAAGTTGTCCACTCATGTGACGGATGAAAAGTTGAAAGAAGTTGAGAAAAATTGACAATATTTCTATTGTAATATGGAGGATTTGGATGTGGTAGCGAAAAAAGAGCAGGACAGTCTGCCATGTGGCATCCCTTCTTCCACCACATCTGCTGTAACCTCCAATAGTAGTTCTGTGTCTTGTAGTTCTACAAAACTCCTATTGTTCCTTCTGTCAGCCCCTCCTCTGCACTCTGCTCTGGAATGTGCTCCTTTCCAACAGGAAAACCTGCCACCATGCTTTATGCTCCTTTTGTCCTTTCCCCATCCCCAGAATCTCCCTCTAAAAAACAACCCCCACTTATAAGGGGTGTGAGTGTGTTTGCAGGCACAAAAATGCTGAAAATAGTAGCATGTGTGTTATCTGTAGATCTCAAAGACAGGGCACAATTGCTGTTATAGGTCCCAGTACTGGATTATATCCAGTGATGCCTGCAAATAACCCTTCCCAATTCTTTGTCCCACCAGTTAAATATGTGCCTGCAGTGATTGCCCCTATGATGCCTACTGGAAGTGTCCCTGACCAATCCACTCAATCTAGGGCTGCACCTGATCTAAGTCCTCTAGTAGACATGAGTGCGAAATAAGCTGCACCCAGTTTCCCCAGTTGTATCATCCACACTAAATCCACCCCGGCCAAAACTACCCTAAAGTACGCCCAGGCACCTAACCCCTGAAGCTTCTCCTCTCAGGGGTCAAAATTATGGCCCTGATGATGAGCCTGTGTATCGACCTTGGTCCCCTAGTGAGATGCTGGCCATTATGAGTAGAATTCCCAATTGAGAGGACTTGCCTATGCTGTTGTGTAGAGAGTTAGCAAAAATATGGAAATCTTTCCTAAGGTTTTGGTGAGATTTGTAATTTTAGTCCAATGTAAAGCTGGTGATTCTGTCTCTCAAGTTATAGCTTCAGCTGTGGGATATTGTGAAGGGGACGATACTACATTGTTGTCAGGTGAGCAATGCATAATAAAGATCATTGAGTCTGGGAGGAAGCATTTAGGTGATTAGCCTGTCAAATTGTTTGAATATGCATCAGGACAGGGCAGAGATTATGGAGAAAGTTTACACTGGACTCCATAAAAGTTGAGTGGATTTGGGCTTTGAGCATACCTTAGAAAATCTTAAGTGCTGTCTTTGTGGATGGTCTTAAGGATCATATGGAAAGGCCTAGTATTAGCAAGGCCTGAGTGAAGTTCACTATAGCCCTCCATTTTGTTGAAGTTGAATTGAACAAAGACCTAAGGCGTCCTTCCCACAAGAAGAGGGAAGGAAGACTTTGTATGTACTTGCCCACTTACTCGCCTGTGGGATGAACTACAAATGTTCAGCCCTTCAAGTGCAACGCCCATAGGAAATTAACTATACAGAATAAAATGCTGGATCCCTATTATGTATACAATTCTTAGGATCTGCTGCCATTGCCTCATAGCAAACATGTTCCATGATCTCTCATGGCTATGGGTAGTATCACATGTGTAGGAGTAGATAGTAATGCAGTTCCTACTCCTCTCGCCAACTGTTCACCGCCTTAAAGGTGTACAAATTTAGATCCGACTACTCTGTTGCCTCTGGAGGAGGGAGGGAGTAGTAGTGACTTCTTACCTCTAAAAATAAAAATTCTAATTCATATGACTGTCTCCAAATATTAACCACATTTTTGAGTTTCTGGTTGATAATTTCAGGTTCTTGGAAGATGAATCATCTCAGATAGGATATCCTGTTCCTACTTAATCTGATATTGTCAAGTAAAATACACTTCCTCCAGCAATGTTAGTGCTGGAGACAGAGCTAAAGACACTTGCTGAGGTTTGTAAGATGGCTGATGCTAACATCAATATTAATCCAGGTATGCCTTCGGTATCACTCATTATTATGGTCTAATCTGGTGAAGCAGAGATTTTGTTTGATCCATGGGTAAGCCCATCAATAATAAATGCTGAGTGTATGAAAGATGCTTGGTGCCCTGATGCTGCCTGAGAAGGTAAAGGCTAAACTCTTACCTGAAGTCTACGCTAAGTGGAAATCTGTGTGATACGGGATGGCTTAGGTCCAGTAGACTTCCAAAAGTTTGTCTTTTTCAGATATAGACTACAGAGGCTAAAAGGAAACATCAAAGGACAAAGGTAGAAGTGATGATTGAAAATGGACTCTGGAGGGTTGATAAGAAACTCTTCCTTCAGAGGGCACTCTACCTAAAGAGGATGGATTTAGAACAGATCAAGAGAGAGAAGGTGTGATTGGGTTCTATAGTGGATGGCTCCTGGGTTTAACAATGCTGCCACTAGTTTAGTTGAAGGTGAATGCTGTAATAATGATGGGAGAACTATGGAAGTTCCAGGAAGGCATATGCCAAGGTCATCTTACCCATTTCAGAGACTGTGGATTGACTACATTCAGAACCAAGGTGGAACACTGTGAATATGTCTGTGTCTGTATTGATCTTTTTCCAGGATATTCTGAGATTTGGTCTATAGGAAAGGCTACAGCTAAAGATACTGACTGAGGTAAGAGTACCTACCCCTGGGGCTTTTCTCCATCCGGTACATAGCTAACCGGAAGATAGATCTAAGTTTTTATAAAGTACTCTTTGGGAATGCCCCTAGATTAGGTCTCAATTTCCCCAACAGCTCCAGATGCAGTATATTAGTTTTTCAAATTATGTTGTATGTTGCACAAATTGTCTAATGTGTATTTCCAAATTTAGTTTTTTTCTAGAATCCAGACTGTATAGAAGCAATTCATTCTTTACAATCAGGAGATTTGGTAGTGGTGAAACGAGAGACGTGTAGAAAGTCCTAGAGCTACGGTTTGAAGATCTACATCAAGTCCTGATAACCACCGCCACTGCTGTTGAATTAGAAGGAGAGACTGATTGGATCTTCATATCATATTGTAATCAGAGTGCCAGGACTATAAGAGCCATAATATTTTTGCATGTCATATTCTTTGTTTCATATTGTACAAGGAGGAAGTCACAGTTAAATCAAATTCCAATAGTGTTATGTATATTATCAAGATGAGTCAGGAACAACTAAGTTGACCTTTGCAGTATAGTGGACTGTAAGACAGATGACAGATAGTACACTTGGTTTTAGTCTGATAAGTACATCTGTGTGACTGGAACTGACCCAGTCTATGGTAATTGAGTTTAGATATGACCATACCAACTGTGGATATTGGAGATTAAGAGAATAGAACAGTAGTCTGAAGTGTTGGGAATATAAACCAGTGAAAACTACCTCTAGAGTCAGTAAAGGTGAAGGTTTGTAGCAAAGGATGACTGTCCTGAAGGAAACACTACCAAACAGTTGTAAACATATTGAGTGTAATCCTTTGTTCCTCTCCATTAGAAATCCTATCCAACAGGATTCAGGGATATATGTTTTAGGAGCATTTGTAAGTGTCAAAGATACCCTAAGCGATTTTAGAATGTTGGTAAGGGAAAAACCTCAAAGTTCAGTTGCATCTGTGGATCCTACATATTTACCTATAATTGGCATTAAATATTTGGCCAATTTAAAAATATGAAGAAAAACTGGCCTTAGAGACAGGATTTTATGCAGTAAAGCCATTTGGTGTTTTCCCTCCAGGATATTGTTCTTACATAATTCAGCTGAACAAGACAAGTAGTGACTCTGATAGTTTCTGACAGTTGGTTTATCAACCAAAATTATCAAAACGCAGATATCTGGTAATTGTGTGGTGATTTGAAACTCCGACCCAGGATGCAGGTAGAATTAAGTGACCAATGTACCCTTATCAAGTACTGATGCCATTTGTTCTATTCTCACCTCCTGAGTGAGATGAAATCAGTAAGCAAAACAATGTTCGGTCACGACTAAGGAGGTCAATAATTACATCCTTTAAACTCACATCTATACATGGATGCCATAGGAGTCTGTAGAACAGTTTCTGGCGATTTTAAAGCTAAAAGTCAGATAGCTGCAAGATTTGAGTCATTAGTTCACACGATTAGTAGTATTAAGATCTCTATTGTCCTCAACAGAGATTTGTGAATTACATCTGTGATGCTGCGAAGAGAATGTCAGAACAACTGAGCTCTTGTTTGGTAATGACTCTACATAACCGACTGGTCCTTGACAGCAGAAAAAGGAGCAGTCTACAAGATCGTTGGAAGTTCCTGCTGCATCTACATTCCACTGCACCTGATAGAAGGATCACCAAGGATCTGAAGAAACTGATGGATTTTATCAATTGAACTGACGGGAAAAATTCTGAAATTAATCACATCTTGGCCAGAACAATGTTTTGAGAACTGGTTCAGTAACTACAGTGTTTTTAGCATTTGGCTTTAATAGGCTGTTATATAGTTCTCTGTTTTAGGAAATTATTTTTAAAAATGTTTCATACATCCATGCCCACACTATGTATATGTGCTGTACTCCTGTCAAAGACAAAGATTATATCATCCTGAAGAAAATAAAACCTTGTTGATGATTGCGGGGTAAATAGGACAAGGTGAAGGCAAGCCCAGAAGGGAGTTGAGGGAACCTGGTGAAGCAATAAGGAAAGTTCAACTCTTCGCTGTTCAGGGCATTGGAAGAGTACTTCACTTTGCCTGTTCACCTGTGGTCTATTTCCCGCAAAAGGAGGGATTTGTGAGAGATAGGTTTTGTTTCTCTATATATAATGTGAACATTCTGTAGTACACATTTTTGTCCACTAAATGGCCGCAAACAAGATGTGTGAGCCTTGTGTGCATTTCTTTGTCTTCAGGAGACTGGGGAGGGGGAAGGGGGAATTAGGTTGCAATTTTTAAATCTACCTATGAACTCAGAGTTGAAGTTGCTGAAACTACGCCTATCAAGTTAAGGAGCCAATAGTCTCTTCTTAAGGAACACCACTTTTGTGATGTCATGTCTGCTATTTAAGTGAATGTAACTTGAATAAAGTTCTCTTCTTGCTCTTACTCAAGGGGGTGAGAAGATGCATTCATGAAAACAACATGTGTGTCTGGTCTCATTATGAAAGCAGTATAGCACGTGCATACTTACACTTCTAATTGATTTGGCACCACACAAAGAAGAAGATAATCGCATGAATTGCGATAACATATTCGTAATCGAGAATATTCAAGTTTTCTTTTTATCAGTAACCTCACTTCTTGGTTGTGGGCCAATAAGAAGGCTGCGATATCTTTGTCAGAGCTTAGCAACATCCCTAGAAATCAATAGGGGAGTTGCCTACCCTTTTACTATATAAGAAACTCCCCAGCAGCCATTTTCTGCTGTTTATTGCAGTTGTGGGAGAGAGAGCAGTGTTATTCCTGTGTTCTGTGCTTTGCAGATACATCTGGATTCTTATTCAATTACATTAGATGGTTAGCTCATATATATAATACAGCTAGTTAGTGTGAGATAGTCAGTGTAGGTTAGATAGTGATATAGTGTAGCTGATAGGTTCCATTGCAGGGTGTTAGGTAGTGTGATCGGAATTACCGTGCACACATATGTGTTACATACATGCTAAAGACATAGTGCTGTGATGTCACAACAATACTTAGTGCACCAATCAGTAATATCTACTCAGACCTGATAAATGTGAAGTTGCATGTATTGCGCCAAAAATATGCGCATCATTAGTGCTGATTTGCACAATCGCGAATATATTGAGGCACTCTATCAGGAGTTCTTCCTCACAGTCACGAAAATTGCTGCAAACCATTTTCTCCAGTCTCAGGAAACTTCTAGCAGCTTGACAAATGTAGCAAAAGTGAGCCATGCCTGTATTGCGTGCGCAATACACACAAATTACATCGCAAATTTTCGCAATTAAGAAAATAATGACTGGAGATCGCGAATTCTAGAATTCACAAATTTTTTACATTTTTTTTTTTAGATATGTTAGCCACATAATATGTCCATTGTAATTGGAGCAGCCCCAGGTACAGGGAAAAGCAGCCCTCCTTGGAGCTGATCAGCTCTGCCCCGAGACACCCGGCTATCATGTGTTCACCAGGTCCAATAGAGGAAGTGGCATAGCTGCTTCTTTTTTTCACTGCATAGCATTCATTGAGTGCTATGCACCTATCTGAGGAGAAGGCAGAAGTAGTGGTAAACAGCTTCTGTCTTCTCCTCAGGTTCCCCACTATTACTGACAGCCATGGACAAGACCTGCTTCTGCTAGAGTGCAATAGCAGGACCTTTAATCCAGGGCTGTGCGGTGCTCCACTCAGAAACATTGTCCAGCAGGTTAGGGCTGTAAACTGTGGCTCAGTGGGTCATATGTGGCTATCATTGTGTATCAATGGCTGGTGGCACTTAAAGGATGGAACTGATCATGTGCGACCACCTCAGTAGGTGGACGTGCACATTACTATAGAGATTAGTCACCAGGGGCACTATTATTATAAAGTAATGAGAATATCTCACAACTGGAGCATTTTTGTAACAAAAAGTACCCAATTTTTAGGATATAGTATGCACTGGACTATAAGATGCACGTAGCATTTAGAGAAGGAAAATAAGAAAAAAATATTTTTCATCAGACATCAGATCAGACCACCAACCTCAGATCAGACCACCAACCTCAGATCAGACCCCCATGATTCTCAGATCATACCCCCATCAGTGACAGATCAGAGCCCCATGAGCCTAAGATCAGACCTCCATCAGCCTCAGATTAGACTCCCGGCAGCCTCCGATCAGACCCCCCATCAGCCTCCGATCAGTCCCCCATCAGCCTCAGATTGGACCTCCATCCGCTTCAGATCGGATCCAGGACTCACCCGCTCCCTGGTCTTCTTCCAGCAAGCACTGCACTGTGACCTGACATTGCAAACTGTCAGGTCATAGTGCCCGCCTACATGCACTATATTCAGACGCTGCACGCAGTCAGGACACAGTGCAGAGTGGAGCCCCAAAGAAGACCTGGGAGGGTGAGTACAGCAGCACATCACTTCTCTCACCGTTCCCTGTGCCTCCAGCATGCTAATTGACCACTTCCATAATAGAAGTAGTCATTAACATTCAGGCTATAAGACCCACTGCCAGTTCAAAAGCATAAAAACTAATATACAAAAGTGTACAGCTTAACATTTAGGCTGTAAAGCAGTTTTAGGAAATACATCTAATTTATTTTACAGTTCATTTCAGTTACATATTTTGAGTCACACAGTCATATCTTTATTAAATATATTAACTCAGTTTTATAAAGAAATAAAGTCTAAAATAGGTTTTGAAATAAAAGTATCTTTCATGAAATATCAATCCCTGTAACATGGCCATTTTCTTGCCCTTGAAGTTTGTGGTAATTATTCAGTTACAAAAAATGCTTTTATTTCACATAAAACACATTCCTGGCAAGTATAGCAATAAATATTTTAAAAGCGAATAAAATATGCTGCAAATAATAGGCTCACATTTCACTTCTAAATACTTAGTAAAGTTTAACTCTTCCTCTAGACAATACAACGACAATGTTATAGTACAGCATTAAAAGTATATGGAACAGCTCCTGGGCCCCATTCATAATTTGCAAATAAGGGGTTGTCTTGTGACAACTTGTTCATATGTCTTATTAGAGCAGATGGACATCATAGAGGAGGTCCCCTGCTTGGGACATACTATATGAGCCAGAACAGGGGTCCAATGTACTGGACTGTGTCTGTTCATGTATTACATACTTGGCCATTTGCTTGATTCACTTCATACTGTATACAATAGGGCAGTGATGGCGAACCTATGGCACGGGTGCCAGAGGCGGCACTCAGAGCCCTCTCTTTGGGCACCTGCACCATGGAAAAAGTCTATGGTGTACCAATATGCCTCAGACTTTTCCTGCCATTCAGCAGCGCAGGGCGCACTATGAACAGCACAGGCAGCGCATTGAATGTAGGAAGGCTATTGTAGATAAATGATAAAGTACATGGAAGATATTCTATATTGGACTGTAGTATTCAAGGTAAATTGGTGTGTTGGCAATTTGCGATAAATAAATGGGTTTATGTTGCAGTTTGGGCACTCGGTCTGTAAAAGGTTCGCCATCACTGCAATAGGGGATGCTGCAAGAGAAATCTATGGGCACACATGGCTTCTCTTGGCAATAGCAGTTGATTGTCAGGAGTAAGAGAAACCAGACCCACTGTGCAGTAACTTCTATTTCAAAAGGATTTGTCTGTTTGGGACAAACCCTTTAACCACTTCCAGACCAGGCCATTTACCACCTTCCTAACCAGGCCTAATTTTGCAAATCTGACATGTGTCACTTTATGTGGTAATAACTTTGGAACGCTTTTACTTATCCAAGCCATTCAATGATTGTTTTCTCGTGACACATTGTTCTTCGTGTTAATGGTAAGTTTGAGTCAATATGTATTACCTTTGTTTATTAAAAAAATCCAAAAGTTAACAAAAATTTGAAAAAATTGACTGCATTCTAAATTTGAATCTCTCTGTTTTTAAAACATTCCCCATATGTCTACTTTATGTTGGCATAATTTTGTAAATGTCATTTTATCTTTTTAAGATGTTAGGCTTAGAATTTTAGAAGCAAAACCCAAAACCAAATTTCCAAAACCAACTTTTTAAGGACCAGTTCAGGGCTGAAGTCAATTTGTGGGGCTTACACAGTGGAAACCCCCCATAAATGACCCCATTGTAGAAACTACACCTCTCAATGTACTCAAAACGGATTTTACAAACTTTGTTAACCCTTTAGGTGTTTCACAAGAATTAAAGGAAAATGGAGATTAAATTTCAAAATTTCAAAATTTCACTTTTTTGGGGCAGATTTTCCATTTTAATCCATTTTGTTTTAACACATTGAGGGTTAACAGCTAAACAAAACTTAATATTTATTACCCTGATTCTGCAGTTTACAAAAACACCGCACATGTGGTCGTAAAAGGATGTAAGGGAACACGGCAGGGCGCAGAAGAAAAGGAGCGCCATATGGTTTTTGGAAGGCAGATTTTACTGAACTGGTTTTTAGATGCCATGTTCCATTTGAAGCCTCCCTGATGCACCCTTACAGTAGAAACTCACAAAAATTTACTCCATTTTGGAAACTAGGGGATAAGGTGCCAGTTTTATTGGTACTATTTTGGGGTACATATGAATTTTAATTGCTCTATATTACGTTTTGTGTGAGGCAAGGTAACCAAAAAATGGCTGTTTTGGCACTGTTTTTATTTTTTACAACATTCATCTGACAGGGTAGATCATGTGCTATTTTTATAGAGCAGGTTGTTACGGACGCAATGATATCAAATATGTCTACTTTCTTTTTTGTTTGTTTCAGTTTTACATAACAAAGCATTTTTCAATTATGTTTTTGTGTCTCCATTTTCTGAATGCCAATTTTTTTTATTTTTCTGCCAATCATCTTGTGCAGGGACAATTTTTTTTGCAGAAAGAGTTGATGTTTTTATTGGTACCATTTTGTGGCATTTTTATAGAGCAGATTGTTACAGACGTGGCAATACCTAATATGTATACTTTTTATTATTTATTTAAGTTTTACACAATAATAGCATTTTTTAAACCAAAAAATGATGTTTTAGTGTCTCTGAGAGCCATAGCTTTTTTTTATTTTTTGACTGATTGTCTTAGTTAAGGTCCCATTTTTTGTGGGATGAGGTGACAGGTACTATTTGGGGGGGGGGGGGGGCATATGCCTTTTTGATCTGTTGGTGTTGCCCTTTATGTCATGTTAGGTGACAAAAAATGGCTTTTTTGGCACTGTTTTTAGTTTTATTTTTTTACGGTGTTCACCTGAGGGGTTAGGTCATGTGATATTTTTATAGAGCTGGTTGTTACAGATCCACAGATGCCCCCATAACAGTGCCACCCACAGATCCCCCATAATAGTGTCATCCACAGACCACCATTAGTTCAAAACCCACCAAAAGCATACCTTTTGGTTCAAAATATATTTTTCCTTATTTTCCTCCTCAAAAAACTAGGTGTGTCTTATGGGCCAGTGTGTCTTATAGTGCGAAAAATACGGTAAATAAAAAAAGTATACATATTAAGTATACTTTTTTATTTACCGTATTTTTCACACTATAAGACACACCGGCCCATAAGACGCACCTAGGTTTTTGAGGAGGAAAATAAGAAAAAATATATTTTGAACCAAAAGGTGTGCTTTTGGTGGGTTTTGAACTAATGGTGGTCTGTGGGTGGCACTGTTATGGGGGCATCTGTGGATGGCACTGTTATGGGGCATATATGGATGGCACTGTTATGGAGGAATATGTGGATGGCACTGTTATGGGGGATCATTGTGGGGGCATCTGTGGATTAAACTGTTATGGGGGCATCTGTGGATGACACATATATAGCATCTTATCGAAAGTGTCATCCACAGATCCCCATAACAGTGTCCCTGTGTAGTGAATGGGGGCCGGCATCTGGTTTTGTAATGGCAGCGGGGCCGGTGCAGTCACTGTATTCTACTACACTGGGCCTCGCTCACTGTAGTATAATCATATCTAACTTATAGGTATTGTTAAACTATTCAAATCATCTGAAATCCAGCGCTTGTACTACTTACTACTAACTTCGTAGCAGGCAGGATGCCGGGCGGGCGCTGGCCCGGTTGACTTACTACATCACGTACCTGCGCCGCCTGCTTCATTCATAAAGTGGGCGGAGCAGGCGCGTGAAGTGATAAGTTACGCTGCCGCTCGCCCCGGCCTCCTGACTGCCAAGAAGTTAGTAGTAAGTAGTACAAGCGCTGGATTTCAGATGATTTGAATAGTTTAACAATACCTACAGGTTAGATATGACTATACTACAGTGAGCGGGGCCCGGTGTAGTAGAATACAGTGACTGCACCGGGCCCCGCTTCTATTACAGAACCAGATGCCGGCCCCCAGCCCCTCCTCCCTCTCAGCCGATACACCCGACTGTCGCAGCATTCGCCCCCCTTAAGATGCACTGCTTAAAAGTGCATCTTATAGGGGGAAAAATACGGTATTTCACTTTAACACAATAATAGCATTTTTGAAACAAAAAATTATGTTTTAATGTCTCCATGTTCTGAGAGCTATATTTTTTATTTATTTTTTTAGCGATTTTCTTATGTAAGGGCTCATTTTTTGCTGGATGAGGGGACGGGTTTATTGATACCCTTTTGTGGGACATACACCTTTTTGATCACTTGGTGTTGCACTTTTTATGATGTAAGGTGACAAAAATGGCCTTTTTTTACACTACTTTTTTTATGGTGTTTATCAGATGGGGTGGATCATGTGATTTATTTATAGAGCCGGCCGTCATGGACGTGGCAATACCAAATATGTAAATTGTATTAATTTTTTTCTATTACTTAATTGGGGATTTATTTTTTATTTTTATATATATGTGAAAACATTTTATTTTTTTATTTTACACTTTGAGTCCCTGATAAGGTCATATAAGACCTCTGGGGGACATTTAATAAAACATATTTTTTTTTTACTATTGATTTCTCCTGTAACTTGGGCTGACATAGTAGCCCCAGTTACAGTGGAAATACACGCCCCAGAGAGGCTGTACAGCACTATACAGTGCTGTACAGCCTCAGTGCTGGGCTGATCGAGGTCTGTGGAAGACCTGACAGCTCCTGCACTCTCCCGGCCCCGGCGGTCACATGACCATAGCACTTCCTGATCTGTATGCACAGAGCTTGCTGAGTACTGTGTATACAGCGTTCTAAAAGGCAGGGACACCTGGGCACTATCCCTGCCTTCCCTGTGGGTTACCTTGCTGTCACTGACAGCGGGCACCCTGCTCGGCAGCTGCACAATTAACTTGCAGCTGCCATCTCTGAATGGATGTCTTAGAACCTCCATTTAGAGATAAACAACCGCCCATAGGACATTTATATCCTATGGACGGTTGGGAAGAGGTTAAAGGGGTTTTCTGGGATTTCAATATTGATGACCTATCCTCAGGTCCACCACCTGTCGACCCCGCGGATCAGCTGTTTGAAGGGAAGGCTGTGCAAGCGCAGCCTTCCCTTGTTTGTTTACCTGCTCACCTTCGACAGCATTGAGGAGGTGTAATTACAAGCCATCCTATTCACTTCTATGGGACGGCTCCTTCCTATACACTTGAATAGGAACGCGCTGTCACATTCTGCTAGTCACACAAGGTAAGGCTGCGCGCATGGAGCATGGCCATCCATTCAACAAGCTTATTGGTGTAGGTGCCAGGTGTCGGAACCCTGCCGATCTGATATTGCTGACCACTCCTGAGGATAGGTCATCAATATTAAAATCCCTGAAAGCCCCTTTAAAGGTGAAGTATCATAGCAAGACAGATCTTAGCGTGCATTTACACGACCGTATGTATTTTGCAGTCCCCAAAATGCAGATTGGCAAAAAATAGGTATGATGTCCGTTTTTTGGTGGATCCTGTGGATCCATTGTAACAATACCTTATCTTGTCTGCAAAATGGACAAGAATAGAACTGTCTTTTTGTGGGATCGCAGAAAAGACATACGGATGAGGACAGCACATGTGTTGTCTGTATTTTTTTGTGGCCCTATTGAAATTAATGGGTCTTCATATCCAATCCGCTAAAAACATGTTAAATGTCTTACTGTGACACAAGTGCTGTGGTGTGAATAGGTTCGGAACAACCCACAGTTAAGCCACTGGCAGTACAATACTTTGTACTCAAGACTTCAGTGAGTTTGCAGTGTGTTGTAGACTTTCAGAATTCCAATATGTGACATTTCTGGCCTGTTAAAGTTGTCTTGGTCAACTACAAGTGCTGTTACTGTCAAGTGGAAAATGCTTTTTGTACAATTGCAAGAAAATGTTATTTAACCCTTTGGATACATTTAGAATTCTGCATAGATTCCCAATAAAATGTGGGCTACGTATTCTCTAAGTTAGAATTATAGACAAACAGAATAGAAGGTAGTAACACACACGCACACACACACACACACACACACACCCAGTTGTACCACTGGAAGGAAAAGTAAGTCAACTCTGGAGTTATATGGATTTTACTAATGCTTTGCCCATTAAATAAAAACACACAAAACCTGGTTATTGGCAAATTTGCTTTGCTCAAGAAAGATTGATTAGTGGGAACTATACCTAGAAGCAAACAACTTTTACAGAAGATGCATTATAGACAAAGTTGGAAATGGATACAAAAGCATTGATAACAACCTGGCAATGCATATATCCACAATTAGACAAATTATCTACAAATGGAGAAAAATCAGTTGCTCTCCCTAGCAGTGGGCATCTTGTTAGGATCACTCTAAAATTGACTGTTTTAACATAAATGCACAACGCTATGTTTGTCAGAGAACACTCCACACTAGCACCAAAACCTCATCCCAATGCTGAATCATTAAGGATGGAGCATCATGGTTTTGGGATGCATTGCTGTCTTGGAACTGGATGCCTTGTACTCATTGCGGGAATAATGACTCTAAGGCAGGGGTGCACAACCTGCGGCCCGGGGGCCACATGCGGCCCTCAATACCATTCTATGCGGCCCCCAGCCATCTGGTAGCAGACATGTATGTCTATTTCTTGTGGCTGCTCACATGAATCTTTCATGTATTGTCCCATTAGATGGGAGTCCTAGAAGTTAAACTAGACATTTAGAATATATACTGTATGTTCAATATGCCATAAATATAGTATTTCACTTGGTAATACCCCTTTAAAGATTATGTTCGGCCCTTGGAATTGTTTCAGGTTGACAATGTGGCCCCCAACCAGAAAAGGTTGTGCACCCCTGCTCTAAGGTGTATACAAACATTTTACAGGAGACAACAAGGGCAGCAATCTGCAGTTTAAATCTGAACAAATGTTGGGTACTTTGGATGATGCATTAAGATAGTGACCCAAAGCACACATGAATGGTTGACAAAGAAGATTTGTGTTTTGGAATGGGTAATTCATAGTCTTGACCTTAAAGTGACCCTTTAGTTGAGGGGGAAAAATCATATTAACTAGAGAATGAACAAAACACTTACCTGATGACCTCCCTTTAATCTTTTTAGCTTTAGAACTGCCAATTCCCAGGCTCCTCTTCTGTCATCCAAGATTGCCACAATGTTTCTGAGGCTATCCAATACATACTGTGCATTTGGTAGTCCAAGACACTTCCTGCTTTTACTGGATTGGCTAGCACTGCTCTTGTGCTCAGTGCTGGCCAATCCAAAAACAGGAAATATCTTGGATTACTGATGCACACATGCATCAAGTAGCCTGAGAAGGGTTGTGGCCATCTTGGAGGACAGAATATGAGCCCGGGAATCCGCAGATCTGCAGCTGAAAGAATGAAAAGGAAGTCACCTGCTCGGTTTGTTCTGAATTAATGTACTTTTTTTTCTTGAACTGCAGGGTCACTTTAACCCTATATAGATGCTGTGGCATAGAAACATAGAAACATAGAATGTGTCAGCAGATAAGTACCATTTGGCCCATCTAGTCTGCCCAATATACTGAATACTATGAATAGCCCTTTGCCCTATCTTATATGAAGGATGGCCTTATGTCTATCCCATGCATGCTTAAACTCCTTTGCTGTATTTGCAGCTACCACTTCTGCAGGAAGGCTATTCCATGCATCCACTACTCTCTCAGTAAAGTAATACTTCCTGATTTTACTTTTAAACCTTTGCCCCTCTAATTTAAAACTATGTCCTCTTGTAGAAGTTTTTCTTCTTTTAAATATTCTCTCATCTTTTACCTTGTTGATTCCCTTTATGTATTTAAAAGTTTCTATCATATCCCGTCTGCTTCGTCTTTCTTCCAAGCTATACATGTTAAGGCCCCTTAATCTTTCCTGGTAAGTTTTATCATGCAATACATGTACTAGTTTAGTAGCTCTTCTCTGAACTCTCTCTAGAGTATCAATATCCTTCTGGACATATGGTCTCCAGTACTGCACACAATACTCCAAATGAGGTCTCACTAGTTCTTCGTAGAGCAGCATGAGCACCTCCCTATTTCTACTGGTAATGCCTCTCCCCATACACCCAAGCATTCTGCTAGCATTTCCTGCTGCTCTATGACATTGTCTGCCTACCTTTAAGTCTTCTGAAATAATGACCCCTAAATCCCTTTCCTTAGATACTGAGGTTAGGACTGTATCACTGATTTTATATTCTGCTCTTGCGTTTTTACGCCCCAGGTGCATTATCTTGCACTTATCAACATTAAATTTTAGTTGCCAGATTTTTTACCATTCCTCTAGTTTTCCTAAATCCTTTTCCATTTGGTGTATGCCTACAGGAACATCAACCCTGTTGCAAATCTTTGTGTCATCAGCAAAAAGACTCACCTTACCAGGCCTTCTGCAATTTCACTGATAAAGATATTAAACAATATGGGTCCCAGAACAGATCCCTGAGGTACCCCACTGGTAACAAGACCATGGTCTGAATATACTCCATTGACTACAACCCTCTGTTGTCTGTCCCTCAGCCACTGCCTAATCCATTCAACAATATGGGAGTCCAAGCCCAAAGACTGCAATTTATTTATAAGCCTTCTATGTGGGACAGTATCAAAAGCCTTACTAAAGTCTAGATAAGCAATGTCTACTGCACCCCACCATCTATTATTTTAGTCATCCAATCAAAAAAAATCAATAAGATTAGTTTGACATGATCTCCCTGAAGTAAACCCATGCTGTTTTTCCTCTTTCAATCCATGGGATTTTAGATGTTCCACAATCCTCTCCTTAAGTATGGTTTCCATTAATTTCCCCACTATTGATGTCAGGCTTACTGGCCTATAGTTGCCCGATTCCTCCCTACTACCTTTTTTGTGAATGGGCACAAGAATGGCATGATGTGAAGAGGACTGTGCATACAAGGCATTCCAGAATTATTGATCAATGGAAACACATTTGCAGGAAGGAATGGTCAAACGTGCAGGTGATTACTGCTAAAGACGATCTACAGTTTATTACATTCAAGGGTTCACGTTTTCTCCCTGCATTGTGGATGTGTTCAATTAAAGACATGAATGGTACAACTGTTTATATGTTTTTAGTTTAGTTAGATTGTGTTTGTCTTTATTTGGCACTTAGATAACAATCAGACCAGAATTCCATGTAATTCCAATACGTTCACTTACTTTTTCCTGCAACATTATATTTCTTCTGCAAGGTCTTCCTAGACTATACAACAGTTGTATTGCTCTGACTTTACTTACTATATAGTTGGTTAGTAAGAATTGTATAGTCCTGATCAAAAGTTTAAGACCACTTGAAAAATGGCAAAAAATCTTATTTTACATTGTTGGATCTTAACAAGGTTCCAAGTAGAGCTTCAACATGCAACAAGAAGAAATGGGGGTGAGATAAAAAAAAAAAGTGAGCATTCAATTAATTGAAAATAACGATTAAACTAAAACAGGCTGTTTTTCAGCTGATCCAAATGATAGGACCACATGCCTTTAACCACTTCAGCCCCGCTAGGTGAAACCCCCTTCATGACCAGGCCACTTTTTACACTTCGGCACTACACTCCTTTCACCGTTTATCGCTCGGTCATGCAACTTACCACCCAAATGAATTTTACCTCCTTTTCTTCTCACTAATAGAGCTTTCATTTGGTGGTATTTTATTGCTGCTGACATTTTTACTTTTTTTGTTATTAATCAAAATGTAACGATTTTTTTGCAAAAAAATGACATTTTTCACTTTCAGCTGTGAAATTTTGCAAAAAAAACGACATCCATATATAAATTTTTCGCTAAATTTATAGTTCTACATGTCTTTAAAAAAAAAAAAATGTTTGGGCAAAAAAAAAAAAAAATGGTTTGGGTAAAAGTTATAGCATTTACAAACTATGGTACAAAAATGTGAATTTCCGCTTTTTGAAACGGCTCTGATTTTCTGAGCACCTGTCATGTTTCCTGAGGTTCTACAATGCCCAGACAGTAGAAAACCCCCACAAATGACCCCATTTCGGAAAGTAGACACCCTAAGGTATTCGCTGATGGGCATAGTGAGTTCATAGAACTTTTTATTTTTTGTCACAAGTTAGCGGAAAATGATGATGATTTTTTTATTTTATTTTTTCTTACAAAGTCTCATATTGCACTAACTTGCGACAAAAAATAAAAAATTCTAGGAACTCACCATGCCCCTCACAGAATACCTTGGGGTGTCTTCTTTCCAAAATGGGGTCACTTGTGGGGTAGTTATACTGCCCTGGCAATTTAGGGGCCCAAATGTGTGAGAAGAACTTTGCAATCAAAATGTGTAAGAAATGACTGGTGAAATCCGAAAGGTGCACTTTGGAATATGCGCCCCTTTGCCCACCTTGGCAGCAAAAAAGTGTCACACATGTGGTATCGCCGTACTCAGGAGAAGTTGGGGAATGTGTTTTGGGGTGTCATTTTACATATACCCATGCTGGGTGAGATAAATATCTTGGCAAAAGACAACTTTTCCCATTTTTTTATACAAAGTTGGCATTTGACCAAGATATTTTTCTCACCCAGCATGGGTATATGTAAAATGACACCCCAAAACACATTCCCCAACTTCTCCTGAGTACGGCGATACCACATGTGTGACACTTTATTGCAGCCTAGGTGGGCAAAGGGGCGCATATTCCAAAGTGCACCTTTCGGATTTCACCGGTCATTTTTTACAGATTTTGATTACAAAGTACTTCTCACACATATGGGCCCCTAAATTGCCAGGGCAGTATAACTACGCCACAAGTGACCCCATTTTGGAAAGAAGACATCCCAAGGTATTCCGTGAGGGGCACTGCGAGTTCCTAGAATTTTTAATTTTTTGTCACAAGTTAGCGGAAAATGATGATTTTTTTTTTTCTCTTTTTTCCTTACAAAGTCTCATATTCCACTAACTTGCGACAAAAAATAAAAAATTCTAGGAACTCGCCATGCCCCTCACGGAATACCTTGGGGTGTCTTCTTTCCAAAATGGGGTCACTTGTGGCGTAGTTATACTGCCCTGGCAATTTAGGGGCCCATATGTGTGAGAAGTACTTTGCAATCAAAATCTGTAAAAAATGACCGGTGAAATCCGAAAGGTGCACTTTGGAATATGCGCCCCTTTGCCCACCTTGGCATCAAAAAAGTGTCACACATCTGGTATCGCCGTACTCAGGAGAAGTTGGGGAATGTGTTTTGGGGTGTCATTTTACATATACCCATGCTGGGTGAGAGAAATATCTTGGCAAACGACAACTTTTCCCATTTTTTTATACAAAGTTGGCATTTGACCAAGATATTTTTCTCACCCAGCATGGGTATATGTAAAATGACACCCCAAAACACATTCCCCAACTTCTCCTGAGTACGGCGATACCAGATGTGTCACACTTTTTTGCTGCCAAGGTGGGCAAAGGGGCACATATTCCAAAGTGCACCTTTCGGATTTTGCAGGCCATTTTTTACACATTTTGATTGCAAAGTTCTTCTCACACATATGGGCCCCTAAATTGCCAGGGCAGTATAACTACGCCACAAGTGACCCCATTTTGGAAAGAAGACACCCTAAGGTATTCCGTGAGGGGCACTGCGAGTTCTTAGAATTATTTTTTTTTTGTCACAAGTTAGCGGAAAATGATGATGTTTTTTTTTTTTTTTTTTTTTCTTACAAAGTCTCATATTCCACTAACTTGCGACAAAAAATAAAAAATTCTAGGAACTCACCATGCCCCTCACAGAATACCTTGGGGTGTCTTCTTTCCAAAATGGGGTCACTTGTGGGGTAGTTATACTGCCCTGGCAATTTAGGGGCCCATATGTGTGAGAAGTACTTTGCAATCAAAATGTGTAAAAAATGGCCTGCAAAATCCGAAAGGTGCACTTTGGAATATGTGCCCCTTTGCCCACCTTGGCATAAAAAAGTGTCACACATCTGGTATCGCCGTACTCAGGAGAAGTTGGGGAATGTGTTTTGGGGTGCCATTTTACATATACCCATGCTGGGTGAGAGAAATATGTTGGCAAAAGACAACTTTTCCCATTTTTTTATACAAAGTTGGCATTTGACCAAGATATTTATCTCACCCAGCATGGGTATATGTAAAATGACACCCCAAAACACATTCCCCAACTTCTTCTGAGTACGGCGATACCAGATGTGTCACACTTTTTTGCAGCCTAGATGCGCAAAGGTGCCCAAATTCCTTTTAGGAGGGCATTTTTAGACATTTGGATCCCAGACTTCTTCTCACGCTTTAGGGCCCCTAAAAATCCAGGGCAGTATAAATACCCCACATGTGACCCCACTTTGGAAAGAAGACACCCCAAGGTATCCAATGAGGGGCCTGGCAAGTTCATAGAATTTTTTTTTTTTTCGCATAAGTTAGTGGAAATTGATTTTTTTTTGTTTTTTCTCACAAAGTCTCACTTTCCGCTAACTTAGGACAAAAATTTCAATCTTTCATGGACTCAATATGCCCCTCAGCAAATACCTTGGGGTGTCTTCTTTCCAAAATGGGGTCAGTTGTGGGGTGTTTGTACTGCCCTGGCATTTGAGGGTCTCCGCAATCATTACATTAGGAGTTTCTGCTATTCTCCTTATATTGAGCATACAGGTAATGAGATTTTTTTTTCCGTTCAGCCTCTGGGCTGAAAGAAAAAAATGAACGGCACAGATTTCTTCATTCGCATCGATCAATGTGGATGAAAAAATCTCTGCCAAAAAAAAAAAATGGAGGGGAAAGG
The DNA here is from genome assembly GCF_014858855.1 of Bufo gargarizans. Taxonomy (NCBI): domain Eukaryota; kingdom Metazoa; phylum Chordata; class Amphibia; order Anura; family Bufonidae; genus Bufo; species Bufo gargarizans. The sequence goes on along the minus strand of NC_058082.1, from coordinate 278,816,016 downwards.
CGTCTGCCAGGACATAGGAGCTCCGCCCTACATCCATACCCACTTAGCTCGTATGCCCTGGCAAACCAGATTTCTCCATTCGCATCAATCGATGTGGATGAATAAATCATTGCCGGGATTTTTTTTTTTATATATATATATATATATATATATATACAAAGTGCTTGCCAAAGCATAGGAACGCCGCCTCCTCCTCAGCTCGTATGCCTCGGCAAACGTATCTGTCACTGCAGAGGAGAAAATCCCGTCTTGCAGCGCCGCATACACCGACTTGCGTGTAATCTGACAGCAGCGCAATGCTTCTGTCAGAATGCACATCGGTGCTGCAGCTGGTCGATCGGTTGGTCCACCTGGAAGGTAAAAAAAAAAAAAAAGAAAAAACCAGGCCACAACGCAATAATTTTATTAACTTTGGAACAGAACATGTAACTTTAACTTTTGGAACTAAACATTAACCTGTTTGCTTACTTGTTTTTTTTTTTTTTTTTTTTTTTTTTTTTTTTACCTTTATAGAACAAACCTCTCCTTCCCCATGGGACAATGTGCAAAGCGCAAATCGCCCAAAGATGTGGCGAAGTGCGTTATGCACTTTGTCCCATGTGAAAGGAGACGTTTGCAGCAGCTGTGAGTGAATGGGCCCTAATAGCCCTGTGTGCCTATCCTGGTGAGATGATCCCTATGCTAATAGTGTACCTGTGAGTGGTACTTCCGGAAACACTCTCCAAAGCATAGGGCAGGGTGGTCCGGACAGTCAGGACAGAAATAGCGGGTGTCACGCCTTATTCCACTCCTGCTACAGACACGAAATTTTTTTCGGGGTGGCGGTCGGTTTGAGGTACCAGCAACGACACTGGGGAAGTGTCGCTCGTGTAGACGGCTAACTACACTGGTGGATGGGGCCACGGAACCTCCTGGATACAGGAGGTTCGCGATGATCTCTTCCTGAAATTTGAGGAAGGATCCAGTTCTCCCAGCCTTACTGTAGAGAACAAAACTATTGTACAGAGCCAATTGAATTAAATATACAGACACCTTCTTATACCAGCGTCTGGTGCGTCGGGAAACTAAATACGGAGCCAACATCTGGTCATTGAAGTCGACCCCTCCCATGTGGAGGTTATAGTCGTGGACTGAGAGGGGCTTTTCAATGACACGGGTTGCTCGCTCAATTTGTATTGTCGTGTCTGCGTGAATGGAGGAGAGCATGTAAACGTCACGCTTGTCTCTCCATTTCACCACGAGCAGTTCTTCGTTACACAGTGCGGCCCTCTGCCCCCTTGCAAGATGGGCGCTAACGAGCCGTTGGGGGAAGCCCGCGCGACTAGTTCGCGCGGTACCACAGGCGCCAATCCGTTCTAGAAACAAATGCCTAAAGAGGGCCACACTTGTGTAGAAATTGTCCACATAAAGATGGTACCCCTTGCTGAATAAGGGTGACACCAAGTCCCAAACTGTCTTCCCACTGCTCCCCAGGTAGTCAGGGCAACCGACCGGCTCCAGGGTCTGATCTTTTCCCTCATAGACCCGAAATTTGTGGGTATAGCCTGTGGCCCTTTCACAGAGCTTATACAATTTGACCCCATACCGGGTGCGCTTGCTTGGGATGTATTGTTTGAAGCCAAGGCGCCCGGTAAAATGTATAAGGGACTCGTCTACGCAGATGTTTTGCTCTGGGGTATAAATATCTGCAAATTTCAGGTTGAAATGGTTTATGAGGGGCCGAATTTTGTGGAGCTGGTCAAAAGCAGGGTGGCCCCTGGGACGGGAGGTGCTGTTATCACTAAAGTGCAGGAAACGCAGGATGGTCTCAAATCGTGTCCTGGACATAGCAGTAGAGAACATGGGCATGTGATGAATTGGGTTCGTGGACCAATATGACCGCAATTCATGCTTTTTTGTCAGGCCCATGTTGAGGAGGAGGCCCAGAAAAGTTTTAATTTCGGAAACTTGGACTGGTTTCCACCGGAAAGGCTGGGCATAAGAGCTTCCCGGGTTAGCGGTTATAAATTGTGTGGCATATCTGTTTGTTTCGGCCACAACTAAGTCTAAAAGCTCCGCAGTCAAGAACAGCTCAAAAAATCCCAGGGCCGAACCGATCTGAGCTGTCTCAACCCGAACTCCAGACTGGGCAGTGAAAGGGAAAACTACGGGTGCGGCTGAAGTTGGGGACTGCCAATCAGGGTTTGCCAGCACCTCTGGGATTCTAGGGGCTCTACGGGCACGTCTTTGCGGTGGCTGCGACGGGGTCACTACTGCACGTGCCACCGTACCAGCTTCAACTGCTCTTCTGGTGCTCGCTACTTCACCAGGTTGTACGGCAGTGCTGGTACTAGGTCCAGGAAGGGCTGGGCTGCTGGTGTATGCCTCACCACGTAATCCGACAGCACCAGCCCCACTCTGCTGCTCTTGAAGCGGATCCTGCGCAACCTGCGGTCTAGCGACACGGGGCCGGGTACGCCTGCTGCTATCGTCCGAACTTTGGGTCAGAGAGCCACTGCTTTCTACAGGTTCGTATTCTGACCCGCTGGATTCATCAGATGAGGGTTCCCACTCCTCATCCGACTGGGTCAGAAGCCTGTAGGCCTCTTCAGAGGAATACCCCCTGTTAGACATGTGGGCAACTAAATTTAGGGGTATTCCCTGAGACTACCCAAGAAAAAAAAGCAAGCCTGTCTTACAAAGGGGAGGCTAGCGAAGTACCGGAGGCCGCTGCGGTTGATAAAAAATATCAAAACTGATTTTTTTATCGCCGCAGTGCGTGTAAAGTGAATGTGCAGTGATCAAAAAAAAAAATTTTTTTGTCACTGCGGTGGGGTGGGCGTGGGCGAACGCACGTGTGGGCGACCGATCAGGCCTGATCGGGCAAACACTGCGTTTTGGGTGGAGGGCGAACTAAAGTGACACTAGTACTATTATAGATCTGACCGTGATCAGTTTTGATCACTTTCAGATACTATAAAAGTACAAATGCTGATTAGCGATACGCTAATCAGCGAATGACGGACTGCGGTGCGGTGGGCTGGGCGCTAACTGATCGCTAACTACCTAACCAAGGGACCTAAACTATACCTAAAACCTAACGGTCAATACCAGTGAAAAAAAAAAAAGGGACAGTTTGCACTGATCACTTTTTTTCCTTTTCACTAGTGATTGACAGGGGCAAGAAGGGGTGATCAAAGGGTTAATTGGGTGCTGGGAGGTGATCTGGGGGCTAAGTGTACTGTAGTGGGTACTCACAGTGATGATGTGCTCCTCTGCTCCTCTCCTGGAACCAACCGACCAAAAGAAGGAGCAGAGGAGCACAGCAGCCATATAACCCCATCATATTTACTAATATGTGGGGTTAAATGGCTGCTGATTGGATTTTTTGAAAATCATCAACCTGCCAGCCAATGATCGTGGCCGGCAGGTTGATGACGAACTTCTTCTTTGAATTTTGCCGGCCCGCGATGCGCATGCGCGGGCCGGCATACCCGGAAATCTCGCGTCTCACGAGAGGACGCACCGGCGCGTCCACTCAGAAGAGCACGACCGCCGCGAAGACGCAATCCTGCGTACGGCGGTCGTGAGGAAGTTAAAAGGCCAAATCTGTGCAAAGGATTCATTGTAATTTTCTGTCAGGTAGTCACACGTTATGATGGCAAAGACAAAAAAACTCTCCCTTTCAGAACGTGGTCGGGTTGTTGAACTGCATAAGCATGGTCTCTCACACAGCGCCATCGCTGCTGAGGTGGAACGCAGTAAGACAGTCATTTGGAATTTCTTAAATGATCCTGAGGGTTATGGAACAAAAAAGTCAAGTGGAAGACCCCAAAAAATTTCATCAGCACTGAGCCGGAGGATCTAATTGGCTGTCCGTCAAGACACTGGACGATCCTCGACCCAAATTAAGTCCCTTACTGGTGCTTACTTCAGCCCTATAACCATCAGACGGCACCTGATACTAAGGGCTTCAAAAACAAAAAACCTATTCAAAGACCTCGTCTCCTTGATCGCTACTGAACTGCTTATTTGGACTTTGCAAGAGAGCACCAAATATGGGACATTCAAAGGTGGAAGAAAGTTTTATTCTCTGATGAGAAAAAATGTAACCTTGATGGTCCTGATGCTTTCCAATGTTACTGGCATGACAAGCAGATCCCACCTGAGATGTTTTCTATGCGCCACAGTGGAGGGGGTGCCATAATGGTCTGGGGTGCTTTTTCCTTCAGTGGAACAATGGCGCTTCAGGAAGTGCAGGGGCGTCAAACGGCCGCTGGCTATGTCCATATGTTGCAGAGAGCATTCCTCATGACTGAGGGCCCTCGTCTGTGTGGTAACGACTGGGTTTTTCAACAGGACAACGCTACAGTACACAATGCCCACAGGACAAGGGACTTCTTCCAGGAGAATAACATCACTCTTTTGGCCTGTCCTACGTGTTCCCCTGATCTAAATCCAATTGAGAACCGTTTGGGTTGGATGGCAAGGGAAGTTTACAAAAATGGACAACGGTTCCAGACAGTAGATGGCCTTCGTGCGGCCGTCTTCACCACTTGGAGAAATTTTCTCACTCACCTTATGGAAACGCTTGCATCAAGCATGCCGAAACGAATTCTGAAAGTGATAAACAATAACGGCGGAGCTACTCATTACTTAGTTCATGCTTGGAAATTTTGGATTTCTGTTTTGGGGGGGTTTAGTTTTTTTTGGGAGGTGTGGTCCTAAATTTTTGATCAGCTGAAAAACAGCCTGTTTCAGTTTATTCGTTGTTTTCATTAAATTCAATGCTCAAGAAATGTTTTGTCTCACTCCCATTTCTTCTTGTTGCATGTTGAAGCTCTACTTGGAACCTTGTTAAGATCCAGCCATGCTAAATATGATTATGATGATTGGTCTTAAACTTTTGATCAGGACTGTATTATGTTTCTGATTATTGCATAGTTTGTCATGGACCTAGTACATACTGTATCCAGAAATGTAATTAATATGTAATGCTGTAATATAGGAATAACGATGGGAAAAAGCCTTTAAGAGCCTGATTCATAGAACTGAAAGAAAAAAAACGTTGACGTTTAATTATCCATTTTGTATCCCTTGTTATTTAAGAAACCCTGCAGAGATCCAAAGATCCTTTGTATTCACTTGAAATTATGCTCATTCTGCTTATGATATTATAGAGGCATGCTGGCTTCATTAACAATCACAAGGAAAAGCGCTTTCTGTCAATATTCATTATTCTGAACTGAACTGCTGTAGTCGTTTGATTTCTGGAAAGAGAGTTCTTGTATAGCCAAAGAAGTCCCAATAATGTGGAATAGTGATGGACAAACATCGGCTGGGACGATTTGCAAACGCGTTTGCTATCAAATATTCGTGAACCGCACGTTCACGGTGGACCCTATTGACTTTAATGGCAGGCGAACCTGAAAAACTTTCAGGTCATATTTGCAGCCACCAAATACTTACCAGAAGTGCTCAAATAGTCCCACAACAAGGACAGTGACATACCAGAGGGGGATCAATGGCAAAAATTCCCACCAAAAATAGGAATTTTAATCAGGGGCCATTTTTATGCGTCTTAAAAGTAAACTCTCAAAATTATACCCTGCTGGAGCCTAGAAATTTTTTATTTTAGGCCGTGGGAGTACAGGCCCCAAAAATAAGGCATTCACCTGACAGAAAAGAACAAGTGATTATGTGGCTGGAGGTACATTAGGCGGTCACTGAATAACAATTTTACTCTAAGCCAGTGGAGTGCAGGCCCCAAAAATTAGGCATTCACCTGACAGAAAAGAACAAGTGATTATGTGGCTGGAGGTACATTAGGCAGTCAATTAATAACATTTTTCTGTAGGCCAGTGGAGTGTAGGCTCCAAAAATTAGACATTCACCTGACAGAAAAGGCGTATATAAGACAAGGACCATTCTTTGTTCTGGGTGGCGGCGGATATGTGTGGGCTAGTATGAGGAAATTCCATTACACGTAGTCATCACAGGTGTTGAATTCCTTTGAGATCCATGACTTATTCATTTTTAGAAATGTGAGGTAGTCCACACTGTCGTGAGCTAGGCGAGTGCGCTTATCGGTCACAAGCCCCCCTGCTGCGCTGAACGTCCTTTTGGACAGGACACTGGACGAGGGGCAAGCCAAGAGTTCCCTGGCAAATTGTGCCAGCTCTGGCCACAGGTCAAGCCTGAACACCCAGTAGTCCAGCGGTTCCTCGCTTCTCAGAGCGTCCACATCGGCCGTTAACCTGATGTAGTCAGACACCTGTTGGTCTAGGTGTTCCCCGAAACTGGATTGCTGTCGATGGGTTGGCTGCAAGAATGAGCTCATATCCAAAGTGACCAACACATCTTCATACCTCCCTCTTCTTGCAGGCGCAGTAGGATTGGTACCCACACCTGCTTTGTTGGCGGTGGAAATTTCTCTGCCAGCGACACAACAGAAGAATGCAGCATCTCTCGAAGCAATGCCTGGAAATGCTGCATTCTGACAGCCCTCTTTGATGCTGGTAACATGTCCGCCATTTTGTGTTTGTACCGGGGGTCTAAGTACGTTGCCACCCAGTACTGGTCCTTGCACTTTATGCTTTTTATACAGGGATCCCTCTTCAAACACTGGAGCTTAAAGGCCTCCATTTGCACTAAATTGAAAGCGGTGGAGTGCCCTGGCTCATGCTCATCGCCCAGGAGAATGTCATCCTCTGTCTTTTCCCCCCAGCCACAGACAACACCAGGGATCCACGAAAAGTTTAAAGTCCCCCTCAAAGCCTGCTCTTCTTGCTCCTCCTCCTCCCCCAGCCCCCATACTCCTCTGACTCCTGTTGACCAATGACATGACGCAACCCACGCCCCAGAAAGAAGGTGTAAGGTATGATGTTACTGATAGTGCCCTGGCTGCGACTGACCAGTTTGGTGATCTCATCAAATAGCCGCAGAAGTCTGCATGCATCGCGCATGAGCAGCCACTGGCACAGTGAAAAGAAACCAAGCTCCCCAGAACCTTTCCTGCTACAGAGTTCGTACAGGTAGTTGTTAACGGCACCTTGCTGCTGTAGCAGCCTATCAAGCATTTACAAGGTGGAGTTCCAGCGCGTCTGGCTGTCACAAATCAGACGTCTGATGGGCAGGTGGTGTCGCCACTGAACGTCAGCAAGGCGAGCCATGGCCATGTAAGATCTTCTAAAATGGCCAAAGATTTTCCTGGCCTGCCGCAAGACGTTCTGGACTCCAGGGTATTTGGCAATGAATTGCTGCACAACTAAGTTCAGGACGTGTGCCGATTGGCACCGTTGTCGCACACCACTTTACCAACTGTCAAATTCAGTGGGGTTAGCCACTGATCAGCGGTCTGTGATCGCAGAGCTGAAAGCAGTGCAGGACCGGTGTGGCTCTTGGCTTCCAGGCACAACAGCCGCAGCAGCATGGCAACGTCTCACCTGGCATGTCGAATAGGTTCTGGGGAGCTTGGGCGTGCAGCGGAAGAGGCGGTAGCAGTGGAAAAAGAGGACTCAGCCGAGTAGGAGACAGAGGATGGAATAGGAGGAGGAGATGAAGAGGCAGGCCTGCATGCAATCCGTGGTAGTAACACCAAATTCACACGGGTTACATGCTTGACGGCCATCAGAAGGTTCACCCAGTGGGCAGATGTATCTTGGCGCGACACTGTGTGCGAAAGATATATTCACTTGCCGCTGAACGTGGCCATATAGCTCTGGGATGCCCTCCTGGGAGAAATATTTCCTTCCGGGGACTTTCCATTGCGGTGTGCCTCCGAGTCCACCAGTTTATATGGCAGTAGTTGGCAGGCTGGCAGTTTGGATAAGCCAGCAGTCAGCTGTTGGGCAAGAGGGTTATCCAGCATCATCAACTTTTTACGCTCAAACATTTGGGCCACGGAAGCCTGCCTTCTGCCAGATGAATGCAACGATGGCACGGTGGAAGGTGGAGTGGAGGACAAATGGGAAGAGAAGGAGAAGAGGCAGGATGTGGAACACCGGGAGTGGGGCTTTGTGGGTTCTGACGGCATTGCTCCCACTGGGCTCGGTGATGGGAGGCCAAGTGCCTTCTTAAGGCAGTTGTCCCTAGGTGAGTGTTGGGCTTACTGCGACTTATGCGCACAGGCTGCAGATGGCAACACTATTGTCAGCAGCTGACATGTTAAAGAAAGCCCACACTGTGGAGCCATGTGCCGGCATCCTTGGAGTGCAAGATGCGACCGTGCATGGTGGATGGCTCGCTCTAGATACATTAGCAGTTTGGTTTATGCCTCCTGTGCACTGTGAGTTCCTCCTGCTTCTCCTCGCTATCTGCTGCTCCATCTCTTCCTCTGAACTCCCCTACTCTTCCTCTTGTGTGGGTACGCACGTAACGTCCATCGACACGTCATCATCATCACCTTCACCACCACTGACATTAGAGATCTCGGAGTAGGCAGCAACAGCGGGGACCACCTTCCTTGGGCTGATCTGGGTACTGTCGTCAGACTGCTGGGTGGCGGCAGTTGCTAGCTCCTCCACCTCATCTGATGCCAAGAATGGCTGCGCATTGGTAAGGTCGGGGAATGGATGGGAAAATAATTCCTCTGACTCGAGTGGCGGGGCTATGGTGGTGGTGGTGTCTTTGGGGGTGCAGAGAGTGAGGAGGGTGCAGATACAGAGGATTAGAAGGTTGTAGAAGCGGAAGGCTGAGCGAGCCACTCAACCAACTCTGGTGCGTCCTTTGAGGTAATCGCACGCACCTTCTCCAACTTCCCACTTAGGCTCCGATCTGGTGCACCTGCCCGACCCCTACCACCCCTGCGGAATGGCTTTTCTCTTCCTCTGCCTGTCATTTTAAAAATGAGCCTGTGCCAAAGTCCCTAGAGAAGAGCAGTATTTGTGGAAGCAGGTATATCGCAGGCCTCAATCAGTATTTGGTGGAAGCCGGTATATCAAACCCATTAATCAGATTTTGTGGAAGCAGGTGTATCGCAGGCCTTAATCAATATTTGGTGGAAGAAGGCATATCAATCCCCTTAATCAGTATTTTGTGGAAGCAGGCATATCAATCCCCTTAATCAGTATTTTGTGGAAGCAGGTATATCAATTCCCTTAATCAGTATTTTGTGGAAGCAGGAATATCGCAGACCTCAATCAGCATTTGGTGGAAGCAGGCATATCAAATTCCTTAATCAGCATTTTGTGGAAGCAGGTGTATCGCAGGCCTTAATCAGTATTCAAAGGAAGCAGGTATATCAAACCCCGTAATCAGTATTTTGTAGAAGCAGGTATATAGAACCCCTTAATCAATATTTAGTGGAAGCAGGTATATCGCACCCCTCAATCAGTATTTTGTGGAAGCAGGTATATCAAACCCCTTAATCGGTATTTTGTAAAAGCAGGGATATCGCACCCCTAAATCAGTATTTTGTGGAAGCAGGTATATAGAACCCCTTAATCAGTAGGTATATCGCACCCCTCAATCTGTATTTTGTGGAAGCAGGTATATCAAACCTCTTAATCAGTATTTTGCGGAAGCAGGTATATCGCAGGTTTCAATCAATATTTCGTGGAAGCAGGTATATCAATACCCTTAATCAATATATTGTGGAAGCTGGTGTATCGCAGGCCTCAATCAATATTTGGTGGAAGCAGGTATATCAATCCGTTTAATTGGTATTTTGCGGAAGCAGGTGTATTGCAGGCCTCAATCAATATTTTGTGGAAGCAGGTATATAGAACCCCTTAATCAATATTTTGTGGAAGCAGGTATATCACAACCCTTATTCAGTATTTTATGGAAGCAGGTATATCGCACCCCTCAATCAGTATTTTGTGGAAGCAGGAATATAGAACCCCTTGATCAATAGTTGGTGGAAGCAGGTATATTGCACCCCTCAATCAGTATTTTGTGGAAGCAGGTATATCAAACCCCTCAATCAGTATTTTGTGGAATAAGGTATATTAAACCCCTTAATCAGTATTTTGTAAAAGCAGGGATATCGCACCCCTCAATCAGTATTTTGTGGAAGCAGGTATATAACACCCCTTAATCAGTATTTGGTGGAAGCAGGTATATCGCACCCCTCAATCTGTATTTTGCGGAAGCAGGTATATCAATACCCTTAATCAGTATTTTGTGGAAGCTGGTGTATCGCAGGCCTCAATCAATATTTGGTGGCAGCAGGTATATCAATCCGTTTAATCTGTATTTTGTGAAAGCAGGTGTATTGCAGGCCTCAATCAATATTTTGTGGAAGCAGGTATATAGAACCCTTAATCAATATTTTGTGGAAGCAGGTATATCGCAACCCTCAATCTTTATTTTGTGGAAGCAGGTATATCAAACCCCTCAATCAGTATTTTGTGGAAGCAGGGATATCGCACCCCTCGATCAGTATTTTGTGGAAGCAGGTATATAGAACCCCTTAATCAATATTTGGTGGAAGCAGGTATATCGCACCCTTCAATCTGTATTTTGTGGAAGCAGGTATATAAAAAACCTTTAATCAGTATTTTGTGGAATTAGGTATATAGAACCCCTTAATCAATATTTGGTGGAAGCAGGTATATTGCAGGCCTCAATCAATATTTGGTGGAAGCAGGTGTATCAAACCCCTTAATCAGTATTTAGTGGAAGCAGGTATATTGCACCCCTCAATAAGTTTTTTTGGAGCAACATGTATATCACACCCATTGCAAATAGTTGTTCCAATAGTGCTTGTCCCTCTATATACCTGTGGTATCGCAGCAGAACCGCACACAACTGCGCACAATACAAATGCACTTTATACTTTCTATGTTAGAAAGTATATTATAGGTATATCACACCCCTTAATCAGTTTTTTTTTTTTTTGGGGGGGGGGGGCAACAGGTATATGACATCAGTTGCAATTAGTTATTCCAATAGCATTTGTCCCTCTATATAGCTGAGGTATTTCAGCATAACTGCACACAACTGCTGCACAATACAAATTCACTATAATATACTTTCTATGTTAGAAAGTATATTATAATTATATCACACCTATCGATACCACACCTATACCAGTCCTTAAAATAACTTTTGTGGCCCTATTAGCTAGTGTTTGGTGTCCCTAACAGTCTGTCCCTGCTCCACAAAGCAACCTCTCCCTACACTGGCAAAACACAGAATGTAAAATGGCTGCCAGATCGGGTTCTGCAATAGGGTTGGGGTGTGTCCATGTGCTGAAACGTCTCAATTGGCTGTCCTGTACCACCTGAGGTGTATGTCATGGGTGAAAGTTCGGCGCATTGCAAAAGAATACGGCGCAGACGGACATCGCCATATGATTGCATGTTCGTTGAATTGCGAAAGTGCAAAGTTCGCAGCAAAAAGACAGCTAAATGTGAGACAGCTCGGAAGCTTCTGACATTTAGAACTAGCACTGGATGCGCCGAAGTAATGGAGAGGCCTGCGCCTCTACTTGACTGTGGCGGATCCACCTCCAACTTTGGGCTTTATTAAGACCGGCGTCTAAAATGCTGGTCTTAATAAATGTGCCCCATAGTGATCTGCTGGAGTGATAAACCAAGTGCTCTCGGTTCAAGAAATCTGTCCCTCTCAGTTAGTGACAAGTGGTGATAACTGCCATGTTGACAAACAGGAGGCATTGCACAATCATCCCACATGATTTACTCTAATTTTTGCTGTTTCATTGGCTAAAAAACTTTGCTTTTGTGTCCCTCCTACATGCCACAGATTAGAGCTAGGTGCTTGAAAATTTGATCATTTGAAAATCTTAGTGACACCTATTTCCTCAATTTGTGTAGCCTTATGGCCTGTACTTCTTGATGTTGCAATTTCAGTATTGAGGAGTATATATAGACACTAGATCAGGGGTAGGCAACCTCCGGCACTCCAGCTGTTGTGAAACTACAACTCCCAGCATGCATACTTGCTCTCCTCTTCTAAGAACTCACATAGAAATGAATAGAGCATGCTGGGAATTGTAGTTTCACAACAGCTGGAGTGCCGAAGGTTGCTGATCCCTGCACTAGATGATATAATTGATAAGAATCCACTCATGTATTCTGTGCTTCCATAATTCTGCAATAATAGTAGAACTTCTATATCTCCTTACATAAAAAATTAATTGACAAGAATACATTTTGGGAAATACTAGGAGAACACAACTCTGTGCCTATAATCTTGTAATAGGTAGACTGATTTTATAGTACACCTACATAGAGATGTTGGATTGCTGCAAAACTTGGCATGCAGTTATGTCTCAAACATATATTTAAACGATTACATGTATAGCCTGGTTAGACACTGGGCCCTGCCACAAGAGGGCATAAAAATGCTTCCCCCAATGCCCTATAAAAAGGCTCTCAGAGGATACTTTTAGGTAGTGTACCTCTTGGTGAGAGATCGTTCACTGCTAGACATGCCTCTACGATGCACTCAAAGACATTCTGTCCAGTTGACAGAGCAAATCATTGGAATGAGAGAAGCAGGAGGGTCATTTCGACGAATTGCCCTACATCTAGGCCATTCTGACCTAGCTATTAGGATCTGTTGGGAGCAGTGGTTACATGAGGGCAAGCACACGTGACTGGATGATCCATACTGACCACCAATGGAGAAACCACCTTATCGTTTCATCTGCAGGAACGCACATGCAGCTTCCACAGGTTTCTTGTTTATCATCCAGACACAGATGGCACCTGCATTACAGACCCTTGTCTCTGCCTAGACCATTTCCAGGCATCTTGCAGAAGGCAATTTGATGTCACAGTATTCATTTCATGTCTTGCCATTGACAGCCCGCCACTGTCTCCTTTGTTTGCAGTGGTGCCATAAACACGAAACCCTGACTGCTACGGTCTGGAACCTTATTGTTGTTAGCAACTAATCGAGGTTCTGTTCGGGATCCTACAACTATCGGTTTGAGTATGGAGACCTTTTGGTGAGCTCTTCAACCCTGCCTTTGCTATGGACTGATGTACTTTCCCAACTGCTAGTGTGAAGATCTGAAGAGCTATCGGATATGACAGTCAGTTACCCCTAGTAGTGATACAAGGGACATTAGCAGGTTTAGCGATTTGTGCAGAACATTCTACTGCCACATGTGTTGCCTCTCATGGCAGGACATCCAACCGATGTTTTTCAGCAGGATAATGTGTTTCAGCTTAAACTTTCTTCCTTTTGGAAATTGTTTAATTTGTCTCCATTGATAATGAATGGGGGAAAACTGATCCATTTAATTTTGTTTTTTTGATCCTCTGCCAGATCTTAAAACCTGAATTAAAAATGCAGATGTGAAAGTAGCCATAACTGTTCACAGTAACAATCATTTTGACCATAGTGCCCAAACTTTTGCATGCCATTGTAGCAGAAAGGCAGTATCCCTAAAAAGCTGTTCAAAACCATTAAAAATATGGGTGCCTGCATTCTTGATCCCGACCAGGTATCCAAAACAATATAAGAAGAAATCTACAGCACTCCTGTAACAATTCAATGTGCCACATCTTTTATTCGCCCATGTTCCGGCAACGTTGCAGTCCTATCACAGGACTTTTGATAGAACTTAAATGTTGCTGGAACATGGGCGATTAAAAGTTATATATTAAAACATATATATTAAAAGCAAAATACTATTCAAGAATGGTTACTGTCTTCCAAAAACACCACCACTATCCATGGGTTGTGTCTTTTATTACTACTCAGCTCCATTGAAGTGAATGAGTCTGATTCTAGGTATATTCTTTTTTTAACCGTGCATTATAAAACCATTTGATTATTCTTTTTTAAAGACTACTACTGGGACCAGTAAAATGTCATCAATACTTGTCATATTTGTTAAAAGCAGAAGACATATTTACATTTAAATGCTTCTGAACTTTAACCAAAATCCCAGTTGACAAGCACATACATAAATATAAGCTGTGATGATGGCAAGTGGATTTACCCATTTGTGCAAATTAAGTGCGCCAGCATTGCGTTAAATCCCTTGTTCCATTATACAAATACTTTGTAGCATCTCCCTGTGGTATTTTGGTGAGGCAGACTTTGTCTTGCTATAGAAAGGATAAGGGTACTATTTTGCATGTGTTTCCATTCATTAGGAATGACTCAGACTTTCCTTAGGGTGACACTGTAGAGCTTCAGTATCTCTCCTGAGCTCCAATTATCAGAAAACGAAGACAGTGTCACTGAATTTCTTTTAAATAAAACCTACTTCTTTAGGGGCCAGTGCCGCAAGCTGCCACCTAAGTTCAATGAAACATGTAAGCACAGCAGAATGTGTAATGTGGAATCTAGGCTTAGTGCAAAATAATTATGCTGCTCATCTAGTGTTGTTGTGTTTGCTTTATTCTTGATCCCTTTTATTGCTGTCACCTTCAGGAAATACTTCCATCATTAGGATTTCGAGGAGTATGGCGCCAATCAAACAGCAGTCACAATTATTTATTGACTGTAGAAAGCAACTCATCCAAAATGGCATTTTAATGGGAAGTGGTCCCTTTCCACTGGTCCCTTACTGTGTCTTTTGAACAGACGGCGCTTTATAGCCCTGAAGTGCTATAGAATCACATACATCAAACTGGAATGCATAGAAGACTACCTGTTGCAGGTTATCATGCTGTTCAGGGATTCTGAAAGTATTACAGTTTCAACAAAATTGTAATTCACTTTACAGTGAAAAATTATAAAATTTTGCTAAATATTCTATATCAATTTCTTAGTTTTTTAAATCTCTGTTGGCTGACATTCAATAGCAATGTTAAACGGTCACCATACTTTCAACACATGTTGTATAAATCAGCTTTTGATTGAAAACACCTTTATTACAATTTTCATACATACATACTTTAGTACTGTGACGCAGCGTGGATTACTTCTTCTTTGCGAGCATGGCATTGTTATGTAAAGCACAGGCTAACCTACACTATACATCACAATGCGTGCTACACTAGCATACCTATTCAATCACAAAACCTTCCAACAAAGCATTTAGACAGTGATGAAAGGAGGGGGATGGGAGGGGAAATCACATGCCCAAAGCTTTATTGAGAAGACCGAAACAAATATGGGGGGAGGCAGAAGGAGAGGGGTTTAGTCCTCGACGTACAAGATGTTGTAATCCCGCAGCAGACTATGGATAAGCCTATGGCAGTTCAGGACGGACGTGTTCTCCCTCCTGAGCGTAAGCCGGTTCCTGGCTACCCATATAGCATCCTTAAAACAGTTCATAAGGTGCCAGGCCTCCTGGATGGCCTCAACAGTATGAATCCCAGGAAATAGTCTGTACAACACCGAAGTGTATTGCAGGCTGTTCCTGTGCACAGAATCTTTGAGTTAATGTCCAGAGCATCCAACAGGCCCTGCGTAAAGGGGCACTCCCAAAACAGGTGGTACAATGTTTCCTCCTTGAAAGGGCACCTGGTTGCAGGCGTGCATGAATGACCGAATTGGCAGTCCTCCCTGTATGGCAATCCATGACAAGTCCTTGTGCCCATAGGTTAACCTGTTAACAAACTGTCTCTACGGTGTCGTCATGGATCCCTGGAATTGACTCCACCGCATCCTTTGCTCTGGTGAGCTTGTGGATAGTCTTTGGATTCAACAAGTCGGGCTTGAGGCCCTCCAGTTGGTGTTCCCTCACAAACTTGACGACATCTCAGTAATACCAGGGAGCGTGCCAGTTGTAAGGGATGGAATTGTCCCACTTTTCCCAGCCCAGACCCCTCCAGAAGGGCAGGAGGAAGAAGTGACAAATAGCCTTGCCCGCAGAGCCATTGGCTGTTCTCAGAGTCCGACGAACGCTGTCACAAATAAAGGCGATCCACAGTAAAGTGGGCCCTTGCGAGGCTCTTTGTACATGATGGCTCACTTCACTCTGTCCATCTTGGATCCCCAAACAAAGCGAAACAGTCCTGGTGATGGCCTTGGAAACGGTGGTGAGAGGGGGCCATGCCTGTGCGGTGTACTGTAGCACAGGCAGAAAGGCAGAACTTTGTTATGCAGGACGAGTGCTTTGCCCTCAATCGTGAGTTATCTGAGGCTCCACAGTCCAATTCTTTGGTTGACTTTGGCCAAGCGTTCTTCCCAAGACATGAGGGCCATGCCTTCCTTCCCGAACCAGACTCCCAGGATCTTGATGAATTCCGATTTGATGGCAGAGAGTCCCTGAAGAGCATGTCTTCCAACTTCCCGCAGTTGACTTTGGTGCCTGAAACTTGTCCAAACTCCTCGTAGGTCTGGACGAGTGCAGTCACCGAACGCCGATCAGCGCATAAGACGGTCACGTCGTCCATGTACAGCGAGCACTTGACCCCAGTGTCCAGGTCCTGGTGCGGTGGTCCCTCTGATCTCTCCATTCTGCCAGATAGACTCTGCGAAGAGTTCTATAACACAACAAAAAAGAGTTGTGAAAGAGGGCAGCCTTGTCTGACCCCAGAGCGGACCGTAAAGGGGTCAGTCTTCCAGCCATTCACCAGCACCATGCTGCAAATGTCAAGGTACATCAGGTTAACAAACGAACAGAACCTCCTGCCTAGACCCAGCTTACACAAAGCCTTGCCCATGAATTCATGAGACACTCGTTTAAAGACTGACCAGGGCAGTGTGTACACTAGTGTTTAGCGAAAATATTGGAATAGCGAATTTAAATTGCGAATAACATACATACATGCTACAGACATAGTGCTGTGATGTCACAAGTCGCACGTATTGTGAAAAAATATGCGCATCATTAATTGCCGAAAATTCGCAAGAGCAAATATATTGGAGCACTCAATCTGCATGTAAAGTTATTCTAATGTTCTGCCGTGCCAACCATTTTCTCCAGTCTCAAGAAACTTATACCAACTTGAAAAATGTAGCATAAGAGACCCACGCCTGTATTTCACGCGCATTACGTGAATATTACATTGCTGATTGTCGCAATCAAGAATATAATCTTGAATTCGCGAATATGACAAATATTCTACAAAATATTTGCGAAATATCACAAATTTGAATATTGCCCCTGCTGCTCATCACTAGTGTACACAGCGGTCTTTGATGTATTGTACCGTGTCTCTCATGAGAGCGAGGCTGTCTGCAATCCTGTGGCCAGGAATGCCGCAGGTCTGATCCAAGTGGACGATTCTGCATATGACAACCTTCAGCAGGTTTGGCTAGCACCTTGGCAAGGATCTTGTAGTTCACATTCAGGAGAGAGATGGGACGCCAGTTTTTCAAGTCACATCTCTCCCCCTTCAGCTTATGCAAGATCGTGATCATTCCTTTCCTCAGCGATGGGGGCATTCTACCTTCCACCACCATCTACTCATAGAGTTCCAGCAGGTCTGGACAGACCAGATCCCCTAGTGCTACATAGAGCTCCGCTGGGAGGCCGTCACTGCCCTGGGTCCTGCCAGACCTAAAAGATCTAGCGGCAGAAAGCACCTCCCCCACCGTCAGAGGGTCATCCATGGTCTCCGCACCCGCAGGGTCAAGATGGTTAGTGATACCTGACAGGAATTTATCGGCGGCTTTCGGGTCGGTGTTATTCAGGGATTAGAGGTCGCTGTAGTAGTCTGTGATGACTCCCATCACTTCTTCCTTCCCTGATCGTATGTTGCCATCCTTGACTCGAAGTTCATTCACGGGCGTGTGGCCGGTGTGGAGTTTCCTCAAAAAGAACGAGTTATACTTCTCACCCTTCTCCAGGTTCTCCACTTTGGAGCGGAAGATGATTCACTTGGATTCCTCCTCAATGTGTCTTTTCAGGCTCCTTTTAGTTTCCTCCAGCTCCTTTCTAACGCTCCAGCCGCACTGGTAAAGGTCTTGCAGGGACCGCAGCTCACACTGCAGCTCTCTGAAAGCCCTCTTCTTCTCACACACCTGTTATTGTTGTTTGGCCTGAAAGAAACAACTAAACTGGAATTTAACAGTCTCCCACCAGTCATTAGTCTGTTTAAACAAGCATTTGTCATTCCACCAAGCTATGTAGACCTCTCTAAGCTCCACAAGCACGTCCTCCCGATTCAACAGAGCGCAGTTCAGTTTCCAGGATCCGAGGCCAGGGGGAACCCATTCCCAAGGATGCACTGGACCTGAATGGCTCTGTGATCAGAGAAGAAGCAAGGGATCATAGAGTGCCTACACCGCCTGACTGCCCGAGAGGTAAACACGAATAGGGTCATTTATCAAACTGGTGTAAAGTAGAAGTGGCTTAGTTGCCCATAGCAACCAATCAGAGTCCACCTTTTATTTTGGACAGCTCCTTTGGAAAATGAAAGGAGGAATCTGATTGGTTGCTATGGGCAACTAAGCCAGTTCTACTTTACACCAGTTTGATAAATGACCCCAGAAGTCTATCCGAGAACGGAGTGAGCCATCGGGTCGGCTCCATGTATAATTAATGGAGCCTTTCCCCATGGAGCCCACAACGTCCTGCAAGGATGCTTCAGTCACCATCTCAATAAGCAGGTTGGAAGTGACATCTAACTTGCTTGAAGTGCCAGAGCTCTGGCCGCCCTCCTCGATCGTGCAGTTGAAGTCCCCGGCCATCACTACGGCACTAGTGATAGCGAGCTGCAGTCGTAGGGCCTGGAAAAGCTCCAGTTGCTCATCCTTGTATGGGAAAGCGTACACATTGATGAGTCTAACCGGCTCTCCCGCCCAGGAACCATCTACGACAAGTAGGTGGATGATGACAGACCACTTGCTGCTCCAGAAGCTGTTTCCGTCCAAGATGTGGTGGGAGTAAAAGTAAATCCTGGAAACTGCTTGGATATGCTGAATCTTCTTCTTTTTATTTCTTATTTTATATAAGAGGTTGTTACCTCTTATATAAAATAAATAAAAAGAAGAAGATTCAGCATATCCAAGCAGTTGCCGGGATTTACTTTCACTTTTGTTCTCGTGGAGTTTCACTCCTCCCCGCAGCAACGCTGACCTTTAGCAGCTAGCACTGGCTGGATTTGTCTTTATCTCAAGATGTGGTGGGGTCCCTCACACGGTACAGAAGCACTTCAGGTATGTGACGATATCCTTGCCTGGGATGTGTGGGTTCCGCATGGAGACGATCACCCTCCTCTCTTCCTTCTGGACAGGATAGCTGCCCATGAAGTGCTTGAAAGGGGATTCCTGTCTTGCTGCTTTGAACATCTCTCAGTATCATTTACATATGGCCATGGAGGCAAAAGTAATCCAGAACATCCCTGCAAAGAACGAATGGATGCTCACCACTTATGGTTTGGAGAATCCCTGTTCCAGGACCATCTTCTTGCCAAACACGTCCTGACTCATGTCTGGCACTTTCCCGTCCACTTCCATTAGCTTCTGGATGACTGTCTGCCTCATCCATAGCTCTAGAGGCGGGGGGCAATGCTTCTTGCCTGCATATTGCCTGGTAGGAACGGGCGCTGCCGGGTCAGGAGCCTATGATGTGGCTTTTCCTTGTTCTTGATCTGTGTTATTCTTCTTGTTCTTGGGAGGCTTAAAGGTTGAGGTTAAGGCCATGGCTTATTCCTTCTTCCTGCCTTCCTCTCCCTGGAGAATCTTCGCAAAGCATCCCTTCTGCCTCAGAGGGGCTATGCAGATCTTCCCCTTGCTGGGCGGAGCTTTTTTCCAGGTAGGGTTTTTGCCAAGCTTCTATTCCTCGTCGGGGCTCCCTGGGGCCGAAGTCTTCGTCGTCGGGGTTCCCAGTTGAGTCTTCGGAGAGTGATCGCAGTCGGAGAAAATTTTCCAATAGTCGTCTTCGACTGTCGAGATCCAAGTAAGCACTAACTAACGTCGTACACCAAGAAAATTAAGCCACAGGCCAAGAGGAGGTCAGAGACCAGAACATTCTTGTTCCTCGGGGAATAGCCCTACACCCAAAAGCAGCAGTGAGCTGATGCTGAATTTAATCAACGATGCTCAAAGACAGAATGTAGGGGGTACCCAAAGGACCTAGGCCGGCAAGTCAAGGCAGACTGATAATAACAGAAACTACACTTGATCTTAGCCAAAAGTTTTATAAATCAATAGTACAGGTGAATATATAAAACTTTTTAATATATATGTTACTCTGGCAACCCCTGTTTGCTGCTGTCCAGCTATTTCATCTCACCTTGTGTATTGGGGCTAGTATTCTGTGAAACTTCTCTGTTGTATTGCACTCTGATTCTCTGCTGACTCCCCTGAACAGGACTTGTTTTATGTATATGCTCAAGCTCTGCCTGCCCCGACCTTGGCTTTGTTCCATGGATATGCACAAACTGTACCTGCCCTGACCTTGGCATGTTTCCTGACTGAGTATTGCCTGAGTCAGATACCACTCCCGTGGGTCAGCTGCCAACTCCCGGGACTATTCCAAAAGGTAGCAGCCTGGCGAGTCGCCTGCAGCAAAGAACAGATGCCTAATAAGGGTTTGAAGGTTGAAAACCATGGGATCACCGGAATGATGCCCTTAGGACTAGTCAAAAGTCAAACTGTTTAGTTGGTACATTGGGTCCACAGCTACTGTCCATAACAATATGTTACTAAAGAAAAATGTATTTTCTCCCTCTAGCAGCTCAGCCTTTCTTCCTCTCCCTTCTCTATAGACTTCTGTGGGCATCGTGTCATCAACGTTAGTTCTCTCTATCAAGATGGACTTAGCAGAGAATGTTAGTTTAGGATTGGAGAGTGGTGAGAAAGAAGCCTGTTCTCTGATAGGATATATTACAAAGTTTCTTATATTTGCTTGTACTATCGATTTATGTAACATTTTCTGAAATTTTTTAATTCCAGTGGATAAAGAATTGATCCTGTTTTGTACACAGGTGCTTGACCCTTTAGTAGACAGATCTCTGACATCTCTACTGTAATTGTCATGAGCTTAGTATCTCAATGTCCATAACATTACCTGGACAGATTTTCATCTATTTGAATTACAAAAAAAAGCTCCCTATTGAATAATAGCAAGCAGAGATCTTGAAAATCATGAGTAATTAATATAAGTTTATTTTATAAGACTGCACAAGTTCCTCAATGTATAGTCTTGTACCATTACAGGCATTGTCAAATTAGAAAGTCTTAGATCAGGGGTTAACAACCAGTGGCACACATGCCAGAGGTGACACGCAGTCCACGTTCTGTTGGCACTCCAGCTGTCACCAGACAACAGAAAGACTTTTCAGTCTTGTCACCATTTGTTGGATGCCTCCTCAGGACTGCCACACATGAAGGAAAGTATTTAAATGTTCTGAGGGTTGGGAGGAGGATGGTGAGCTTAAGATGAAGGGAAAACATGCACTGTGACCAGATTGGATGTGGAGGGGAGGAGGTTGAACTTGGGAAGATGGGGTAATGAGCATGTGACTAGATTTGGGGTGGGGGGAGGAAGATGAGCTTGGGGAGATGGGGGGAACAAGCACTGTGACCAGATTTTTTTTTTTTGGGGGGGGGGGGGGCTTGGGAGATGGGGCGAAAGAGCATGTGACCAGGTTGGGACTGGGGGCAGGATGGTGAGCTTGGGGAGATGGGGAATGAGAGTATGGCAAGATTTGGGGTGGAGAGAAGAAGGTAAGCTTGGGGAGATGGGGGAATGAGCATGTGACCAGACTGGGACTAGGGGCAGGATTGTGAGCTTGGGAGGATGGGGAATGAGCACTGTGACCAGATTGGGGTTGGGGGATGATCAGCCTGAATGTGATTGCTTGGAGGATAGGGGAGGCTGGTTATGAAGTGAAATCAGCTGACTACTTGGGGCATTGGGGGAAGGAGTGGTGAGACTGAAAATGGTTGCTGGGGGGGACAAGCTCTCTGACTACTTTGGGGGTGTGGGGATGGTGAGTCGGAATGTTATTAGTCTTTGTGTGTGTGTGTGTGTGTGTGTGTGAGATTTAAGTGTGATTGGTGCAGCTCTGATTGTTATTATTGTGGGGGTGACCAGTATATGGGGCATCAATGTATGTTGGACAGTGGCGAAGGAGGGCAGCCCTTAGTCATTTAAAATGAGTGAGGGCTGCTCTCCCCCACTGTCAGTAAGTGTATGTTAGCGTAGGGGGGAGGTCCCCCATATACTGGTCCCTGATATAATGGTCCCAGATATATCGATTCCTTAGGAGAATTCTGAGGAGCAGTGACAATATTTACTATCCATATATTTGCCTGAAGTCAACTTTTCTTGAACGAGAATTGAGAATTTTGGGACATAGCTAGTAAATACCTGGTTTATATGGCTCGACACACTGAGCGCTTCAGCTCTGATTTTTTTTGGGCACTTCGTATAAAAAAGGTGGCCTACCCCTATCTTAGATTTAGTTTTTTGCACTCCATTCAATCATTGGATGATGACACCAAACAGGTCAATAGGAATATTTTTTAAACATTATGCACAATATTTGTCAATTTAAATACTGCCAGGAATCTGACGTCAAGGATGACAAAAAAAAGTGCTAAACTTACGTTTTCACATAGGGATCAGAGTAACCATTTGCGTCCATTGCTGCTAGATGTGCACATCTAATAATTCCTACCAGAAGCCCTGACTTCTGTGAGCTGTATTTTAAGGATATAAGAATTCGCCCACGTTCTTCCAAAGATTTATCTTCTGTTTTATCTATCTGTGGGTGGAAACACAAAATGTTAATGACAGTGGAAATGAGTTCATGCACAGTTGCCACAATAAAGAACACAACATCCAGGGAGAGCTTTCCTTGTATCTACAGAGATTATTAAAAGGTCCTGACATGTATTTAGCAAGCGGCTGATTTGTGCAATTTCAACTTATTACTGTTCTGCTTTTACTTGATGTTTCGAACAAAATAACAATTAGTGCTGATTACTGTAAGTTACAGGAAAATTGCATAAACAAAGATTCCCTTAATTGATTCCAAACATTGTATCTAATGCACACAGAATAATAAAAACAGGAACCATAGAACAAAAGGACAGCAATATCAAGTAACAAGTTAATAGAAGTACAGCCAAATAACAAAAGTTGAAGAAAAATGATATCAGAACAGTTACAATTACAAGTTTTGATGTTCTAAGACCCCTTCACCAAACAGTTTTAAAAATAGATAATTTTGAGAATAGAAGAGTTTTTAAAGGATAACTGTCATATTTTCATTTTAAAAAAATCTATTTTAGCATACAGTATCTTACTGCTGCAGCAGCATTATGCATAAAGCAATATTTAGTTTCTTCATTTACCACTGTTTTCCTTGAGTTTTTCCCTTAGTTATGGCTGTTTTGAATCCTGCATTATGAGGATCTTCTCAAGATGGCTCCTCTGGCAGTTCTCTGAGGCAAAAACTGCATTCCCTCCGGTCACATACAAACCAGCTTCCTGCCAGCCAATCAGATTGGATTACAGAGAGAAGCTTCCTGCCAGCCAATCAGATTGGATTACTGAGAGACACGCCTCCTCACTCTGAAGCCTAATGCAGGCATGCAGTGTGAAGGACCGCCCCTCTGTCTTCCTAGCCGGAGACAAATGAGCCATAACAACGGTCTTTTAAGGGAGCAGTGGAAAGGGACAGGAGACATTAATGAAAGCTGGTATTATAAGGTAATTACAGATATTTTGGCAATCATTGACAGACTAACTCAGGTATACACGCCTAGCTCAAATAAACTATCAAATTAAAAAAAAGGATGACAGTTATCCTTTAAATGTTACACTGGGATTTAGTACATAGACACATAATTATAATAAGCCTGTGGAATGAACCAAGGGATTTTGTTAAAAATGGGAGGGGAGGTGAATGCAGATAAGGGAATCAGGGATAATGCCTTGCTGGTATTTTACTAATGAATATGTTTTCATATAAAACCATATTTGTTGTATATGATTCAATAGAGGCTGACATATTTGGACTCAATCACTAAACTGCTCCGGTGTTTTTTTATGTTCTGCTTTGAATATATCTAAGGACTGGTCCAGAGAACAGGATTTTGTGGTTGAAGGCTGTGGGCCCAGTGCAGAGAACAAAGGATTGGTTTTATGGCAGCACGTTTTATGCCTCTGTTTGTCATATATGTTAGAAAAAAAAGGATACAAAAAATGCAGCACAACACATTCTTGTATCCTTGTATCCTGCAGAGTCCAGTAAAAAAATGTATACTTTTTTTTTTCAATGGAACTCGACTGGTGAACGAATGCCACTGTATGGCATCAGTGTGATACATCGGTTTACCGTATACATTAAACGGATAGGAAAACATGATGTGACCCCACTCTTATTGACCTAGCTGCTGAAGACAATATAACGCTTTTACTTTGAGGCATAAATATGGAGCATCACAGTGGTCCAGCCATTAGACTATGAAGGCACGTATTAGTGTAGGAATCTAGATCTGTATTTCTGCCTCCTGGGTCTTTCACAATGGTGAGAAGTCTACCTACTCCAACATTCTGTGCCACCAAACAAGATAAATTTGTCTGCAGATTGCAGGGTTCACTGCTTTGAACAATCCCTACTTGTTAGATTGTAGTAGAAAGATGTGGGCTACAGCAGCATCTCCATAAACTTCTTTATTAAAATTTCCAAGGTGCGGTACAAAATGGCAACGTTTCGGCTAAGTATAGCCTTTGTCAAGCATAAAACAATAGTGATAATGCCAACATATATATAGTGAAAGACATTGACTCCCACAGGGTTATCCATCCAATCAACAAACAAGAATGATGCAGCGACCTAAAACATGGCCAATCAAAAAAAACTCGCAATGAAGCACCTGTTTATGTAAATACGTCCCTCTAACTCACCTGTGCGGGCCTTCCATGATCGCGGCTGCATGTGCCTCGGCGTGCCCATCCAGGGAGTGCGCATGTCCATAAGCGTCATAGGGAAGCAACAGGCCAAGATTCGCGGGCATCGCCACGGCCCTGCCCTCAGCGTGGGGGTAACCATGGAGATCAGGCAGTGGCGCCGTCAACCAATGGGAGGCGTCCGCACAGACAACGTCATCATCGACGTGCACGTCACGTTACCGATGATCATGATCACATGACCGCTGTTTGTGTTTACATGATTATCAATCAGGCTGAGTTATAATCGCATACCGTCCTTGTCTAGGACAAGCACATCCACGTAAAGGGGACAGCGAGGCACATGGAACTCTGGTCACTGTCAGGGAAAGGGAGATGCAATTATTATGGGGGATAAAAATATTCAACTCCTAAATCCCATATTAAGAATGACACAAACAGAGAATGCTTAACAGCCATTATGCAAAAATGCACCATTCTGTGTTGTGAGCAACCCTGAGATACATACATAAAGGCATGTGAATTAAAAACACAGTAGAGATCGTACCGGATGGGTACCTAACTGATCCCAGCCACATTGAACTCCAAATTGAGTCCATGTAGTTGCAGAGACCTTAGGGTATATATCCATTTAAGTACTTTTCTCCTGAGAACAGCGTCTCTGTCTCCACCTCTACGTAAAACACCTACACTGTCTATCACCCTAAAGCGCAATTGGTTGACAGAGTGTCCTGCGTCCATGAAGTGTTTGGATACTGGTTTGTCTAAGTTAGCTTTGCGTATTGTACTTTTATGTTTATTGATCCGCTCACGACTCTCAATTGCAGTCTCACCCACATAGATGAGACTACAAGGACACTGTATTACATATACAAGTCTCGGGATCTACATGTGTAGTAGCCATTAATCTTGTATTTCTTGCCACTGTAGGGGTGAAAAAAATGATCACCTTTTAGAATGTTACTACAGTTGCAACAAGACAAGGAAAGGTTCCATTCCTGCGTGGGGCCAAAAATTAGAGTTCCTCTTGTATGCCATTAAAGGAGGGGCACTAAATTCCTCAATATCTGGCAAACCTCGTTGCAATATGTGCCACTCTTTTCTAAGAATGTGGGCAATATCTCCACTGTCCCGACCGTATATGGATACAAAAGGAACTCTATTCGTGACTTTGGTTCTTGATGATTTGCGTAGGGCAGAATCCCTGTCAATCACTGTTCCCCTACTTCTAGTCCTATCCAGAAGCTTCCTGGGATAACCTTGTTCCGTGAACCTGTCACACATGGCATCCACCCTTTGTGTAAAGTTAACTTGATCGGATACAATGCACCTGACCCTGAGTAATTGACTCCAAGGTAAGAAGTCCAACATCCGATGTGGGTGGTAACTGTCATGTGTGAGAAGGGTGTTCCTATCTGTTGACTTCTGATGAAGGTCTGTTTTAATTTCACCCCCCTCAACATAGACTTGCACATCTAAAAAGCTAAGTTCACTATCTGAGGATGTGACCATGAAATGTAACCCAGTTACACCTAAATTCAGGTGTAGATGGAACTCCTCAAGCTCACTAGTAGTACCAGTCCAGATCATGAAGATGTCATCGATGTAGCGCCACCAACATAGAACCCTCCCAAAAAATTGGGATTGGTATACCAACTTGTCCTCCACCTCGGCCATGAAGATGTTGGTATAGGTGGGGGCCACAGTGTGAACAAGAATCAAAAAGGCTGGTTACTATGGAACTCCATTTAAGTACCCTGAGGGAGTACTATAAGAATCAACGAATTCCAAGGGGCCTTAGATCACATCTGCGCCCCAACCTGTTTCCTAATGATACTGACTTTTTTTCAAAGTTTGATGCCGTGAGTAATAAATACTCCTTTGACCTTATGCTATTAAACATTTACTTCCTTAGTAAAGAGGTAGACAGCATTAAGAAAATCATTGCTGACCTGAATGCACAAATTCAAGGTCTCATCACTGTGGAAGATTTAACTATACATAATGATAAGATTGCACAACACATGCAACGCCATAAATGTGAAACCGAGAGAGTGAAGCGTGATAAATGGCACAGAGACCTCGAGGACTACCAGTTGGGTAAAGTCTATAATTGGCGTAATCCACAGGTGCACAATAGACCGAGAAGGAGACATAACCGACGCTTTGATCATGGACACTTTGGTTATTCCACCTTTGACTCTGAGTCCACCGATGAGTCTTCTACTACTGTTTTTTTAGGGAAACAAGGTGGCGGAGATGCCGCAGGGGAGGCAGGAAGCATTGTCGATCCCTCAAGGGCCGCATTATCCCCGAACCCGGGAAAGAGCAGGGGGGTTCCGACGAGATCAATGAGACGCAACTTCCGGAAGTGATGCAGTTAGTGGTGAACATTTCATCGGTTGAACTTACCTCAGAACAGACCCAAGTGTTGGGTCGAGGTTTGACCTTTTCTCCCACCACAGAAAGGGACTGGTTCACCCTTGAATTTGACCTACAACGTTTTTTTAGGAATTTACGACTAAAATGTTTCTTTGCCTTTAAGAAATGTGATAATCTGGGGTTAGGTGTATCTAGCAATAAAAACGTAGCAGAATTAACGTGCAAAAAGTTTGACCTTAGGATACCTAGTAATTTTTCTCCCCCCCACACTAACCATGTGGTTGAATCTTACATTCAGATTGTGCACAAGCAGAATGAAACTTTAAAACCTTCCACTTTGGGTAGAAATAATCTTACCAAATTGGAACGTGATGCCATCTTGTTGCTGGAAAATGATGATTGCATTACCATTAAACCTGCTGACAAGGGCGGTGCGTTGGTTGTCATTGATACTGCAATGTATGTTGATGAGATTAATTGACAGTTACAGGATGTAGAAGCATACAAACAATTGCCTAGGGACCCTAAATGGGAGATTATGCGTGACATAGGAGTGATATTGGAGGAGGCGGTACAAAATGCCATAATTGATGATGGATTGTGTAAATATCTGAAAGTGAGCCACCCTGTCACTCCTATGCTATACACTCTCCCGAAAATTCATAAAAGGCTGGATCACCCGCCAGGCCGTCCGATTGTATCGGGCAGAAATTCGGTCTTTAATCCCATCTCGATATTTCTTGACAGGCTCCTGCAGATCCGTGCGACCTCTGCCCCGTCCTATGTCAAGGACATTGGACATTTCTTGTCTAAATTAAGTGAGTTGCAGCTTCCAGCTCATTTTGTGTTAGTCAGTTTTGACGTTGTTTCTTTGTACACATCCATTGACCATACGTATGGTCTGAATGTTGTCGATGTGGCCCTTGCCGACATGGGACTCTCCCTGGGGGTGTGCCGATTTGTCCTCCGCCTCTTGGAGGTTGCCCTGAGGAGGAATTATTTCCTTTTCGGTGACACCTTCTATCAGAAGAGGTGGGGCGTAGCCATGGGGTCCAATGTGGCCCCCACCTATGCCAACATCTTCATGGCCGAGGTGGAGGACAAGTTGGTATACCAATCCCAATTTTTTGGGAGGGTCCTATGTTGGTGGCGCTACATCGACGACATCTTCATGATCTGGACTGGTACTACTAGTAAGCTTGAGGAGTTACATCTACACCGAAATTCGGGTGGAACTGGGTTACACTTCACGGTCACATCCTCAGATAGTGAACTTAGCTTTTTAGATGTGCGAGTCTATATTGAAGAGGGTAAAATGATGCATTTAGCAGAAAGAAAAGAAGTAAGTATGTGGCTGGAGGTAGATTGCACAGTCATTGGATATCAATTTCACAACAGGCCAGCGGACTTCAGGCCCCAAAAATTATGCATTCACCGTACAGAAAAGAACCAGTAAGTATGTGGCTGGAGGTAGATTACACGGTCATTGGATATCAATTTTACAGTAGGCCAGTGGACTAGAGGCCCTACAAATTATGTATTTACCACACAGAAAAGAACAAGTAAGTATGTGGCTGGAGGTAAATTAAATGGTCATTGGATATCAATTTTACAGCAGGCCAGTGAACTACAGGCCCCAAAAATTATGCATTTAGTGGACAGAAAAAAACAAGTAAGTATGAGGCTAGAGGTAGATTACGCAGTCATTGGATATTAATTTTACAGCAGGCCAGTGGATTGCAGGCCCCAAAAATTATGTATTCACCTTACAGAAAAGATCAAGTGATTATGTGGCTGGAGGTATATTAGACGGTCAATGGATATCAATTTTACTGAAGGCCAGTAAAAATACAGGTCAAATACCTATGTTTAAAAGAACTAAAAATATAAAATTGGATTAAAAACGTGGCTAACAAAATCCCCCCTCTTGAAAACACCCTTACTAATAATAGTTGAAACACGTGGTCGTCACAGGTGTTGAATTCCTCCGAGGCGCAAAACATTAGGCATTCAACAGACAGAAAAGGACTTTTATGCCTCATTATTTACATACACCATTCTTTGTTCTTGGTGTTGTAGGATATGTGTGGGCTGGCATGAGGAAATTCTATTAAACGTGGTCGTCACAGGTATTGAATTCCTCTGAGATCCATGCCTCAATCATTTTTAGAAATGTGAGGTAGTCCACACTGTTGTGAGCTAGGTGAGTGCGCTTATCGGTCACGATCCCCCCTGCTGCACTGAACGTCCTTTCCGACAGGATACTGGCCAAGAGTTCCATGGCAAATTGTTCCAGCTCAGGCCACAGGTCAAGCCTGCACACCCGATAATCATGGGGTTCCTCGCTTCTCAGAGCATCCACACCAGCCGTTAACCTGATGTAGTCGGACACCTGTCGGTCTAGGTGTTCCCCGAGGCTGGATCCGGAGGGCGGCTGTCGATGGGTTGGCTGCAAGATTTATCTCATATCCGAAGTGAGCAACACATCTTAAAACTGCCCTCTTTTTGCATTCGTTGTTCGATTGGTACCTGCAACTGTTTCTCTGTGAATGTAAATTCCTCTGCCAGCGCCTGCAATGGCAGAGTACAGCATTTCTCGAAGCATGGACTGGAAGTGCTGCATTTTGACAGCCCTCTGTGATGCTGGTAACATATCCGCCATTTTGTGTTTATACCGGGGGTCTAAGTACATTGCCACCCAGTACTGGTCCTTGCCCTTTATGCTTTTTATGCGGGGGTCCCTCTTCAAACACTGGAGCATGAAGGCCCCCATTTGCACTAAACTGGAAGTGGTGGAGTGGCCTGGCTACTGCTCATTGTCCAGGTTAATGCCGTCCTCGGTCTTCTTCCCCCAGCCATGGTCAACACCAGGGATCCCAGAAAAGTTTAAAGCATGCTCTTCTTGCTCCTCCTCCTGCACGACTAAGTTCAGGACGTATGCCATTCACGGCACGTGTGTCATTTTGCCCTGTTTCAGTGTGATCAGCAGATTGGCACTGTTGTCGTTACACGACTTTACCAAATGTCAAATTGAGCAGGGTTAGACAGTGATCGGTCTGTGACCGCAACGACTCACCTGGCATGTCAAATAGGTTCTGGGGAGCTTGGGGGACGCAGTGGAAGAGTCGGTAGCAATGGAAAAGGAGGAGTCAGCCGAGGAGGAGATGGAGGATGGAGTAGGAAGAGGAGAAGAAGAGGCAGGCCTGCATGTAATCCGTGGCAGTAACACCAAATCCACACTGGTGCCACGGGTTGCATACTTGACGGCCGTCAGAAGGTTCACCCAGTGGGCAGTAAAAGTCATGTACCTTCCCTGCCCGTGTTTGCTAGACCACGTGTCTGTGGTCAGATGTATCTTGGCACCGACACTGTGTGCCAAGGATACATTCACTTTCCAATGAATGTGGCCATATAGCTTCGGGATGCCCTTCTGGGAGAAATATTTCCTTCTGCTATCCTTCCATTGTGGTGTGCCAATGGCCACAATATTTCTAGAGGCCTCTGAGTCCACCAGTTTATATGACAGTAGTTGGCGGGCTAGCAGTTCCGACAAGCCAGCAGTCAGCAGTTGGGCAAGAGGGTTATCCAGCGTCATCATCTTTTTACGCTCAAACATTAGGGCCAAGGAAGCCTGCATTTTGACAGATGAACGTGATGACGGCACGGTGGAAGGTGGCGTGCAGAACAAATGGGAGGAGAGAGGAGAAGGAGAATAGGCAGGACGTGGAGCGCCGAGAGTTTGGCTTTGTGGGTTCTGAAGGTGTTGCTCCCACTGGGCTCGGTGATGGGAGGCCAGGTGCCTTCTTAAGGCGGTCATCCCTAGGTGGGTGTTGGGCTTACCACGACTTATGCGTTGAAAGCACAGACTGCAGATGGCAACACCATTGTCAGCAGCGTCCATGTTAAAAAAAATCCCACACTGCGGAGCCATGTGCCAGCGACCTGGGAGTGCCAGATGTGACCGTGCATGGTGGATGGCTCGTTCCAAATACACTAGCAGTTTGCTTTTTGATTCCTGTGCACTGTAAGTTCTGCCTGCTTCTACTCCTTCTCCTCTTTATCTGCTGCTCCGTCTCTCCCTCTGAACTCCCCTCCTCTTCCTCTCTTATGTGCACCCACGTGACATCCATTGACACGTCATTATCGTCACCTTCAACACCACTGACATTAAAGATCTCGGAATAGGCAGCAACAGCGGGGTCCACCCTCCTTGGGCTGATCTGGGTAATGTTGTCAGACTGCTGGATGCCAACCGTTGATACCTCCTCTTCCTGATCCGATGCCAAGAATGGCTGCGCATCGGTAAGGTCTTGGAATGGATGGGAAAATAATTCCTCTAAATCGAGGAGAGGGGATATGGTGGTGGTGTGTTTGGGGGTGCACACAGCAGAGAGTGAAGAGGGTGCAGATAAAGAGGATGAGGAGGGTGCAGAAGCGGAAGGCTGAGTGAGCCACTCAATCAAGTCTGGTGCGTCCTTGGACATAATCACACGCACCTTCTTCAACTTTCCACTAAAGCTCCGGCCTGGTGCACCTGCCCGACCCCTACCATTCCTGTGTAATGGCCTGCCTCTTCCTCTGCCTGCCATTTTCAAAATGACCCCGTGACAGTAGTAAAAAAATTGTAGAAGACCAGTATTTGTGGAGGAAGGTATATCACACCCCTGCCTCAATCAGTTTTTTTGGGGGGGCAACTGGTATATCACACCAGTTGAAATTATTTGTTCCAATAGCGTTTGTCACTCTGTGTAGCTGCGGTAACGCAGCAGAACCGCAAGCAAATTCTGCACTACCCAAATGCACTATACAGAAAGTATATTATTGGTATAACACACCCCTACCTCAATCACTTTTTTGGGAGGGGAAATGGTATATAACACTAGTTGAAATGATTTGTTCCAATAGCGTTTGTCAATCTGCGTAGCTGCGGTAACGCAGCAGAACCTCAAAATAGTGCTGCACTACACAAATGCACTATATAGAAAGTATATTATTGGTATATCAAACCCCCGTCTCAATCACTTTTTTTGAGGGGCAACTGATATACCACACCAATTGAAATTATTTGTTCCAATAGCGTTTGTCACTCTGTGTAGCTGCGGTAAAGCAGCAGAACTGCAAACAAATGATGCACTAACCAAATGCACTATATAGAAAGTATATTATTGGTATATCACACCCCTTCCTCAATCACTTTTTGGGGGGGCAACTGGTATATCACGAGTTGAAATTATTTGTTCCAATAGCGTTTGTCAATCTGTGTAGCTGCGGTAACGCAGCAGAACTGCAAACAAATGATGCACTACCCAAATGCACTATATAGAAAGTATATTATTGGCATACAACAAACCTGCTTCAATCAGTTTTTTGAAAGGACAACTAGTATATCACACACGTTGAAATTATTTTTTCCAATAGCGTTTGTCACTCTGTGTAGCTGCAGTGACGCAGAAGAACTGCAAACAAATGCTGCACTATCCAAATGCACTACATACAAAGTATATTATTGGAATATAACATCTCTGCTTCAATCAGTTTTTCTGGGGGGCAACAGGTATATCACACCAGTTAAAATTATTGTTTCCAATAGTATGTGTCACTCTGTGTAGCTGCGTTAACGCAGCAGAACCGCAATCAAATGCTGCACTACCCAAATGCACTATATAAAAAGTATATTATTGGTATATCACACCCCTGCCTCAATCACTTTTCTGGGGGGAAACTGGTATATCACACCAGTTTAAATTATTTGTTCCAATATCGCTTGTCACTCTGTGTAGCTGCGGTAACACTGCAGAACCGTAAACAATACCCAAATGCACTATATAGAAAGTATATTATTGGTATATAACACCCCTGCCTCAATCAGTTTTTTGGGGGGAAACTGGTATATGACACCAGTTGAAATTATTTGTTCCAATAGTGCTTGTCACTATCTGTAGCCGCGGTAACACAGCAGAACAGCAAACAAATGCTGCACTACCCAAATGCACTATATAGAAAGTATATTATTGGTAAATCACACCCCTGCTTCAATCCGTTTTTTGGGGGCAACTGGTATATCACACCAGTAGAAATTATTTGTTCCAATAGCGTTTGTCACTCTGTGTAGCTGCGGTAACCCAGAGAAACTGCAAACAAATGCTGCACTACCCAAATGCACTATATAGAAAGTATATTATTGGTATATAAGATCTCTGCTTCAATTTGTTTTTTGGGGGGCAACTGGTATATCACACCAGTTGAAATTATTTGTTCCAATAGCGTTTGTCACGCTGTGTAGCTGCGGTAAAGCAGCAGACCTGCAAACAATACCCAAATGCACTATATAGAAAGTATATTATCGGTATATAACACCCCTGCTTCAATCAGTTTTTGGGGGGTCAACTGGTATATCACAGCAGTTGAAATTATTTGTTCCAATAGCGTTTGTCACGCTGTGTGGCTGCGGTAACGCAGCATAAACGCAAACAAAACCTAAATGCAATATATAGAAAGTATATTACTGGCATACAACAAACCTGTTTTAATCAGTTTTTTGTGGGGCAACTGGTATATCACACCAGTTGAAATTATTTGTTCCGATAGTGTTTGTCACTCTGTGTAGCTGTGGTAACGCAGCAGTACTAGAAACAAATGCTGCACTACCCAAATGCACTATACATAAAATATATTAACTGGTATATCACACCAGTAGAAAATGATTTGTTCCAATAGCGTTTGTCACTCTGTGTAGCTGCGGTAACCCAGAGAAACTGCAAACAAATGCTGCACTACCCAAATGCACTATATAGAAAGTATATTATTGGTATATAAGATCTCTGCTTCAATCAGTTTTTTGGGGGGCAACTGGTATATCACACCAGTTGAAATTATTTGTTCCAATAGCGTCTGTCACGCTGTGTAGCTGCGGTAAAGCAGCAACAAACCTGTGTAGCTGCGGTAAAGCAGCAACAAACCTGTTTTAATCAGTTTTTTTGTGGGGCAACTGGTATATCACACCAGTTGAAATTATTTGCTCCGATAGTGTTTGTCACTCTGTGTAGCTGAGGTAACGCAGCAGTTCCAGAAACAAATGCTGCACTACCCAAATGCACTATACATAAAGTATATTATTGGTATATCAAACCCCCTCTTTAATCACTTTTTTTTGAAGGAGGGGGGGGGCAAGTAATATATCACACAAGTTGAAATTATTTGTTCCAATAGCATTTTTCACTCTGTGTAGCTGCTTTAACGCAGCAGAACCGCAAATAATTGCTGCACTACCCAAATGCACAATATAGAAAGTATATTATCGGTATATAACACCCCTGCTTCAAACAGTTTTTTGGGGGGGCAACTGCTATATCACACCAGTTGAAATTTTTTGTTCCAATAGCATTCGTCACTCTGTGTAGCTGCAGTAACGCAGCAGAACCGCAAGCAAATGCTGCACTACACAAATGCACTATACAGAAAGTATATTATTGGTATAACACACCCCTACCTCAATCACTTTTTTTGGGGGGCAACTGGTATATCACACCGGTTGAAATGATTTGTTCCAATAGCGTTTGTCAATCTGTGTAGCTGCGGTAACGCAGCAGAACCGCAAACAAGTGCTGCACTACCCAAATGCACTATATAGAAAGTATATTATTGGTATATCACATCCCTGCCTCAATCAATTTTTTTGGGGGGGCAACTGCTATATCACACCAGTTGAAATTATTTGTTCCAATAGCGTTTGTCACTCTGTGTAGCTGCGGTACCGCAGCAGAACTGCAAACAAATGCTGCACTACCCAAATGCACTATATAGAAAGTATAATATTGGTATATAACATCCCTGCTTCAATCAGTTTTTTGGTGTCAACTGGTATATCACAGCAGTTGAAATGTTTTGTTCTAATAGCGTTTGTCGTTTTTGTGTAGCTGCGGTAACGCAGCAGAACCGCAAATAATTGCTGCACTACACAAATGCACAATATAGAAAGAATATCATTGGTATATAACACCCCTGCTTCAGTCAGTTTTTTTGGGGGGCAACTGGTATATCACACCAGTAGACATTATTTGTTCCAATAGTGTTTGTCACTCTGTGTAGCTGCAGCAGAACCGCAAACAAATGCTACACTACCCAAATGCACTATACATAAAGTATATTATTGGTATATCAAACCCCCTCTTCAATTACTTTTTTTGGGGGGCAAGTGGCATATCCCACCAGTTTTAATTTTTTGTTCCAATAGCGTTTGTCACTCTGTGTAGCTGCGGTAACACTGCAGAACCGCAAACAATACCCAAATGCACTATATAGAAAGTATATTATCTGTATATAACACCCCTGCTTTAATCAGTTTTTTGGGGGGCAACTGGTATATCACACCAGTTGAAATTATTTGTTCCAATAGTGCTTGTCACTCTGTGTAGCTGCAGTAACGCAGCAGAACAGCAAACAAATGCTGCACTACCCAAACGCCCTATATAGAAAGTATATTATTGGTATATCAAACCCCCTCTTCAATTACTTTTTTTTGGGCAAACGGTATATCACACCAGTTTAAATTATTTGTTTCAATAGCGTTTGTCACTCTGTGTAGCTGCGGTATCGCAGCAGAACCGCAAAGAATTGCTGCACTACCTAAATGCACTATATAGAAAGTATTTTATTGGTATATAACACCCCTGCTTCAATCAGTTTTCTGGGGGGCAACTGGTATATCACACCAGTTGATATACTTTGCAGTTCTCCTGCGGTAACGCAGCAGAACTGCAAAGAAATGATGCACTACCCAAATGCACTATATAGAAAGTATATTATTGGTATATCACACCCCTGCTTCAATCACTTTTTTTGGCGGGGCAACTGTTATATCACAAGAGTTGAAAATATTTGTTCCAATAGCGTTTGTCACTCTGTGTAGCTGCGGTAACGCAGCAGAACTGCAAAGAAATTCTGCACTACCCAAATGCACTATATAGAAAGTATATTAATGTGGAGAGCTATGTAACTGCATCACTTCCTTTCCTCTATCCCCTCTTCCCCGGATTTTGATAGAGCCCTCACTCCCTTTGAAAAAATATGCATAGGTTCAGGTGTCTATCGCCATTCTCTCGCAGAGGTATACAAGACACTGGTACTACCTGACAAGGATTTCTGCCCTTCTTACGTAAACAAGTGGACTCAGGATCTGCAACTAGATATCTCCTCCGACCAATGGCTTAGAATATTCCAATTAGCTCATAAGTGTTCCATTGCCAGTAAATATCAGGAGGCTAGTTACAAAATTCTGTCACGGTGGTACTTTGTTCCAACACGTCTCCAAAAGATGTTTCCTACAGCGTCCCCTCTGTGCTGGCGCTGTGAATCGTCTCAGGGTTCGCTTCTACATATTTTCTGGCAATGTGACAAAATCAGGCCCTTTTGGGACTCAATTCACAGGGCTTTATCGTCCATTTTCCCGTTCAATATTCCGAACTCGCCAGGTTTTTTCTTACTGCTCCATTCGGATTTGCCCATGAGCTTACTCCGACGCTCCTGTTTGCGTCATATGGTCATTGCGGCTAGGTCATGCGTCCCGATGAAGTGGAAATCCTCTGTTCCACCTTCCACTGAAATGTGGATTCAAAAAGTGGAGGAGATCCGGAGAATGGAGGAACTAACGGCGTCCCTGAGGTGCAACAATAAGACCTTTGTTATGGCTTGGACCCCCTGGTTCACCTTCCAAGACTCGGCAGAGT
This sequence comes from Bufo gargarizans, assembly GCF_014858855.1. NCBI lineage: Eukaryota > Metazoa > Chordata > Amphibia > Anura > Bufonidae > Bufo > Bufo gargarizans. The sequence continues at coordinate 278,779,239 of NC_058082.1, read as the reverse complement.
ATCGGTCTTTGCTTACCTGAGCTGTCCCTTAAGCTTGATTTGTCTATTCTGTCTCCTTTGGCTGGATTTGTTTCACTACCCCCCCCCCCCCCCCCCCGTATGTGGTGTGTCTTCTCCTTTTTGTCAGTCTTATTGCTGTTTTGGTGTCTTGATAGGAATACTTCAAGACCAGCTACTTTTAGAGTGGAGTTTTCCTTATGTCTGCCATGTTTTTTTTTTATTATTTTGTTTGGTCGCTGTCATGGGTATCGTATGTCATGTATATTCAGACTCTATTGTCAGGATATCAATGTGTTACTCATATTAGTATGTCGGACTGGTTTCGACTGTGCCTCTTTGTGATATGTGATTTAACATGTTGCAAGCTTTATAATATTCTTGAAACTTATAAATAAAGAATAAAATTAAAAAAAAGAAAGTATATTAATGGTATATCACACCCCTGTTTCAATCAGTTTTTTTGGGGTCAACTGGTATATCACACAAGTTGAAATTATTTGTTCCAATAGTGTTTGTCACTCTGTGTAGTTGTGGTAACGCAGCAGAACCGCAAACAAATGCTGCACTACCCAAATGCACTATATAGAAAGTATATTATTGGTATATCACACCCCTGCTTCAATCAGTTTATTTGTGGAGCAACTGGTATATCACACCAGTTGAAATTATTTGTTCAAATAGCGTTCGTCACTGTGTTGCTACGATAACCCAGTAGAGCCGAAAATCAATGCTGCACTATCCAAGTGCACTATATAGAAAGTATATTATTAGTATATATTAGCCCTGCTTCAATCAATTTTTTGGGGGAGCAACTGGTATATCACACCAGTCAAAATTATTTGTTCCAATAGCGTTTGTTTCTCTGTGTAGCTGCGGTAATGCAACAGAACCGCAAACAAATGCTGCACTACCCAAATGCACTATATAGAAAGTATATTATTGGTATATCACACCCCTGCCTCAATCACTTTTTTGGGGGGGAAACTGGTCTTTCATACCAGTTAAAATTATTTGGTCCAATAGCATTTGTCACTCTGTGTAGCTACGGTATCGCAGCAGAACCACAAACAAATGCTGCACTACTCAAATGCATTATATAAAAAGTATTTTATTGGCATATAACACCCTTGCTTTAATAATTTTTATGGGGGGGCAACTGGTATATCACATAAGTTGAATTTATTTTTTCCAATAGCGTTTTTCACTCTGTGTAGCTGGGATAACGCAGCAGAGCCGCAAAGAAATGCTGCGCTGCCCAAATGCACTATATAGAAAGTATATTATTGGTATCTCACACCCTTGCCTCAATCAATTTTTTTTTGGGGGGGGGGGGGCAAATGGTATATCACACCAGTAGAAATTATTTGTTCCAATGTTGTTTGTCACTATCTGTATCTCCAGTATCACAGCAGAACCGCACACAAATGCTGCACAATACAATTGCACTATAATATACTTTCTATGTTAGAAAGTATATTATAAGTATATAACACCCCTCTGTAAGTCACACCTATCAATAGCACACCTATAACAGTCCTTAAAAGTACTTTTGTGGCTCTATTACCTAGCGTTTGGTGTCCCTAACAGTATTTCCCTGCTCCACACAGCAACCTCTCCCTACCCTGGCAAAAGACTGAATGTAAAATGGTGGCCAGATCGGGTTTATGTATAAGGTAGGGGGCATGTCCATGTGCTGAAATGACTCAATTGGCTGTCCTGTACCACCTGATGGGTGTGTCATGGGTCAAAGCTCTTCACAATGTAAAATAATTTGGTGCCGGCGGACATTGCCATATGTTCGCCTGTTCGGCGAACCGCAAACGAGCAAAGTTCGCCACAAAACGACTGCCGGGCAAAACGCAAGGCCATCTCTAGTTTTTATCTTTTGGTCATTTCTGAATCTGTTGAGTATCATACTGTGTATATGTCCTTGAGAACTATTACTGTCTCTTTATCACATCACAGACCACTGTAGACTTGGGGAGCTCCGTTTTTTGTTGCTTATCTTTTGTATTCTTTTATTCTATTTTCTATTTTTGTTGGTTACTTAGTCATCCTACTATTAGACTTACACCATCAGTCTCCTGATGAACCTTGTTTAATTTATTTATTAAGGGGAAATGCGTTGGGACTTTGTATATTGTATCAGATAAGGGACTGTGTATGTTGTATCAGATAAGTGATAGGGCTGCATAAGGACATGCTAGCCAAGGCACGTGGACAGAATACTCCTACCATCAAGGTGTATCTCTAGGCTGAGCAGATCTCTCTAGTGTAAGCATAGGGATAGACATTGTTTTTTTTTTATGTGTTGTTCCATCTGCACTACCCGTCTTCTCTAGATGCTAACTTTCCTTTTGTGACAGCTTTCTGATTTATTGGCTGTACTACGGCTTTATTGGTACTGGTGGGACCTGTCTTACTGGATGTATTTTATGAGATACAGTACAGACCAAAAGTTTGGACACACCTTCTCATTCAAAGAGTTTTCTTTATTTTCATGACTATAAAAATTGTAGAGTCACACTGAAGGCATCAAAACTATGAATTAGCACTTGTTGGCCCTTTTGCCTTCACTCTGCGGTCCAGCTCACCCCAAACCATCTCGATTGGGTTCAGGTCCGGTGACTGTGGAGGCCAGGTCATCTGGCGCAGCACCCCATCACTCTCCTTCATGGTCAAATAGCCCTTACACAGCCTGGAGGTGTGTTTGGGGTCATTGTTCCGTTGAAAAATAAATGATGGTCTAACTAAACGCAAACCGGATGGAATAGCATGCCGCTGCAAGATGCTGTGGTAGCCATGCTGGTTCAGTATGCCTTCAATTTTGAATAAATCCCCAACAGTGTCACCAGCAAAGCACCCTCACACCATCACACCTCCTCCTCCATGCTTCACGGTGGGAACCAGGCATGTAGAGTCCATCCGTTTACCTTTTCTGCGTCGCACAAAGACACGGTGGTTGGAACCAAAGATCTCAAATTTGGACTCATCAGACCAAAGCACAGATTTCCACTGGTCTAATGTCCATTCCTTGTGTTCTTTAGCCCAAACAAGTCTCTTCTGCTTGTTGCCTGTCCTTAGCAGTGGTTTCCTAGCAGATATTCTACCATGAAGGCCTGATTCACACAGTCTCCTCTTAACAGTTGTTCTAGAGATGTGTCTGCTGCTAGAACTCTGTGTGGCATTGACCTGGTCTCTAATCTGAGCTGCTGTTAACCTGTGATTTCTGAGGCTGGTGACTTGGATGAACTTATCCTCCGCAGCAGAGGTGACTCTTGGTCTTCCTTTCCTGGGGCGGTCCGCATGTGAGCCAGTTTCTTTGTAGCGCTTGATGGTTTTTGTGACTGCACTTGGGGACACTTTCAAAGTTTTCCCAATTTTTCAGACTGACTGACCTTTATTTCTTAAAGTAATGATGGCCACTCGTTTTTCTTTACTTAGAATTTGTATTATGGCAAGAAAAAAGCAGCTAACAGTCTATTCAGTAGGACTATCAGCTGTGTATCCACCTGACTTCTCCACAACGCAACTGATGGTCCCAACCCCATTTATAAGGCACAAAATCCCACTTATTAAACCTGACAGGGCACACCTGTGAAGTGAAAACCATTTCAGGTGACTACCTCTTGAAGCTCATCAAGAGAATGCCAAGAGTGTGCAAAGCAGTAATCAAAGCAAAGCATACTTTCTATATAGTGCATTTAGGTAGTTCAGCATTTGTTTGCGGTTTGCTGTGTTAACGCAGCTACAGATAGTGACAAACGCCATTGGAAGAAATAATTTCTACTGGTGGGATATACCAGTTGCCCTACATAAAAACTGATTGAAGCAGAGGTGTTATATACCAATTATATACTTTCTATATAGTGCATTTGGGTAGTGCAGCATTTGTTTGCAGGTTTCCTGCGTTACCTCATCTACAGATAGTGACAAACGACATTGGAACAAAATTTCTACTGGTGTGATATACCAATTGCCCCCCCAAAAAAGTGAAAAAAAAAAGGCCTGCAGTAAACGTGTTATTCAGTGGCCGCATAATGTACATCGAGCCATATAATCCCATTTTTGTTTATGTCAGGTGAATGCCAAATTTTTAAGGCCTGTACTTCTGTGGCCTAAAATAAAAGTTTTCTAGGCTCCAACAGGGCACATTTCAGAGAATTTCCCCCTTAAGACGCATAAAAAGGTCCCCTGATTAAGATACATATTCTTTATTGGAATTTTTGTTATTGATCCCCCTCTAGTATGTCACTGTCTATGTTGTGGGACTATTTGTACACTTCTACTAAGTATTTGGTGGCTGCAAATATGATCTGAAGGATTTTCAGGTTCGTCTGTCATTAAAGTGAATGGGGCCCGCCGCAAACTTGCGGTTCGCAAACATTTGATCGCGTTCGCGAATCGTCCCGGCTGATTACTAGATATATATTTTAAAAGTTACGTTTTAGGAAGTTGCCTTTAGTGATAAAACCAACTTGAGGGCCTCAAGCCCGACTTGTGGAAACCAAAGACTATCCACAAGCTCAGAGCAAAGGTTGCCGTGGAGTCAACTCCAGGGATCCATGATGACACTCTAGAGACAGTTTGGACTAATGTGTCGTCAGACAGGTTGACCAATGGATGGTCATATAGGGAGGACTGCCAATTCGGTCATTCATGCATGCCCGCAACCTGTGCAAAACCCAGTACTGTCCCAGGTGCCCTTTTAAGGAGGAAACATTGTACTACCTGTTTTGGGAGTGCCCCTTTGTGCACGGCCTGTTTGATGCCCTGGAACATGAACTCAAAGATTCTGTGCCCAGGAACAGCCTGCAATACACTTCGGTGTTGTACGGACTATTTCCTGGGACTCATACTGTTGAGGCCATCCAGGAGACCATCCAGGAGTGCCTTATGGCTAGCCAGGAACCTTGGACATCGACGACGAAGAAGAGGACTAAACCACTCTCCTTCCCCCTCTCACCCCGTTTGTTTCTGTCTTCTCAATAAAGCTTTGGGCATGTGATTTCGCCTCCCTACCCCCTCCTTCCCATCTCCCTCCCCTCAGCACTGTGTAAATGCTTTGTTGGAAGGTTTTGTGATTGAATAGATATGCTAGTGCAGCATGCATTGTGATGTATATTGTAGGTTAGCATGTGCTTTATATAACAATGCTATGCTCACAAAGAATACTGTAAGTAATTTATGAAGTGCTGCCTTGTGGCCTGTGCTACGTCGCAGTATTAAAGTATGTATGCATGACGATTGATTGTAATAAAGGTGTTTTCATTCAAAAACCTGTGGCATGCAGCAGCCATCAGTAGTAAAACTGCACAGTAATATGCCAGCCCTTTAATTGCCAAACTAGAGGAAGACGTTTTAATGACAAAAAGCCCCTTACTGAAGTTATAGGTGATCTCCTAATACTTAGGACAGGCTCTACGAATGATTGGCTGACACAACTTTTATTTAAAAGAGTAACTGTTTCATTTTTCCCACATATATATACAGGCTCGGACTGGCCCACAGGGGTACAGGGGAATCCCCCGGTGGGCCCCTGATGAAGATGGGCCCCTAGTCTCCAACCCCCTGCACAAGTGGCACATAACACAGTAGACTTACTGCACTACATAAACATATTCAATGTACAGCACCTCAACCAGCTGATGTTCATATAAAAAACTTGATAGATATTTATTATATTTGAATGTATCCGTATGGTGGGCCCCCAAAATACATTTTACTGGTGGGCCCTAGTGTCACGGCTGAGGATGGGGAAAACCCTCAGCCGTGCGATGCCAGAAGATGTTACGCGCTGCTTGACCAGGACGACAGTATTAGGGAGCAGGTCACCTCCTATCGCGTCCCTAAACTGACCCTGACTCCTATCCATATGAGTCAACCCTGAAGGTGGGAGGACTCATACACCGTATGCCTTGGGGTCCCTACTAGCCCTCAGGATTGCCCTGGAACAAGGAGCAGGGTAAGACAGCCTGTTCGTTCTGGACACGGAGGAACAGGGGTCTCACTGGCCAAGCTGCAGGGAAAGGAACATAAACAGCCTATGGATATGGCAGGAGGCTGAAAAGCACTTCCACACCTACCTGCCACAGACACACAGACTGGATCCCGTGCAAGACAGCAAGTGTCCACACCAAAACACAAATGGACACAGCACACACACAAACACAGAGGAACCCAGATCCATAGATGTATAACATAACAAAGGAAAACATCAAGTGGACATCAACATAAACCTAAGAGTCACAGTTTGTTTGTTTTATGACCACAAGGGTGGCCCTCACTGGCAGATGGTATTCACAGGAGGCTGCTCCATCTAAGCATGGCTGAAGCAACCCACTGAGACAGGCCAAACACAGAGGCTTTATAGGCCTAAGTGGCCACACCCACACAGACACACCCAGTGTCTCACACACACAGAAAGGGAGTTAACCCTTCCACCAACAGGGAAGGGAAAACACCACTAAAGGGGAAGTGCACACAATAAATAAAACCAAGTGCACACATACACACATATCACACACAACCGCATGCACAACATAGCAAGCTGCATACATACTGTTGCCAGCGGCAACCACAGGTGAGGCAAATACCACAGCCCTCACCTGTGATTGACAGCCAAACCAAAGACCGCTGACAACCGCATGCGGTTCAGGAGTCACGACCATAACCATGGCTGTGACACTCCCACCCCTCAAAGCCCCCCCACCAAAAAAAAAAGAAAACTAGTGAGGGACTGACACAAGGGGATGGAAAAAGGGAACATACACTCTCAGGAAATGGTTCCCACAAAGTCGCTGCCAGCTGCATCCTCTCCCAGCTCACACTAAAGCTAGTCCAACGAGACCTGCAGCCAGCCACACCGACACAGGGAAGAGAACCAGTGAGACGTGGACGAGGGGACTCTCCACTCACGTCCCCACTCCAGTCGCTGCCAGCAGACACTCCTAACCAGCACGCAGCCGGACCACTAACGGAATGCTGCCAGCAAACGACCAGAGATGGGAACATGGAGAGGGACGAGGGATCACCAACACAGACACGGAAGGTAAGGTGGCGGGGAATAAGCCACCAACTGTGCCGTTAACGTTGATCCCCCTTAACGCTCTCCCTCCGGAGAACGCGCATGCAGGCCACAAGCAGATGACACTGCATGCTGCACCCTCTTTTGAAGGTGTTCACCCGCACACCAAACAAACACCACGGTGCAATAAAAAATCAGGGGATGCCAAGACAGAGCACGGTGAAGGGATGGCGGGGAAAAGCCACTCACCGCGCCGTCAGCGGCGAAACCCCCATAACGCTCTCCCTCAGGAGAATGCGCATGCACCCCATCCGCAGATGGCGGTACATGCTTCACCCTCTTTCGAGGGCTCACTGGCAGATGGTATTCACAGGAGGCTACTCGAGCTAAGCATGGCTGAAGCAACCCACTGAGACAGGCCAAACACAGAGGCTTTATAGGCCTAAGTGGCCACACCCACACAGACACACCCAGTGTCTCACACACACAGAAAGGGAGTTAACCCTTCCACCAACAGGGAAGGGGAAACACCACTAAAGGGGAAGTGCACACAATAAATAAAACCAAGTGCACACATACACACATATCACACGCAACCGCATGCACAACATAGCAAGCTGCCATGACACAGCTCAGACTGCTATGCTGCCACATACATACTGTTGCCAGCGGCAACCACAGGTGAGGCAAATACCACAGCCCTCACCTGTGATTGACAACCAAACCAAAGACCGCTGACAACCGCATGCGGTTCAGGAGTCAAGACCATAACCATGGCCGTGACAACTAGGTACCCCAGTCCGACACTATATATATATATATATATATATATATAATACAGATGAGTTTAAGATACTTTCTTCTACTCTTATGAGATTCTTCTCTTGCTCCCTCCTCTTCATTGCTTACTCTCAATTCACTACTAAAATATACGTTCATTGAAGACCAAGTGACTGCTCACTAAAGGATCAGAGTACATGGAAGTCTGTGAGAGGAGAGGAAGGAGGAGCAGACAGGCTGATACAGAGACTGCTACTAGTTTGTAAGTCATTTACTGTCTTATACAAATTCAATAGCTGTTGAGCGAATGATCGTTCAGCCGACAGCTATCTTTCTCTATTCCCTCCTGGTTTCCCCATACACATACCTGTTTGACCCAAGTGAACATGTATTTGTGTTCTATGGAGAGATTGGAAAAAGCCATTAGAGAACAAAAGGATCGGGAGAAAATATTCTGTTGGGGGAGAGTTGGGAGCTCCTCACATACATTAGATGGTTGGCCTACCCCGTCACTCGTGGTGGGTTTAGCCAACAAAAGACTAATAGTATGGCCACCTTTATTTCACTGACCATTTCATATCTAAACTGCTCAGTACTGCTGTATAATGTCCTCCTGTATAATGTCCTACTGCTGTGGTATAGAGAGTTAGGGAGCATATTATCCTGATTATTCATTTTGTGTGTGCTCAGAAAAAAAACAGCAAAAAAAAACACTGCTAAAATGCCAGATGCAAGTAATACAATGAGCAGAAATACTGGTATTACTTATTAATTGCTTATTTAGATAAATTACCTGAAACAACAGTTACACTTTAACAACCCGAGTGACTCTCAGCTACAAATGCTATACATTTCCTGGTCACCACCATTCTCAATGCATTTGAAAGGTCTATATATCCTTTAACTTTTTTCACATTTTGTTATGTTACAGCTGTGTAACATAACAAAATGTTATTGCGCTGAAATAAAAAAATAAATCAAGTTTTCCTCCATAAATCTGCAAAATGAGAATGTAAAAGCAGAATTTTAGAAATGTGTACAAATTTATTAAGGAAAAACTAACATTTCGTTTGGACATAAATATTCAGACCCTTTGCTAGGACTTGAAATTTAGCTCTGGGGTCTCTCATTTCTCTTGAACTTCTTTGAGATGTTTCTACTGTACATTTTTATTGGTGTTCATCTGTGGTAAATTCAGTTGATTGAACATGATTTGGAAAGACATAGCCCTGTCTATATAAATTCTCACAGCTTACAATGCAAAACAGACAAAAACAAAGCCGTGAGGAGGAAAGAACTGCCTGTACAGATCAAAGACAGGATTGCGTGGAGGCACAGATTTGAAGAAGGGTAAAAAAAAATCTGCTCCACTGAAAGTTCTCAAGAGCACAGTGGCCTCCATAATTCTTAAAGGAAGAAGTTTGGAACAACCAGGACTCTTTCTAGAGCTGGCTGCCTCACCAAACTAAGTAATTTTTGCAGAAGAGCCTTGGTAAGAGAGGTGCCCAAGGCTCTCTGGCTGAGCTCCAAATTTTGGGGCTCACCCAGGTGCCCAATGGTCACTCTGGCTGAGCTCCAAAAATCCTGTGTGTAGATATGAGAAACTTCCAGAAGGTTAACCATCACTAGAGCACTCCTCCAATCTGGGCTTTATGGCAGAGTAGCCAGAACAAGCCTCTACACATAAAAGCCCAGCTGGTGCTTGAAAAAAGAAAACACCTAAAGGACTCTCAGACTGTGCGAAACCATTTTCATTCTTATCTTCGCTTGATTGTTGACTTTGACACACATACACCTACCTCCTGGAGAGTGTTCTTGATCTGGCCAACTGTTATGAAGGGTGTTTTCTTCACCAGGGAAACAGTTGTTTTCCGTTGTCTTCCAGGACTTTTGGTGTTGCTGAGCTCAGCCGTGCATTCCTTCTTTTTAAGAAGGTTCCAAACAGTTGTTATGGCCATGCCTAATGTTTTTGCTATGTCTGATGGGTTTGTTTTGTTTTTACAGCCTAATGATGGCTTGCTTCACAGATAGTGACAGCTCTTTGGATCTCATCTTGAGAGTTGACAGCAACAGATTCCAAATGCAAATAGCACACTTGAAATGAACTCTGGACCTTTTTGCTGCTCATTGTAATTGGGATAATGAGGGAATAGCACACACCTGGCCATGGAACAGCTGAGAAGCCAATTGTCCCATTACTTTTGGTCCCTTAACAAGTGGGAGGCACATATGCAAACTGTTGTAATTCCTACACTGTTCACCTGATTTGGATGTAAATACCCTCAAAATAAAGCTGACTGTCTGCAGTTAAAGCACATCTTGTTCGATTCATTTCAAATCCATTGTGGTGGTGTATAGAGCCAAAAATGTTAGAATTGTGTCGATGTCCCAATATGTATGGATAGTGATGGACGAACATCTGCCGGGGCGGTTCGGTTAGAATATACATAAAGATAAAACGTAACCTTTAATAATTTTACTATGAGAGTCCATTCACACGTCCGTAAGTGTTTTGCGGATCCGCAAAACACGGACACTGGCAATGTGCATTCCGCAATTTGTGGACCGCACATCGCCGGCACTATAATAGAAAATGCCTAATCTTGTCTGCAATTGTGGACAAGAATATGGACATGTTCTATTTTTTGGCGGAAACGGAAGCACAGATGCGGAAGTGCGGATCCGCAAATATGGATGTGGATCCGCAAATGCGGATGCGGACAGCACATTCCGGCCCCATTGAAAATGAATGGGTCTGCAGACCCATTTTGCGGATGTGTGAATGGAAAAGATATCCCTCAAAATAAAAATTAAATTGTTAAAGTTAAGCAAAAAGCATAGATGTGGTAGGCAATAACTAGTGCTCGGCGGCACTAAATCAGGTGCTCGGCGGTACCAAATCAGAAACCATATGTCCTACCACAATCCGGGGGGTTCCAGTGCACATCCATGAATCCTGGAGGGAAAGCAAAAAACATCTATCCCTGGGCTAGATGATGATGATGTGACAGGGTCGGCAAAGAACTGTCCCTGATATTGCCCAACAGGGGGGGTGCTATTCTGGCCCTGATAGCCTAACCACAGACCACCCGCCCTGATAAGAGCCACCCCCGTCCGGAACCTTACCCTATATAAAAATGGCCCTAGTAAGCCCCTAGCCCCTAGGCCCCTGATTTCCAGGTGATCACTATATAGATCTATGTGTTTTTGACTCATTATAAAAGTATATTATAATTATATTGCACCCCTCTGTGTATCACATATATCGATAGCACACCTATACCAGTCCTTAAAATGACTTTTGTGGCCCTATTAGCTAGCGTTTGGTGTCCCTAACAGTCTGTCCCTGCTCCACACAGCAACCTCTCCCTACACTGGCAAAAAACTGAATGTAAAATGGCGGCCAGATCGGGTTTATTTATAAGGTAGGTATGTCCATGTGCTGAAATGTCTCAATGAAATATCCTGATGGATGTGTCATGGGTCAAAGTTCTTCACAATGTAAAAGAATATGGCGGGTGCAAATTTCTCCATATGTTCGCATGTTCGAACACACAATATTCGCAGAGAAACGACCGCTGGGCGAACCGCAAGGCCATCTCTATTTATGGACCTGACTGTATGTGATATGGAATAACTAGCATCAGAAAAACATAAAAAAAAAGCCCATCATCTGTAGCCAAGTTCTTCAATATATTCAAACAGCTAGGATAGAAAGCAACAACTTTTATCACTGCAAAACACATTCTTAAAACAAGGATACAATCTATAGATCAAAGATGATCAGATAAACTGAACTCCATGGAGCACAAACAGCATGGGACCCATATTGGTTGTATATAATCTTGACATAAAAAAATGATCTTCAATACGTACTTCTATAAGACAAATAGAAGGAAAATAAATATTCTCAGGTTTATCTCTTCTCCCTTAAAGGGAACCCGTCACCAGTTTTATGGTGTCCTAACTAAGGGCAACATAAATAAGTGACTGATTCTTTTAGCAAAATGCTGGGTCACTTTCTTTAATTGACCCAGTTAATCTGCCAACATCTTGTATTGAAAAGCTCCAGCTCATAATGATGAGTCCTGAATATTCATGAGCTCCTGACTCTCCCCGCCCACCTGCTGCTGAGTGACAATTTGTTTCCATAGGAATCAGCAGCAGGTGGGCAGGGGAGTGGCTATAGCTCTGAATTAAATATACGCTGGACTCCATGACATCACGCTGGACTCGAATCAGCTCATTAGCATGTGGCATCTTTGTGTGTATATTATGAGGTAACCATCTGTCACACCAGTAAGTGAATATATCTAAGGTACTTTTTAGTAGTTAATGATTGTATAATTAGATTAATTAGAGTTGAGCGAACACCTGGATGTTCGGGTTCGAGAAGTTCGGCCGAACATCCCGGAAATGTTCGGGTTCGGGATCCGAACCCGATCCGAACTTCGTCCCGAACCCGAACCCCATTGAAGTCAATGGGGACCCGAACTTTTCGGCACTAAAAAGGCTGTAAAACAGCCCAGGAAAGAGCTAGAGGGCTGCAAAAGGCAGCAACATGTAGGTAAATCCCCTGCAAACAAATGTGGATAGGGAAATGAATTAAATTAAAAATTAAATAAATAAAAATTAACCAAAATCAATTGGAGAGAGGTTCCATAGCAGAGAATCTGGCTTCCCGTCACCCACCACTGGAACAGTCCATTCTCAGATATTTAGGCCCCGGCACCCAGGCAGAGGAGAGAGGTCCCGTAACAGAGAATCTGTCTTCATGTCAGCAGAGAATTAGTCTGCATGTCATAGCAGAGAATGAGGCTTCACGTCAGCCACCACTGCAACAGTCCATTGGCATATATTTAGGCCCAGCACCCAGGCAGAGGAGGGAGGTCCCGTAACAGAGAATCTGTCTTCATGTCAGCAGAGAATTAGTCTGCATGTCATAGCAGAGAATGAGGCTTCACGTCAGCCACCACTGCAACAGTCCATTGGCATATATTTAGGCCCAGCACACACACAGGCAGAGGAGAGAGGTCCCGTAACAGAGAATCTGGCTTCATGTCAGCAGAGAATCAGTCTGCATGTCATAGCAGAGAATGAGGCTTCACGTCAGCCACCACTGCAACAGTCCATTGGCATATATTTAGGCCCAGCACACACACAGGCAGAGGAGAGAGGTCCCGTAACAGAGGATCTGGCTTCATGTCAGCAGAGAATCAGTCTGCATGTCATAGCAGAGAATCAGGCTTCACGTCAGCCACCACTGCAACAGTCCATTGTCATAAATTTAGGCCCAGCACCCAGGCAGAGGAGAGAGGTCCCGTAACAGACAATCTGGCTTCATGTCAGCAGAGAATTAGTCTGCATGTCATAGCAGAGAATGAGGCTTCACGTCAGCCACCACTGCAACAGTCCATTGGCATATATTTAGGCCCAGCACACACACAGGCAGAGGAGAGAGGTCCCGTAACAGAGAATCTGTCTTCATGTCAGCAGAGAATTAGTCTGCATGTCATAGCAGAGAATCAGGCTTCACGTCACCCACCACTGCAACAGTCCATTGGCATATATTTAGGCCCAGCACCCAGGCAGAGGAGGGAGGTCCCGTAACAGAGAATCTGTCTTCATGTCAGCAGAGAATTAGTCTGCATGTCATAGCAGAGAATGAGGCTTCACGTCAGCCACCACTGCAACAGTCCATTGGCATATATTTAGGCCCAGCACACACACAGGCAGAGGAGAGAGGTCCCGTAACAGAGAATCTGTCTTCATGTCAGCAGAGAATTAGTCTGCATGTCATAGCAGAGAATGAGGCTTCACGTCAGCCACCACTGCAACAGTCCATTGACATATATTTAGGCCCAGCACACACACAGGCAGAGGAGAGAGGTCCCGTAACAGACAATCTGGCTTCATGTCAGCAGAGAATTAGTCTGCATGTCATAGCAGAGAATGAGGCTTCACGTCACCCACCACTGCAACAGTCCATTGGCATATATTTAGGCCCAGCACCCAGGCAGAGGAGGGAGGTCCCGTAACAGAGAATCTGTCTTCATGTCAGCAGAGAATTAGTCTGCATGTCATAGCAGAGAATGAGGCTTCACGTCAGCCACCACTGCAACAGTCCATTGGCATATATTTAGGCCCAGCACACACACAGGCAGAGGAGAGAGGTCCCGTAACAGAGGATCTGGCTTCATGTCAGCAGAGAATCAGTCTGCATGTCATAGCAGAGAATCAGGCTTCACGTCAGCCACCACTGCAACAGTCCATTGGCATATATTTAGGCCCAGCACCCAGGCAGAGGAGGGAGGTCCCGTAACAGACAATCTGGCTTCATGTCAGCAGAGAATCAGTCTGCATGTCATAGCAGAGAATGAGGCTTCACGTCAGCCACCACTGCAACAGTCCATTGTCATAAATTTAGGCCCAGCACCCAGGCAGAGGAGAGAGGTCCCGTAACAGACAATCTGGCTTCATGTCAGCAGAGAATCAGTCTGCATGTCATAGCAGAGAATCAGGCTTCATGTCAGCCACCACTGCAACAGTCCATTGGCATATATTTAGGCCTAGCACACAGGCAGAGGAGAGGTTCATTCAACTTTGGGTAGCATCGCAATATAATGGTAAAATGAAAATAAAAATAGGATTGAATGAGGAAGTGCCCTGGAGTCCAATAATATATGGTTATGGGGAGGTAGTTAATGTCTAATCTGGACAAGGGACGGACAGGTCCTGTGGGATCCATGCCTGGTTCATTTTTATGAACGTCAGCTTGTCCACATTGGCTGTAGACAGGCGGCTGCGTTTGTCTGTAATGACGCCCCCTGCCGTGCTGAATACACGTTCAGACAAAACGCTGGCTGCCGGGCAGGCCAGCACCTCCAAGGCATAAAAGGCTAGCTCTGGCCACGTGGACAATTTAGAGACCCAGAAGTTGAATGGGGCCGAACCATCAGTCAGTACGTGGAGGGGTGTGCACACGTACTGTTCCACCATGTTAGTGAAATGTTGCCTCCTGCTAACACGTTGCGTATCAGGTGGTGGTGCAGTTAGCTGTGGCGTGTTGACAAAAGTTTTCCACATCTCTGCCATGCTAACCCTGCCCTCAGAGGAGCTGGCCGTGACACAGCTGCCTTGGCGACCTCTTGCTCCTCCTCTGCCTTGGCCTTGGGCTTCCACTTGTTCCCCTGTGACATTTGGGAATGCTCTCAGTAGCGCGTCTACCAACGTGCGCTTGTACTCGCGCATCTTCCTATCACGCTCCAGTGCAGGAAGTAAGGTGGGCACATTGTCTTTGTAGCGTGGATCCAGCAGGGTGGCAACCCAGTAGTCCGCACAGGTTAAAATGTGGGCAACTCTGCTGTCGTTGCGCAGGCACTGCAGCATGTAGTCGCTCATGTGTGCCAGGCTGCCCAGGGATAAGGACAAGCTGTCCTCTGTGGGAGGCGTATCGTCATCGTCCTGCCTTTCCCCCCAGCCACGCACCAGTGATGGACCCGAGCTGCGTTGGGTGCCACCCCGCTGTGACCATGCTTCATCCTCATCCTCCTCCACCTCCTCCTCATCCTCGTCCTCCTCGTCCTCCAGTAGTGGGCCCTGGCTGGCCACATTTGTACCTGGCCTCTGCTGTTGCCAAAAACCTCCCTCTGAGTCACTTCGAAGAGACTGGCCTGAAAGTGCTAAAAATGACCCCTCTTCCTCCTCCTCCTCCTCCTCCTCCTGGGCCACCTCCTCTTCCATCATCGCCCTAAGTGTTTTCTCAAGGAGACATAGAAGTGGTATTGTAACGCTGATAACGGTGTCATCGCCACTGGCCATGTTGGTGGAGTACTCGAAACAGCGCAACAGGGCACACAGGTCTCGCATGGAGGCCCAGTCATTGGTGGTGAAGTGGTGCTGTTCTGTAGTGCGACTGACCCGTGCGTGCTGCAGCTGAAACTCCACTATGGCCTGCTGCTGCTCGCACAGTCTGTCCAGCATGTGCAAGGTGGAGTTCCACCTGGTGGGCACGTCGCATATGAGGCGGTGAGCGGGAAGGCCGAAGTTACGCTGTAGCGCAGACAGGCGAGCAGCAGCAGGATGTGAACGCCGGAAGCGCGAACAGACGGCCCGCACTTTATGCAGCAGCTCTGACATGTCGGGGTAGTTGTGAATGAACTTCTGCACCACCAAATTCAGCACATGCGCCAAGCAAGGGATGTGCGTCAAATTGGCTAGTCCCAGAGCTGCAACGAGATTTCGCCCATTATCACACACCACCAGGCCGGGCTTGAGGCTCACCGGCAGCAACCACTCGTCGGTCTGTTGTTCTATACCCCGCCACAACTCCTGTGCGGTGTGGGGCCTGTCCCCCAAACATATGAGTTTCAGAATGGCCTGCTGACGTTTACCCCGGGCTGTGCTGAAGTTGGTGGTGAAGGTGTGTGGCTGACTGGATGAGCAGGTGGAAGAAGAGGAGGAGGAAGCCGAGAAGGAGGAGGTGGCAACAGGAGGCAAAGAATGTTGCCCTGCGATCCTTGGCGGCGGAAGGACGTGCGCCAAACAGCTCTCCGCCTGGGGCCCAGCTGCCACTACATTTACCCAGTGTGCAGTTAGGGAGATATAGCGTCCCTGGCCGTGCTTACTGGTCCACGTATCTGTGGTTAGGTGGACCTTGCCACAGATGGCGTTGCGCAGTGCACACTTGATTTTATCGGATACTTGGTTGTGCAGGGAAGGCACGGCTCTCTTGGAGAAGTAGTGCCGGCTGGGAACAACATACTGTGGGACAGCAAGCGACATGAGCTGTTTGAAGCTGTCTGTGTCCACCAGCCTAAATGACAGCATTTCATAGGCCAGTAGTTTAGAAATGCTGGCATTCAGGGCCAGGGATCGAGGGTGGCTAGGTGGGAATTTACGCTTTCTATCAAATGTTTGTGAGATGGAGAGCTGAACGCTGGCGTGTGACATGGTTGAGACGCTTGGTGACGGAGGTGGTGGTGGTGGTGTTGGTGGTACATCCCCTGTTTGCTGGGCGGCAGGTGCCAACGTTCCTCCAGAGGCGGAGGAAGAGGCCGAGGCGGCAGCAGCAGAATAGGCCGAGGCGGCAGCAGCAGAAGAGGTAGCAGGGGGAGCCTGAGTGACTTCCTTGGTTTTAAGGTGTTTACTCCACTGCAGTTCATGCTTTGCATGCAGGTGCCTGGTCATGCAGGTTGTGCTCAGGTTCAGAACGTTAATGCCTCGCTTCAGGCTCTGATGGCACAGCGTGCAAACCACTCGGGTCTTGTCGTCAGCACATTGTTTGAAGAAGTGCCATGCCAGGGAACTCCTTGAAGCTGCCTTTGGGGTGCTCGGTCCCAGATGGCGGCGGTCAGTAGCAGGCGGAGTCTCTTGGCGGCGGGTGTTCTGCTTTTGCCCACTGCTCCCTCTTTTGCTACGCTGTTGGCTCGGTCTCACCACTGCCTCTTCCTCCGAACTGTGAAAGTCAGTGGCACGACCTTCATTCCATGTGGGGTCTAGGACCTCATCGTCCCCTGCATCGTCTTCCACCCAGTCTTGATCCCTGACCTCCTGTTCAGTCTGCACACTGCAGAAAGACGCAGCAGTTGGCACCTGTGTTTCGTCATCATCAGAGACATGCTGAGGTGGTATTCCCATGTCCTCATCATCAGGAAACATAAGTGGTTGTGCGTCAGTGCATTCTATGTCTTTCACCGCTGGGGAAGGGCTAGGTGGATGCCCTTGGGAAACCCTGCCAGCGGAGTCTTCAAACAGCATAAGAGACTGCTGCATAACTTGAGGCTGAGACAGTTTCCCTGGTATGCATGGGGGTGATGTGACAGACTGATGGGGTTGGTTTTCAGGCGCCATCTGTGCGCTTTCTGCAGAAGACTGGGTGGGAGATAATGTGAACGTGCTGGATCCACTGTCGGCCACCCAATTGACTAATGCCTGTACCTGCTCAGGCCTTACCATCCTTAGAACGGCATTGGGCCCCACCATATATCGCTGTAAATTCTGGCGGCTACTGGGACCTGAGGTAGTTGGTACACTAGGACGTGTGGATGTGGCAGAACGGCCACGTCCTCTCCCAGCACCAGAGGGTCCACTAACACCACCACGACCATGTCCACGTCCGCGTCCCTTACTAGATGTTTTTCTCATTGTTATGGTTCACCACAACAACAAATATATTATTTGGCCCAATGTATTGTATTCAAATTCAGCGGGATATAAATTTGAGGCCTAGTATTTAGGCGCTGGGTGACCGGTATGGATTTAGTGACAGAATTAGACTTGGAAATGCACAGAAGCGTGTGTGTGAAGTTATTCTGAATGACCCTATGTGCACCTTCAATATGATCTACCCTTTTAGGGATAGATTTCAAATAGCTCTGATATAGCAGAAACGACTAAATTATGAAATTGCTAAATTGGGAATTGTATTTCAACCCAGAACAAAAAATGTGCTTTGACGGACACTAAATAACTTTCCCAGCCACAACAGGACAGCGGTAACGAGAGATTTAGCGGGATATAAATTTGAGGCCTAGTATTTAGGCGCTGGGTGACAGGTATGGGTTTAGTGACAGAATTAGATTTGGAAATGCACAGTAGCGGGTGTGTGAAGTTATTCTGAATGACCCTATGTGCACCTTGAATATTATATACCCTTTTAGGGATAGATTTCAAATAGCTCTGATATAGCAGAAACCACTAAATTATGAAATTGCTAAATTGGGAATTGTATTTCAACCCAGAACAAGAAATGTGCTTGAACGGACACTAAATAACTCGCCCAGCTACAGCACTAGGGACAGATTTAGCTGGATATAAATTTGAGGCCTAGTATTTAGGCGCTGGGTGACCGGTATGGATTTAGTGACAGAATTAGACTTGGAAATGCACAGAAGCGTGTGTGTGAAGTTATTCTGAATGACCCTATGTGCACCTTGAATATTATATACCCTTTTAGGGATAGATTTCAAATAGCTCTGATATAGCAGAAACCACTAAATTATGAAATTGCTAAATTGGGAATTGTATTTCAACCCAGAACAAGAAATGTGCTTGAACGGACACTAAATAACTCGCCCAGCTACAGCACTAAGGACAGATTTAGCGGGATATAAATTTGAGGCCTAGTATTTAGGCGCTGGGTGACAGGTATGGGTTTAGTGCCAGAATTAGACTTGGAAATACACAGTAGCGGGTGTGTGTGAAGTTATTCTGAATGACCCAATGTGCACCTTGAATATTATATACCCTTTTAGGGATAGATTTCAAATAGCTCTGATATAGCAGAAACCACTAAATTATGAAATTGCTAAATTGGGAATTGTATTTCAACCCAGAACAAGAAATGTGCTTGAACGGACACTAAATAACTCGCCCAGCTACAGCACTAAGGACAGATTTAGCGGGATATAAATTTGAGGCCTAGTATTTAGGCGCTGGGTGACAGGTATGGGTTTAGTGCCAGAATTAGACTTGGAAATACACAGTAGCGGGTGTGTGTGAAGTTATTCTGAATGACCCAATGTGCACCTTGAATATTATATACCCTTTTAGGGATAGATTTCAAATAGCTCTGATATAGCAGAAACCACTAAATTATGAAATTGCTAAATTGGGAATTGTATTTCAACCCAGAACAAGAAATGTGCTTGAACGGACACTAAATAACTCGCCCAGCTACAGCACTAAGGACAGATTTAGCGGGATATAAATTTGAGGCCTAGTATTTAGGCGCTGGGTGACAGGTATGGGTTTAGTGCCAGAATTAGACTTGGAAATACACAGTAGCGGGTGTGTGTGAAGTTATTCTGAATGACCCAATGTGCACCTTGAATATTATATACCCTTTTAGGGATAGATTTCAAATAGCTCTGATATAGCAGAAACCACTAAATTATGAAATTGCTAAATTGGGAATTGTATTTCAACCCAGAACAAGAAATGTGCTTGAACGGACACTAAATAACTCGCCCAGCTACAGCACTAAGGACAGATTTAGCGGGATATAAATTTGAGGCCTAGTATTTAGGCGCTGGGTGACAGGTATGGGTTTAGTGCCAGAATTAGACTTGGAAATACACAGTAGCGGGTGTGTGTGAAGTTATTCTGAATGACCCAATGTGCACCTTGAATATTATATACCCTTTTAGGGATAGATTTCAAATAGCTCTGATATAGCAGAAACCACTAAATTATGAAATTGCTAAATTGGGAATTGTATTTCAACCCAGAACAAGAAATGTGCTTGAACGGACACTAAATAACTCGCCCAGCTACAGCACTAAGGACAGATTTAGCGGGATATAAATTTGAGGCCTAGTATTTAGGCGCTGGGTGACAGGTATGGGTTTAGTGCCAGAATTAGACTTGGAAATACACAGTAGCGGGTGTGTGTGAAGTTATTCTGAATGACCCAATGTGCACCTTGAATATTATATACCCTTTTAGGGATAGATTTCAAATAGCTCTGATATAGCAGAAACCACTAAATTATGAAATTGCTAAATTGGGAATTGTATTTCAACCCAGAACAAGAAATGTGCTTGAACGGACACTAAATAACTCGCCCAGCTACAGCACTAAGGACAGATTTAGCGGGATATAAATTTGAGGCCTAGTATTTAGGCGCTGGGTGACAGGTATGGGTTTAGTGCCAGAATTAGACTTGGAAATACACAGTAGCGGGTGTGTGTGAAGTTATTCTGAATGACCCAATGTGCACCTTGAATATTATATACCCTTTTAGGGATAGATTTCAAATAGCTCTGATATAGCAGAAACCACTAAATTATGAAATTGCTAAATTGGGAATTGTATTTCAACCCAGAACAAGAAATGTGCTTGAACGGACACTAAATAACTCGCCCAGCTACAGCACTAAGGACAGATTTAGCGGGATATAAATTTGAGGCCTAGTATTTAGGCGCTGGGTGACAGGTATGGGTTTAGTGCCAGAATTAGACTTGGAAATACACAGTAGCGGGTGTGTGTGAAGTTATTCTGAATGACCCAATGTGCACCTTGAATATTATATACCCTTTTAGGGATAGATTTCAAATAGCTCTGATATAGCAGAAACCACTAAATTATGAAATTGCTAAATTGGGAATTGTATTTCAACCCAGAACAAGAAATGTGCTTGAACGGACACTAAATAACTCGCCCAGCTACAGCACTAAGGACAGATTTAGCGGGATATAAATTTGAGGCCTAGTATTTAGGCGCTGGGTGACAGGTATGGGTTTAGTGCCAGAATTAGACTTGGAAATACACAGTAGCGGGTGTGTGTGAAGTTATTCTGAATGACCCAATGTGCACCTTGAATATTATATACCCTTTTAGGGATAGATTTCAAATAGCTCTGATATAGCAGAAACCACTAAATTATGAAATTGCTAAATTGGGAATTGTATTTCAACCCAGAACAAGAAATGTGCTTGAACGGACACTAAATAACTCGCCCAGCTACAGCACTAAGGACAGATTTAGCGGGATATAAATTTGAGGCCTAGTATTTAGGCGCTGGGTGACAGGTATGGGTTTAGTGCCAGAATTAGACTTGGAAATACACAGTAGCGGGTGTGTGTGAAGTTATTCTGAATGACCCAATGTGCACCTTGAATATTATATACCCTTTTAGGGATAGATTTCAAATAGCTCTGATATAGCAGAAACCACTAAATTATGAAATTGCTAAATTGGGAATTGTATTTCAACCCAGAACAAGAAATGTGCTTGAACGGACACTAAATAACTCGCCCAGCTACAGCACTAGGGACAGATTTAGCGGGATATAAATTTGAGGCCTAGTATTTAGGCGCTGGGTGACAGGTATGGGTTTAGTGCCAGAATTAGACTTGGAAATACACAGTAGCGGGTGTGTGTGAAGTTATTCTGAATGACCCAATGTGCACCTTGAATATTATATACCCTTTTAGGGATAGATTTCAAATAGCTCTGATATAGCAGAAACCACTAAATTATGAAATTGCTAAATTGGGAATTGTATTTCAACCCAGAACAAGAAATGTGCTTGAACGGACACTAAATAACTCGCCCAGCTACAGCACTAAGGACAGATTTAGCGGGATATAAATTTGAGGCCTAGTATTTAGGCGCTGGGTGACAGGTATGGGTTTAGTGCCAGAATTAGACTTGGAAATACACAGTAGCGGGTGTGTGTGAAGTTATTCTGAATGACCCAATGTGCACCTTGAATATTATATACCCTTTTAGGGATAGATTTCAAATAGCTCTGATATAGCAGAAACCACTAAATTATGAAATTGCTAAATTGGGAATTGTATTTCAACCCAGAACAAGAAATGTGCTTGAACGGACACTAAATAACTCGCCCAGCTACAGCACTAAGGACAGATTTAGCGGGATATAAATTTGAGGCCTAGTATTTAGGCGCTGGGTGACAGGTATGGGTTTAGTGCCAGAATTAGACTTGGAAATACACAGTAGCGGGTGTGTGTGAAGTTATTCTGAATGACCCAATGTGCACCTTGAATATTATATACCCTTTTAGGGATAGATTTCAAATAGCTCTGATATAGCAGAAACCACTAAATTATGAAATTGCTAAATTGGGAATTGTATTTCAACCCAGAACAAGAAATGTGCTTGAACGGACACTAAATAACTCGCCCAGCTACAGCACTAGGGACAGATTTAGCTGGATATAAATTTGAGGCCTAGTATTTAGGCGCTGGGTGACCGGTATGGATTTAGTGACAGAATTAGACTGGGATATGGCCAAAAAATAAACAGACTATTGCTGGTTAAATGCACTTGGTGTGACAGCTTCACCCTGATGTAGGCTTTAGCCAAAAAACAACCACACCATTGAGGGTTAAATGCACTTGGTGACAGGCGCAGCTTGCCCCTGATTTAGTATATGGCCAAAAAATGAACAGACTATTGCTGGTTAAATGCACTTGGTGTGACAGCTTCACCCTGATGTAGGCTTTAGCCAAAAAACAACCACACCATTGAGGGTTAAATGCACTTGGTGACAGGCGCAGCTTGCCCCTGATTTTGTATATGGCCAAAAAATGAACAGACTATTGCTGGTTAAATGCACTTGGTGTGACAGCTTCACCCTGATGTAGGCTTTAGCCAAAAAACAACCACACCATTGAGGGTTAAATGCACTTGGTCGCAGCTTGTGCTGGCGCACCACAAGACACAAAATGGCCGCCGATCACCCCAGAAAAATGTGACTGACAAACGGTCTGTGCAGCCTAAAAACAGTGAGCAATTGAGGATCAGCAGCTCAATGATCCACAGCTGCAGATCGATCAGTTAATCAAGTCCTTTGGAGGAGTTAATCTGCCTAATCTCGCCCTACTGTCGCAGCCGCAACCTCTCCCTACGCTAATCAGAGCAGAGTGACGGGCGGCGCTATGTGACTCCAGCTTAAATAGAGGCTGGGTCACATGGTGCTCTGGCCAATCACAGCCATGCCAATAGTAGGCATGGCTGTGATGGCCTCTTGGGGCAAGTAGTATGACGCTTGTTGATTGGCTGCTTTGCAGCCTTTCAAAAAGCGCCAAGAAAGCGTCACAAAAGCGCGAAGAAAGCGACGAACACCGAACCCGAACCCGGACTTTTACGAAAATGTCCGGGTTCGGGTCCGTGTCACGGACACCCCAAAATTCGGTACGAACCCGAACTATACAGTTCGAGTTCGCTCATCCCTAATTATAATCAAATATCCACATGACGGGTTCCCTTTAAGGATTGTGTATCAGAAGTGGCCTCTCCTAAGCATCAGTATTGTACTTCCCCATGCAACTATGGGACCATGGCACCCACATCTCACCAAAAAACCTGGTCAGATAAGCCCACCATATACACCAGAGTGCCAGTGGATCTACTGGTGGGCACAGATGCTGACATAATATTGGACAATGAGCAGAAAACTACCCTATTTGAAAGTAATGTGCAGCTAGGGACAATTCTTAATTGTTGTAGTCACAAAGAGTAACATTTTTTATAAGGCTGAATAAAGACATCTGTCCATCCAGTTCGGCCTGTTCTCCTGCAAGTTGATCCAGAGGAAGGCAAAAAAACCCTGTGAGGTAGAAGCCAATTTTCCTCACTTTAGGGGATAACAATTCCTTCCCGACTCCAATCAGGCAATCAGAATAAATCCCTGGACCAACGACCCCTCTCTAGTAGCTATAGCCTGTAATATTATTACGCTCCAGAAATACATCCAGGTCCCTCTTGAATTCCTTTATTGTACTCACCATCACCACCTCCTCAGGCAGAGAGTTCCATAGTCTATCTGCTCTTACCGTAAAGAATCCTCTTCTATGTTTGTGTACAAACCTTCTTTCCTCCAGACGCAGAGGATGTCCCCTCGTCACAGTCACAGTCCTGGGGATAAATAGATGATGGGAGAGATCTCTGTACTGTCCCCTGATATATTTAGACATGGTTATTAGATCTCCCCTTGTCTTTTTTCTAAAGTGAATAACCCTAATGTTGATAATCTTTCAGGGTACTGTAGTTGCCCCATTCCAGTTATTACTTTAGTTGCCCTCCTCTGGACCTTCTCCAGCTCTGCTATGTCTGCCCATAACTGTACACAGTACTCAATGTGTGGTCTGACTAGTGATTTGTAAAGTGGTAGGACTATGTTCTTATCACGGGCATCTCTGCCCCTTTTGATGCAGCCTCATTATCTTATTGGCCTTGGCAGCAGCTGCCTGACACTGGTTACTGCAGCTTAGTTTGTGGTTCACCTAAATTCCTAGGTCTTTTCCCATGTCAGTGTTACCCAGTGTATTAGCATTTAATGTCACCCTAATGATAACAGCATAATTTAAGAAATGGAATTGCAAAAGTAGATATGATAGGATGTAAAAATGCCCGAAAATGAGGAACATAGCTCTCATTTTACAGTGTCCCAACCAGTCTCTGAGAGAAGAGATATTTCTATTTAATATTGCAGAATATTTCTACAGTCATTTAAAGGAAATAATTTGTTACTCCGGTCTTGTTCAGTGTCTGTAGAAATGTACTTTTAATAATGATGTGTCAGTTTTTAATACTAGCTCCTTTCTCTCTATTCAAATCAGTTTTCTGTCAAAGCCCCTGGAAATTCTTCACTTCACTATATAAATAACTGCACTCGTTAGCACATATGAATTCTGCTATAATTAGAGCGAGTGCAGCCTCGCAGCTACAACATTTAGATGGCTTTCTCCAATGCAAACAATTGAAATGAATATTAAAGTATGTTTGCTTTTCACATGTCAGAAAAAGAACAGAAGGAACACACTTAAAATAGAGTGGCTTAATTTCCTAGTGGCAGTCTGCAAGTGGAGCTGGCATCATTGGCAACACTTCTAATGTGTATAATGCAAATACATTTCATTAAATGTGAACTGGTATATCATAAGGGTCAGGGATCATGCATGTAGCCATATTACTGCTTTATTTTCTATGTGGTTGTAATAAAGCTGCCATAGAAGTGTATAAACGGTTTTAAGGGATCAAAGTAAGATAATTCAGAATAGATTTGTGGAAAAGGGGTATTCTGAAGATCAGCTAATAAGGTGTAGTAAAGAAGTGGAAGAAACAGCTAAAAGGGAAAAATAAAATTGATAATAAGGAAAGTATGGATTTTAGATTTGCCTTCATGACTCAGTATACAGTACATTCAGGGTTAATGAGAAGAGCAATTAAAAAGAACTGGGCTACACTAAAAAATGACCCACTGATAGGTAAAGAGATCCAACATTGTCCAAAGATTATTTTTAAGAACGCTCCGAATATCCGCAACCATTTAGTTGGCAGCGCGATTTTAGAAGAAAGGGAAAGAAAAAGAAAGAAAAATTCACAAGGTGCGGTTTCGGTGCGGCTTGTAAGAAAAGGGAGAGAAAAGATAGAAAAATTACAGAGATCCATTCCAATAACAGAAATAAAGATCTAAAAATCAAGGGGGAAATCACCTGTGAGAATGCTGGCGTCGTATATATGCTGGAGTGTCCGTGTGGCCTCCAGTATATTGGGCGTACCACAAGAAAATAAAAACTTTGGAGACCATGGAGATGGGTTGGAGACCATGGGGTCTCTATGCATTTTAAAAAACACCCATCAGAAAAACCCAAAAGGATTAACATTTGCCAGCATTAGTAGTGAACGGGAACTGGAGGGGAGGAGATTTTACAGAAAGAATCGATAAGTGCGAAGCAAGGTGGATCTATGAAATGAATACCCTACAACCAGGGGGACTCAATGTGGAGTTTGATTTGAAAGCATGTCTTAAAAGTGGATAATATATATTGGGAAGGATAAGAAAAGTGATGAGAAATCGCATGGTGCATTATGAATGGAAGGAGTAAAGGATATGAAAAATGAGTTTTTTGCCTTCTTCTGGATCAACTTGCAGGATAACAGATTGAACTGGATGTCTTTTTTCAGCCTTTATGTTACTATGTTACTATGTTTATATACTGCATACAATGCCAACAAAAAGAAGAGTAAGGCCTGATGCACACGAACGTGCGGTGTTTTGCGGTCTACAAATTGCGGATCCACAAAACACGGATGCTGCCCGTGTGTCTTCCTCAATTTGCGGAACGGAACAGACGACCCATTGTAGAAATGCCTATTCTTGTCCGCAAAATGAACAAGAATAGGACATGATCAATAATTTTTGCAGAGCCGCAGAACGAAGCAACGGATGCGGACAGCACACAGCTTGCTGTCCGCATCTTTTGCGGCCCCATTGAAGTGAATGGGTCCGCCCCCGAAAAAGGCTGCTCAGATGAGGAACCAAACCACGGTCGTGTGCATGAGGCCTAATAGAGAGGTAACATTAACTGGTGTCGTAGACCCTTATGCAAATGCAGGCTCAATGTCTTAAAATCCCTGTTGAGCAGCTCCAGTAGGACCTGAGCGCTGCTGAATGTAATGACACATTCAGGAGTCCTTGCATTCATGACCTCTTGGCTCATAGGGTCTCAGATTGGCCAGATAAATTAAATATAATACAGTTAATGGAAATATAAATAAGTGGTTGGCTCACACCTAGTGACTATGCTGGGTGCTACTAACTCGACTTGGGTGCCCAACCCAAAAATGTGCAATGTGAAGAAAAAAGGGAAGAAAAAATCAAATTATACCATTCACAACCACTAAAATACAATTGGTACTAATAAATGAATCCTAATCGGGTTTAAAGCACCCGATACTGATGCCACAGTCCTCTGGATATAAATGTTGCAATAGATTGTGCAAAATCCACTCTTGGTACTTGTAGTACCACAAACCGCATCCGAGTGTCCAAGCAAGGGCTGCCTTGAATACTTAGATTACCGCAAACCACTGATCAAATACCAGTGTCCCACAAATAGCCCCACCGGGTCACGTTGTATATGCTGGTATAGTTAGTGAACTTAAAAGTCCTTCCGTGGGTGTTTGCAGCAGACAATAGGGCCGCTCAGAGTAATAGAGCTGCTACGTGCACAATTTGGTGATGTAAATTCCTACCTGGTTCCTCTTGTCAGCTCCCGCTGGTGCGTCTCAAGATCCTCCACGAGAGGCGAGCTGCGCCTGTGAACCACTGAGGAAGGGGTGCAGACGCCCCGAAATGCGTCTGGTGAGAGGAAGAAAAGCGCCCACCTAACCTATTGGATCTTCATTGCATGGCCATGCGATAAAAAGGAGAAAAACTTTCTAACCTTAAGGACCGCTACAATATTGAGCTTTGGACGCTACGAATAAGGTACTATCCCTGCCTGCCTAGTCCCGCGATAGTGTGACGTCACTAGTACGAGACGGTCGACGCGAGACGCCGAAGTGGCCGGCGCAGCTCGCCTCTCGTGGAGGATCTTGAGACGCACCAGCGGGAGCTGACAAGAGGAACCAGGTAGGAATTTACATCACCAAATTGTGCACGTAGCAGCTCTATTACTCTGAGCGGCCCTATTGTCTGCTGCAAACACCCACGGAAGGACTTTTAAATTCACTAACTATACCAGCATATACAACGTGACCCGGTGGGGCTATTTGTGGGACACTGGTATTTGATCAGTGGTTTGCGGTAATCTAAGTATTCAAGGCAGCCCTTGCTTGGACACTCGGATGCGGTTTGTGGTACTACAAGTACCAAGAGTGGATTTTGCACAATCTATTGCAACATTTATATCCAGAGGACTGTGGCATCAGTATCGAGTGCTTTAAACCCGATTAGGTATAATTTGATGTGTATGTTATAATTTTATGCGAATTTTATGTGAATATTATTTGATTCAACTAAATCCTAATAAATATTCAATTGATTACAATATCCTATGGTCCAAGTGTGGTGAGTGCTCACTCCCCCTTTTTTCTTCATAATACAGTTAGTCAAGCCTAAATACACAAATTCTAAGCGCTCTAATATAAGCATTTTGTTTGATTATACAATTCCAATAAAGTCTAGTAAGATATATTTTTCCCAAGTGACTTGTCTGAATCTATTTAGTTTGTGTTTATGAATGTACAGCAGACAATTTACTGCTTATGGGTTTATTAATAATAGAGAGGAAGACAGCCAAGCAACTTAGACATGCTATTTATAAGCTGCACAGGAAGAACTACATCATGTTGGCATCTTTTGCTAGTATTTTTGCGACTATTAGTAAAAATTTAAAATTAAACTTGCTGGCCTTTACAATAACGAAATCCTCCATAGTTTTAAAATATAATAATTGTGACATTTATTTTTATAATTATCATCTTTACAGATACTTCAAAGAAGGGGAAGCCGAGGATTAAATAGGACGGTCACTAAATTGAAGGGGTTATGCTATGATTGATGTAAAAAATAAAAATTAGACATCATATAGGACATGGCAATCTCTTTGTAGAAAAACTAAAACAAGCTCTGTATCTCAAATGAAACCAGAGATTTCTCTATTTATTGCTCCAATTGTTCTGCTATTCCAGGCAGCCAGCTCAGGGAGCGTGTCTTTTCTTGGGCGTGTGTCCTTTCAGCAGTAGCAGTAGCTTTTTTCCTGTAACTGACACAGTCTCTAAAATAACATATGGCTAGTGGCAGTTGAAGATTAGAATCCATGCGACCACCTCAGTTAGGTGGACGGAGAAATAAGGAAAAGGACAAACAGCAGGTGGCAGCTTATAGATACATTTTATTGAACAGCTTAGCGACTATACTAAAGTGTTACACACATCATGGATAGGGATGAGCGAACCCGAACTCTATAGTTCGGGTTCGTACCGAATTTTTGGGTGTCCGTGACACAGACCCGAACCCGGACATTTTCGTAAAAGTCCGGGTTCGGTGTTCGTCGCTTTCTTGGCGCTTTTTGAAAGGCTGCAAAGCAGCCAATCAACAAGCGTCATACTACTTGCCCCAAGAGGCCGTCACAGCCATGCCTACTATTGGCATGGCTGTGATTGGCCAGTGAAGCATGTGACCCAGCCTCTATTTAAGCTGGAGTCACGTAGCGCCGCCCGTCACTCTGCTCTGATCAGCATAGGGAGAGGTTGCAGCTGCGATGTTAGGGCGAGATTAGGCAGTGATTAACTCCTCCAAAAGACTTCATTCAGAGATCGATCTGCAGCTGTGGATGATTGAACTGCTGCTATTGAATTGCTCACTGTTTTTAGGCTGCCCAGAGCGTTTTTCAGTCACTTTTTTCTGGGGTGATCGGCGGCCATTTCGTGTCTTGTGGTGCGCCAACACAAGCTGCCACCAAGTGCATTTAACCCTCAATGGTGTGGATGTTTTTTGGCTAAATCCTACATCAGGGTCAAGCTGTCACACCAAGTGCATTTAACCATCAATAGTCTGGTTATTTTTTGGCCATATACTACATCAGGGGCAAGCTGTCACCAAGTGCATTTAACCCTCAATGGTGTGGTTGTTTTTTGGCTAAATCCTACATCAGGGTCAAGCTGTCACACCAAGTGCATTTAACCATCAATAGTCTGGTTATTTTTTGGCCATATACTACATCAGGGGCAAGCTGAGCCTGTCACCAAGTGCATTTAACCCTCAATAGTGTGGTTGGTCAAGCTGTCACACCAAGTGCATTTAACCATCAATAGTGTGGTTATTTTTTGGCCATATCCCAGTCTAATTCTGTCAGTAAACGTATACCTGTCACCCAGTGCCTAAATACTAGGCCTTAAATTTATATCCAGCTAAATCTGTCGTTACTGCTGTGGCTGGTCAAGTTATTTAGTGTCCGTCAAAGCACAGTTTTTGTTCTGGGTTGAAATACAATTCCCAATTTAGCAATTTCCTAATTTATTGTTTTCTGCTGTATCAGAGCTATTTTAAATCTATCCCTAAAAGGGTATATAAGATTCAAGGTGCACATAGGGTCATTCATTCTGAATAACTTCACAGACACGCTACTGTGCATTTCCAAGTCTAATTCTGTCAGTAAACCTATACCTGTCACCCAGCGCCTAAATAATAGGCCTCAAATTTATATCCAGCTAAATCTGTCGTTACTGCTGTACCTGTATTAGTGTAATACGGTACCTAAATAGATAGCCAGATAGTGTTAGGTGTCTGTAAAAAAAGGTCTGAATTTGAATTCAATACATTGGGCCAAATAATATTTTTCTTATTGTGATGAACGGTAACAATGAGGAAAACATCTAGTAAGGGACGCGGACATGGTCGTGGTGGTGTTAGTGGACCCTCTGGTGCTGGGAGAGGACGTGGCCGTTCTGCCACAGCCACACGTCCTAGTGTACCAACTACCTCAGGTCCCAGTAGCCGCCATAATTTACAGCGATATTTGGTGGGGCCCAATGCCGTTCTAAGGATGGTAAGGCCTGAGCAGGTACAGGCATTAGTCAATTGGGTGGCTGACAGTGGATCCAGCACGTTCACATTATCTCCCACCCAGTCTTCTGCAGAAAGCGCACAGATGGCGCCTGAAAACCAAGCCCATCAGTCTGTCACATCACCCCCATGCATACCAGGGAAACTGTCTGAGCCGCAAGTTATGCAGCAGTCTCTTATGCTGTTTGAAGACTCCGCTGGCAGGGTTTCCCAAGGGCATCCACCTAGCCCTTCCCCAGTGGTGGAAGACATAGAATGCACTGACGCACAACCACTTATGTTTCCTGATGATGAGGACATGGGAATACCACCTCAGCATGTCTCTGATGATGACGAAACACAGGTGCCAACTGCTGCGTCTTTCTGCAGTGTGCAGACTGAACAGGAGGTCAGGGATCAAGACTGAGTGGAAGACGATACAGGGGACGATGAGGTCCTAGACCCCACATGGAATGAAGGTCGTGCCACTGACTTTCACAGTTCGGAGGAAGAGGCAGTGGTGAGACCGAACCAACAGCGTAGCAAAAGAGGGAGCAGTGGGCAAAAGCAGAACACCCGCCGCCAAGAGACTCTGCCTGCTACTGACCGCCGCCATCTGGGACCGAGCACCCCAAAGGCAGCTTCAAGGAGTTCCCTGGCATGGCACTTCTTCAAACAATGTGCTGACGACAAGACCCGAGTGGTTTGTACGCTGTGCCATCAGAGCCTGAAGCGAGGCATTAACGTTCTGAACCTTAGCACAACCTGCATGACCAGGCACCTGCATGCAAAGCATGAACTGCAGTGGAGTAAACACCTTAAAAACAAGGAAGTCACTCAGGCTCCCCCTGCTACCTCTTCTGCTGCTGCCGCCTCGGCCTCTTCTGCTGCTGCCGCCTCGGCCTCTTCTGCTGCCGCCTCGGCCTCTTCCTCCGCCTCTGGAGGAACGTTGGCACCTGCCGCCCAGCAAACAGGGGATGTACCACCAACACCACCACCTCCGTCACCAAGCATCTCAACCATGTCACGCGGCAGCGTTCAGCTCTCCATCTCACAAACATTTGAGAGAAAGCGTAAATTCCCACCTAGCCACCCTCGATCCCTGGCCCTGAATGCCAGCATTTCTAAACTACTGGCCTATGAAATGCTGTCATTTAGGCTGGTGGACACAGACAGCTTCAAACAGCTCATGTCGCTTGCTGTCCCACAGTATGTTGTTCCTAGCCGGCACTACTTCTCCAAGAGAGCCGTGCCTTCCCTGCACAACCAAGTATCCGATAAAATCAAGTGTGCACTGCGCAACGCCATCTGTGGCAAAGTCCACCTAACCACAGATACGGGGACCAGTAAGCACGTCCAGGGACGCTATATCTCCCTAACTGCACACTGTGTAAATGTAGTGGCAGCTGGGCCCCAGGCGGAGAGCTGTTTGGCGCACGTCCTTCCGCCGCCAAGGATCGCAGGGCAAGATTCTTTGCCTCCTGTTGCCACCTCCTCCTACTCAGCTTCCTCCTCCTCTTCTTCCACCTGCTCATCCAGTCAGCCACACACCTTCACCACCAACTTCAGCGCAGCCCGGGGTAAACGTCAGCAGGCCATTCTGAAACTCATATGTTTGGGGGACAGGCCCCACACCGCACAGGAGTTGTGGCGGGGTATAGAACAACAGACCGACGAGTGGTTGCTGCCGGTGAGCCTCAAGCCCGGCCTGGTGGTTTGCGATAATGGGCGAAATCTCGTTGCAGCTCTGGGACTAGCCAATTTGACGCACATCCCTTGCTTGGCGCATGTGCTGAATTTGGTGGTGCAGAAGTTCATTCACAACTACCCCGACATGTCAGAGCTGCTGCATAAAGTGCGGGCCGTCTGTTCGCGCTTCCGGCGTTCACATCCTGCCGCTGCTCGCCTGTCTGCGCTACAGCATAACTTCGGCCTTCCCGCTCACCGCCTCATATGCAACGTGCCCACCAGGTGGAACTCCACCTTGCACATGCTGGACAGACTGTGCGAGCAGCAGCAGGCCATAGTGGAGTTTCAGCTGCAGCACGCACGGGTCAGTCGCACTACAGAACAGCACCACTTCACCACCAATGACTGGGCCTCCATGCGAGAGCTGTGTGCCCTGTTGCGCTGTTTCGAGTACTCCACCAACATGGCCAGTGGCGATGACGCCGTTATCAGCGTTACAATACCACTTCTATGTCTCCTTGAGAAAACACTTAGGGCGATGATGGAAGAGGAGGTGGCCCAGGAGGAGGAAGAGGGGTCATTTTTAGCACTTTTAGGCCAGTCTCTTCGAAGTGACTCAGAAGGAGGTTTTTTGCAACAGCAGAGGCCAGGTACAAATGTGGCCAGCCAGGGCCTACTACTGGAGGACGAGGAGGACGAGGATGAGGAGGAGGTGGAGGAGGATGAGGATGAGGATGAAGCATGGTCACAGCGGGGTGGCACCCAAAGCAGCTCGGGCCCATCACTGGTGCGTGGCTGGGGGGAAAGGCAGGACGATGACGATACGCCTCCCACAGAGGACAGCTTGTCCTTACCCCTGGGCAGCCTGGCACACATGAGCGACTACATGCTGCAGTGCCTGCGCAACGACAGCAGAGTTGCCCTCATTTTAACGTGTGCGGACTACTGGGTTGCCACCCTGCTGGATCCACGGTACAAAGACAATGTGCCCACCTTACTTCCTGCACTGGAGCGTGATAGGAAGATGCGCGAGTACAAGCGCACGTTGGTAGACGCGCTACTGAGAGCATTCCCAAATGTCACAGGGGAACAAGTGGAAGCCCAAGGCCAAGGCAGAGGAGGAGCAAGAGGTCGCCAAGGCAGCTGTGTCACGGCCAGCTCCTCTGAGGGCAGGGTTAGCATGGCAGAGATGTGGAAAAGTTTTTTCAACACGCAACAGCTAACTGCACCACCACCTGATACGCAACGTGCTAGCAGGAGGCAACATTTCACTAACATGGTGGAACAGTACGTGTGCACACCCCTCCACGTACTGACTGATGGTTCGGCCCCATTCAACTTCTGGGTCTCTAAATTGTCCACGTGACCAGAGCTAGCCTTTTATGCCTTGGAGGTGCTGGCCTGTCCGGCGGCCAGCGTTTTGTCTGAACGTGTATTCAGCACGGCAGGGGGCGTCATTACAGACAAACGCAGCCGCCTGTCTACAGCCAATGTGGACAAGCTGACGTTCATAAAAATGAACCAGGCATAGATCCCACAGGACCTGTCCATCCCTTGTGCAGATTAGACATTAACTACCTCCCCTTAACATTATTGTACTCCAGGGCACTTCCTCATTCAATCCTATTTTTATTTTCATTTTACCATTATATTGCGAGGCTACCCAAAGTTGAATGAACCTCTCCTCTGTCTGGGTGCCGGGGCCTAAATATATGCCAATGGACTGTTCCAATGTTGGGTGACGTGAAGCCTGATTCTCTGCTATGACATGCAGAATAATTCTCTGCTGACATGAAGCCAGATTCTCTGTTACGGGTCCTCTCTCCTCTGCCTGGGTGCTGGGCCTAAATATATGACAATGGACTGTTGCAGTGGTGGCTGACGTGAAGCCTGATTCTCTGCTATGACATGCAGACTGATTCTCTGCTGACATGAAGCCAGATTCTCTGTTACGGGACCTCTCTCCTCTGCCTGGGTGCTGGGCCTAAATATATGACAATGGACTGTTGCAGTGGTGGCTGACGTGAAGCCTGATTCTCTGCTATGACATGCAGACTGATTCTCTGCTGACATGAAGCCAGATTCTCTGTTACGGGACCTCTCTCCTCTGCCTGGGTGCTGGGCCTAAATATATGACAATGGACTGTTACAGTGGTGGCTGACGTGAAGCCTGATTCTCTGCTATGACATGCAGACTGATTCTCTGCTGACATGAAGACAGATTCTCTGTTATGGGACCTCTCTCCTCTGCCTGGGTGCTGGGCCTAAATATATGACAATGGACTCTTACAGTGGTGGCTGACGTGAAGCCTGATTCTCTGCTATGACATGCAGACTGATTCTCTGCTGACATGAAGCCAGATTCTCTGTTATGGGACCTCTCTCCTCTGCCTGGGTGCTGGGCCTAAATATATGACAATGGACTCTTACAGTGGTGGCTGACGTGAAGCCTGATTCTCTGCTATGACATTCAGACTGATTCTCTGCTGACATGAAGCCAGATTCTCTGTTACGGGACCTCTCTCCTCTGCCTGGGTGCTGGGCCTAAATATATGACAATGGACTGTTGCAGTGGTGGCTGACGTGAAGCCTGATTCTCTGCTATGACATGCAGACTGATTCTCTGCTGACATGAAGCCAGATTCTCTGTTACGGGACCTCTCTCCTCTGCCTGGGTGCTGGGCCTAAATATATGCCAATGGACTGTTGCAGTGGTGGCTGACGTGATGCCTGATTCTCTGCTATGGGACCTCTCTCCAATTGATATTGGTTAATTTTTATTTATTTTATTTTTATTTTTATTCATTTCCCTATCCACATTTGTTTGCAGGGGATTTACCTACATGTTGCTGCCTTTTGCAGCCTTCTAGCTTTTTCCTGGGCTGTTTTACAGCCTTTTTAGTGCCGAAAAGTTCGGGTCCCCATTGACTTCAATGGGGTTCGGGTTCGGGACGAAGTTCGGATCGGGTTCGGATCCCGAACCCAAACATTTCCGGGAAGTTCGGCCGTACTTCTCGAACCCGAACATCCAGGTGTCCGCTCAACTCTAATCATGGATCAAAATCGACTAAGACCCCAAATAGGGGAAGTGTAGCACATACATTTCTATTGATGTATACAGATATGGGGGGTCATTTGTTAACACCAACATTTAAGACACCGGTCTTAATAAGCCCTCGAGCTGGCGTTGGATCTGCCAAAGTTATGTAGAGGCACTGCCCTCTATATAACTTCAGCGTATCCAGTGGCAGTCTAAATGTAAGACAGCTCCCTAGCTGGAATAACTTTTGCTCCGCAATCTCTGCAAGAAATACGCCTAATATAGGCGTTTTTCTGATAGTAAATGACCCCCTTAGTTCCTAGGCAAAATACTTTTCAAACATTTAAGAAAGCTATAGATTCAGTACATGACCTCAGATAAAAGATGGATTTATCTGAGACCATGTGTCTATTGATTCTTAAGACATTTGTGTCCAGTTTGAAAAGTATTTTGCCTAAGAACTGTGGGTGAGATTTATCAACCTGGTGTAAAGAAGAACAGGCTTAGTTGCCAATGGGAACCATTCAGATTCTACCTTTAATTAATTTTTCACAGCTCCTTTGGATATGATATATTTCTCCTATGCAACATTTTTTATTACATGCAAGTACAAAAGTATTCAGATGCTGATTTAAAAAATGCAAGAACAGTTTTCGTGGCACAACCCCTTTAAGGACTCTAAACTACAGGCTATCTAGAGCCATCTTGTGGTGAGAAATTTTGTGGAAACCATGAACAGTTATTGGGGTTTTCTCACTAAAGTAATGGCATATTGCTAGGATATGCCTTTGTATACTGATCGATGAGGGTCTAACTGCTAGGACGTTGTCATGCTTCGGTGTGGGAGGGAAACACCACACCAAGCATAGGAGGGAGGGGGGGGGGGCAGGGAATCAGGCCAGAGAGCTTGGGAAGGATGATTGAAACCTTCTAGTGAAAACCCTAACCAAAATCCTGACTGACTACCAGTATGAACAGACCCCAAAGATAGGTGAGTTCATATGCAGGAATACCTAGAGTCCTATCTAGCCCTATAGGACCCTGGTTGTAATGGCAGGGACGAGACAAACTGTTCCTCCAAAAGGAAGGACGAACAGGAGTCACCTACAGGCCTAATACAAACAATAGGGAAATGCAACACACAGAACCCAAACTAAATACAAAAGGGAAAGGAAAGACTTAACTTCAAAGGGGCTATGGAAGCACCAGGAACTTAGCCGAGATCCAATTACAAACTATCCACAGACATAGAAGCTATAAACCGCACAGCATAGTGGGAGAAGCAGCTATAAATAAGGAAGGTTAAATTACCACATTTAACACCTGCAGGCAAGGGGTGAGGCCATACTAGAAACAACACGGACTCCACAAGGAAAACCTGTCAGATCAAACAATGTGTTGCCAGTCTTACAGATCTCCTGCCACTCACTATCGCCGGGACGTCCGTATGTCTCGGTGCATTCATGACAGATGTCCTTAGCACTGCAGCTATTTTACTGATTTCCTTTACACAGGGGTGCTGCTGTCCAACAACTGTGCTTTAAACTACTATACAACACAAACCCATTCACTTGAATGGAGCTGCGTTGAAGTTCTGTACAGTAGGTGGCCTGGATTGCCCTCCTGTGCAGAAGAAATGCCAAAAGGACTCCTGTTTGTTTTTGCTCCAGATTGGCTGGTGTCCTAAAACTCCCAACAATCATATTGTTACACAATTTCCTAGTATATGATGGGAATACTCCATTAAGGCTTGTTGTAACCCATAGCAGCTGGAAGAATAGAAAGAGACGTCAGGTCAGCAATGACTGTTGTACTAAACACTAGGCATATCAATGGCAAATTGCATCATAGGGAGTAGCAAAACAGGACAAGTCACTGAAGCACAGTAACAAGATACCAGGAATAAGGTGTGAGGTCTAATGATCAGAAGCAGAACACAGAAATGATTCCAAGGGAAGGAGCTACATTCTCAGTATCTGCAGGACAGGACTCATACAGGAGGATTTATATACCAGAAGTCGCTTTAGGATATCATAGACACATTTAGTGTATATTTCCATCATTTTGATAGTGCAGTAGTTTTTTACAAAGCAAATCTATAGCAAAAATAAAAACAAAAAACAAACACTGGATGAATAACAGATACTGGAACAATTTTTTTTTTCTAATCTGTTTTTATTCTCTGATGGGCTCTTATTAAATTATGCACATATGGACAGTCAGAAAATCAATTCTGTCTGTTAGAAGCAGGTGTGGATTTGCACCATAATTTCAACCATTATTTAGGCTTTAGACTATATCTCTTTGTTTTACTGGTCACATCCACTTTTCTTGTCCATTTCAAATCTAGCAAGGAATCGGAAAAGTCATTTGTAACTTTTATGTGGAATAAGTTACACCAAAAACTGGTTTAGGCTACTTTCACACTTGCGGCAGTGTGATCCAGCAAGCAGTTCCGTTGATCCATCTCACAAATGCATTGCAAGAACGGATCCGTCTCTCCGCTTGTCATGCGGACAGACGGATCCGTCTTGTATCTTTTTTCACATTTTTGAAGGACGGATTCGGCATTCCGGTATTTTGAATGCCGGATCTGGCACTAATACATTCCTATGGAAAAAAATTCTGGCAAGTCTTCAGTTTTTTCGCCGGAGATAAAACCGTAGCATGCTACGGTTTTCTCTTTTGCCTGATCAGTCAAAATGACTGAACTGAAGACATCCTGATGCATCCTGAACGGATTACTCTCCATT
The DNA here is from genome assembly GCF_014858855.1 of Bufo gargarizans. Lineage (NCBI taxonomy): Eukaryota > Metazoa > Chordata > Amphibia > Anura > Bufonidae > Bufo > Bufo gargarizans. The sequence continues at coordinate 278,741,143 of NC_058082.1, read as the reverse complement.
CAGAATGCATGGGGATATAACTGATCAGTTCTTTTCCGCTATAGAGCCCCTGTGACGGAACTCTATGCCGGAAAAGAAAAACACTAGTGTGAAAGTACCCTTAAACTTCTTAGTAAATGTGATAAACTTCTATTAGAAAGTTTTGTGTGCATGCATTGATACCTGTAAAGAGGTCACTGTGCAGGGGGAAGAGGTGAACTGTGAACTTCAGTTTCCCAACATATAAGTTTGAGTGGCATGGAGAGAATGTACACTGGAAATAGGTGAGCGCTCATACTCTGTTCTCTAGAGATGAATGGTGCAGCAGCTCACATGCCTCATTTGGAGGCCACAAAGAGTATGGCAACCCCAGTCTCCTGATCAGTGCTGGTCCTAATCAGACCCCCACTGATCTAATACCCAGAGCACCCATCCTGCTAGCTAGAACACCATGTGGGAAGCGGGCAAGTTATCTTGACTGAAGTGAAAAATCAGATAACTGTATGTCCTGCTGCTGAATGTGTAGACCCTTGAGTCCACCTCATTTCTGGAGCTTTCTTGACTCCTGTGAGTAGAATCTGGTGTAAGAGTATACTCATATGCAATCAAATCAGAAATTTCTGGTTTGAGTAGAGTTGTCCATTATATTCTAACTAGACAATTTTAATAATACATAAATGTTATTTTCTGTACCATTATTTAGAAAAGTATGTTCTTTTTTTACACCAAATGAAACAGAAATACACACAATGAACTTGATGCATCCAAACTCTTCAAAAACAATTGTTTACTTACAGGTAGCTGTTTCTCTAGGCAGATGCTGAAATTTTTGGTTTGGTTGGGCTTCAGTTTCTTTAGAGGAATTCTTGTTTCACCGATGAATTCATTGTGGCGGAACTTATCCTCATCACAAACTGAAATTCTAGATATACAAGCACAAAAAACACAGTTGTCATGAACGTATATACTATTCAACTTAAATAAAGGATCAAACACTTAGGATACCAGTAAAAAGTACAAGCAGTCTTAATAGTACCAGCCCCAAAACCCATATCACAAGTCGGTGAATGAGAATCGTCAGTCAATAAGCCCCCATATATTGCCAACCATAGAGCACCAATATGTACTAGTCACATAGTACAGTCACAGCAAGAGTCCCCAGTGTCCGCCACAGAGCTCCTCCGCTACATTTTCCTCTAATTTGGTCTCATTTGTATAGCTTTTCTTTCAGTTTTGAGTAACATTGCAGAGGGCAGCTACTTACAGAAACCACCTACCTGTGGAACACAAGCATCATTTCCCATAATAGCACCATCTAGGACACTGATGGCTTATCATTAGGATATTCCATCAATGTCAGAGAGGTGTGGGTCTCATGTCTGGGACCCGTTCCTATCTCCAGAATGGGACTCCTAAAGTGAACAGAGAGCAGCCATGCGTGAATGGGCACCCTATGTTCACTGCTATGGGAGTTCAGAGAATAGCCAAGGGCTGGCTCGGCTATTTCTGTCAGTCCCATAGCGGTGAAGGGAGAAGTGGCCATGGTGCGCTCTCCATTCACCACTATGTGATTTCCAAAAATAGCTGAGCATACTCACCCAGCTATTTCTGTAACACCCATAGCTTTGAATGCGCCACATGGTCTCTTTTACTTCAGGGGCCCTGTTCTCTAGATAGAAGGAGGTCACAGAGGTTGAACCCGTATCTATCTGACATAGTAGGCATATTGTCCCAGATGGGCCATCTCCTTTAAATCCATTATTCTCTAGCTGAATTTGTTATAATATTTAAGAGAAGGAAACACCATGACACCCCCATTTGTACACCTCTGTATCATAACCTGTTGATTGCCAGTTTCATTAAGAAGATTGCTATTATCTAAAAAACTATTTCAATCACATGAGCTCCTAGTTGTTAAATAGGTGGTGGTCTGACCTCCAGTACCCTTACATGTTATTGCAGCAACCCTCTGAGGAGCACAACAATATGCCATTTGTAGCACTCCCAGGTCTGGGGTACTGCACAATTACTGGTCTCTGTGCATGGCATCAGCCAAGGATTTCTTTTAGGCACAAACACTTTTATGGGCAACACGTTGCAATTTCAAAACACAGACCATTTTAGTGAGAATGGCAATAAAGGTTACATATTATTACCTGATATAGAATACTTTGTCTGTGAAGCCTCAACCCTGATCTTCTACATGAACCACATGCAACCAGGGTGAAGATATTCTGCTAGATCTAATCGTCCATGAATGAAATATTGTGGCAATCTGTATCCCCAGCAATGATCCATCATTGCTCTTGACAAGAGCCACTTGATCATTCTGAACATTTTGATAGCTTCATGTTGATTCAGAATGGTTGCAAATGTAGAAATCCAATGGTTTTAAATCATGTTTTTTCACTATGATGTCATTATTTTGTACAAACATAAAATGCTTTCTTGTGCATCAAACAATCTTCATTTATCGCCACCCGGATGTGAAATAATTAACAGTGCACAAAAATACACCTTGTTTTTATCCATGAACACTGCTTTCTTTTACACTAAACTGAGCATTTATAAGGCAGTAATTACAGTCTTTCATAGCAGCTTGCATTTGTGCTTAAGAATGCTCCATGATATAATTTTTCTTATGTAAATGGCTTTTTAGGGCTTATTTATCTATATTATGATGTGGATGTCCTGGGTGAACTCTTGATATTTCAGTGCACAAGTCTTTTAAGTTGATATATATATATATATATATATATATATATATAAAACAAAGAAAATCCGCAGCACTCCTTGAAGTATAAAAAATTTGTAGTTTATTCACACATGTCAAATTTCGACATGTGTGAATAAACTACACATTTTTTATACTTCAAGGAGTGCTGCGGATTTTCTTTGTTCTTCCGTCTTGAATTGAGGGACCACCGCGGGCACCTTACAGCTACAGCTGCATGTGAAGGGAGTGCTGCCTGACCTTTTCTATGGATCTCTCTCTCTCTCTCTCTCTCTCTATGAGAAAAAAAAGAAAAAAAAAAGAGGACTGCACTCCAAATTGTGATGAAAATCCAAGCTGTTTTATTCACCCATAGTATGGCAAATCTTGTGACTTTTCAGCTCATACGAGCCTTCCTCAAGCTTCCCCCAAGTCTCCTCTATTGTCAGGAAACACTGGCCAATTTTACCTAGTGGCTTTGACAATATAGAAGAATTTAAAGTTCCTCCTTTATGCTCTTTTCGGAGAAGCCGAAATTTGGGAGACAAATTAGTTAGATCAGACGTTTGGCTCCACTCGCAAGGGCTGCTATCCATGCCACAATTGTGTTAATTGCCCCTACATGCTGAGGGGTGATTCATTTGTAAATCCAGCCTCTGGGAAGACAGTTCGAATCAAACAATATTTGACTTGTGATTCAACATATGCAGTTTATCTTTTATCGTGTCCCTGTGGACTATGGTATGTTGGGGAAACAACCTGGGATGTCAACAGATTAAACCAGCACAGGTATACCATTAGAAAAAAGAGACTGGATTTACCTGTACCTAAGCATTTTACTGAAGCAGGCCATTTAGAGCGTGATTTAAAATTTAGGATACTTGAACAAGTGCCCTTACCCATACGGGGTGGGGACAGGACGATACGTCTCAAAAGAAGAGAGCTCTATTGGATTTTTGAGCTCAAGACTCTGAAATCAAGGTGGCTCAATGTAGATTTCAGGGTAGTTTGACTCTCTCTGTCTTGTTTCGTGTTCTTTCTCCTTTTTGTATGTGTGTTGTCATTGTAGGTGACCCTTTGTTACCCTGTCTTGTGAATTTTATGTGGGGTTCTGATAAATTCTCCTCATCCCAAGTGTAAGGCTGTCTTTAAGTGCATCTGTTGAATTAAATTTATTAGTAATATTGCCTCTCTATATTTTTCAGATGAACGTGAAGTTACATCTGAGTATTGGAGTATCTCTAAGAATACTGGAGGATGGCAGGACCTACCGGCATTAAATAATTGTTATTTTTTATTTTTTCTATAAAATTGTACGGTCTATGGGTGGATGTCTGGGGCCTGGGATTTTCGTGGGGGCTGGGCATCGGTGGTGACCTGAGACGTGGCTCTTCCTGTCAGACATGAGGGCGGACGGTGGGCAGTGACGTGACACATGTGTGATATGGGTGTTAATGTGTGCTCTCCTAATGGGGCAAGTGTGGTACAGAGTCAGCCTGTGGTCAGGTCTCTGTCCACATATGCCCTAATTACCGGTGACTTCTGAGGGGTACTCGATCTGAGTCCTCTGACTTAGGAGACACTAATTTGAATGTATGTGATGCACGGCTATGCAGGGCCTTAATAATTAATTTGTTAACATTATGGGGATGAGGCGGATAAATATGTGAGTGGTTTTCCCACTGTTTTCATAGAAAACTGCTGGACCCCCTCTTTTGTTTCATGACACTGCAATTTGTGATCATAGATCGCTGCAAGCCCGCTACGTGCTGTGTATGTGTGCATCATGTGACTGGTCACATGATTGCCAAGTCTGCCGACTGTGTCCACCCATGTTTGGAAACGAGCGTGCGCAGTGTGCCTCTGCTGCCTGGCGGCCATCTTGGTTGCGGGCCTCCGATCTCTGCCATCTTTAGATAATATCGCGGTACAAGAGATGTCCCGCGCATGCGCCTTATCAAGTTCCGGACGTCGAGTGAACCCTGCTCTCTCCCCTAGTATGTGAGATCTCCATTTGAACTTTTTAAAATATTTACGCACCTGTATGTAATTATCGTTAATCATGTTTACAAATTAGAACTTGTTTATGGATTTTATATTTTATATGATATCACAAATGGAACACTGATATGAATTTTGTATAATGATTGATTATATATATATGTCATGAATTTGGATCATGTATTTTGCACCTTGTTATTAAAATTATTGTATAATCATGTAAATTATATTGTAATTTGGCATGCTTTATAAACACCTGTATGTGCACTGACTGTTATGGCTTGACAAAGGCTCCATAGAGAGCTGAAACGTTGCTGTTTTCACATGGGGGAATAAACACCCTATTTTTTCACTGATTTTTGTGTGCTGCCTTGGATTTTTTCTGTGCATATCTGAATTGGATCCAGTCCACGGTCTGCCCCAAGGAATTGCACCTTCCTAGTGTGTGCTGCTCATCTACTTTTTGTTATCTATATATATATATATATATATATCTATCTATCTATATATATATATTTTTTTTTTTACAGGGTTTTAATTCTGCTGCCTTGTGTAACCACTCAGAAAAATCATATTTTAAATATTTACGTGGTGAGTGACACTTGCGCTGCCTTGCTGTTCTCTCTGCAGCTGATATTACCACCAGAATTGCCGCTGCCTGGTATTGTGGGTAAGTGTCCAGCCTGATCGGACCAATATTTTAAATATTGACTGGCATTCGTCATATTGATTATTTCATCAGTAAAGTTAGAATTTAAATGGGTTATCCCATTATCAATGTAAAAAATGAAAATCAGACATCATATAGTGCATGGTAATCTCTTTCTAACAAAGCTAGAACCAGCCCTGCACCACACATGGATCCAGAGAGCTTCCCATTCATTGCTCTGCTGGATTTATATGAAGCTGACAGCTCAAAGGGAGTGTCTTTTCTTCTGCAGCTAAAGGGGTGTGTCTCAGCTCTCCCTATAACAGCTCAGGAGGCGTGTCCATGCTCTCCCTATCACAGCTCAGGAGGCGTGTCTCAGCTCTCCCTATCACAGCTCAGGAGGCAGGTGAAGGATGAAACTGAGCATGGACAAAGAAATAAGGAAAAAAAACAAAGAGAGGGTGGCGCTATACAGATACATTTTATTTAATAACTCTGTGGCTATGCAAAATTTTTGATTACATGCGATTACAAAAGTATTCAGATCCAGGTGCTGGTTTGAAAACTGTAGAATATTTCTCGTGGGACTTCTTTAATTTCATGGACAGAAAATTGAACTAAGGTTTAGAAAATGTGATTGTGGCATGACTGAGGTAAGTTTTGCCCTCCTATAGCTTTACCTAAAGCCCATAATAGCAGTTCTTACAATTGGACACACAATAATGGCTAGCAGTTTATAGCTCCTCCCACCCCACTAGTTACTTAGCTGCTCCTCTATTACTGCCCCTGTTGCTGCTTTGATATGCCCATGTAAAAGACATTACAGGAAATAGGAAAGAGCTGCATGGACATGGTCATGTGACCACAGCCCAGTACAGAAGATGGCAGCAATAAATGTAAAGAATGCATTAAAAAATTACAGCTATATTCATAAATTATTATTTTACACAATGTTGATGCAAACCAGGAAACCTTTTTTTAAATAAAAAATATAAAGTTGAAGCGCTACTATTTTCATGTATCCTAGGATTGGCACAAAAAAAGTTGTGAAATATTGCTCATCTTTTCATGGAGATAAATTTTCCTATACTGAACATTAATCTGTTACATAAATAAATAAAACATGCTTTATCCACTTGGTGCAATGGCACTATGTAATTAGAGCCTAAAGCTGTGAATGTATGATTATTGGATGACACAGGCACAGTGTGTGTCAACAGTTTTCACAACTAACACTCTGCCACCATTAAACTTATCACGTGCTGTGCCTGTTGCATCAAAATGCTTAAACAAAGGTTGGCGGCTCCCTAGATAACCACTTAAGTGCTCCTGTGATGCAATCTTGGGGTATGTCGATAGGTTGCTACTACAGCCAGGGTCTAAAGAAGGCCCCTCAGGTCTACCTTGTGTGTATAGCAGAGACAGTGCCTAAAAAGCTGCCTGTCCGTTTTACATTGACAGGCAAAATACACTTTATCAAACATCACTTCAGATAAAATTCCCTAGTGGGTTTAAAAATGTAAAAAAAAAGTCACACAAAATGTTCTATAAAGTAAAATAAAAACACAAAAATAACCATTTTGCCGTTCCAAAATGCTTTATTATGGAATACACATACATAAAAAGCTGAACCCAGAAATATCCCCATCTTCACCCCTCCGGCCCCCCTGATATGAAATGCTCTGAAGCTCTCCTTTGCCCTGCGCTGAATCAGCATTTTCTGGAGATCCGGTGACATAACAGGCTCTCCATGGGGAAAGCTAGGCGGAGGCCCCCGCCTATTGCAGTGTCCTACTATGTGTTATATGTGGGCACTTTAAACTTTTGAACTGCTATATTTAATGTATTGTGGTATCAAGCTGAAATTCCTATTATCAGGATGTTAGGAGGGTCATTACATTTATTCGCCCTTAGGTGGTGCTGGCATCACTGATATATATATCTGGGGTTTACTAATAAAGTTGGTTGAAGTTGAGGTAGACTGAGAGAAGGAAGGAAGTCAATGGAGGATGTGAACAAGAGCAGTCCACAATGTAGCTGCCATTTCAACCTCTTGGCCCTGATTAAGCCAAGGGAGTATTCAGAACAGTATTACAGCAGTCCAGCACAGACCAGTGAGTCTATAGCTGAATATAGAGACATTCTAGTGAAGATTAGAGCTAAATTAGCCAATGGACTTAACCAGCAACAGTGGCCGGGAGGAACTTAAAAGGTACCTGGACACAACCGGATTATTAGTGCAGAGAATTGTTCTTTACCACATGCCTCTATGGACATAGTGGACCTGAACCTTTCCAGAGAGCATCCTGCATAAATAATGTAGCAGAGAGTTTGCCTGCCACGAGGGAGAACGCCCTATTGGATTGCTCAACATAAAGTAAGAAGTTTATTATATTCAGTACCTGAGTGCTAGACAGTGGACAAAGAATAGAAAGAATAGAAAATAATAATTTCCCAGCCTGTTACAAGGAATACAGCTGAACCAATATTTGGATTGATTGCTTTGCCATGTACAAATGAACTCTATTGAGTACCTGAAGACAAGTGATTTGTTGCAGCCAAGATTAAACAAACATTCTTTATTCTACCCCTCTATACTGAGAGTGATTCATCAGGAACAAGTACATTTTTTTTACTCACCCTAAAGAGGTTCAAGAATGGTTGGATGATTTGGGGATAGGTTCCTGAATGAGCAAATATGATATTGGTGGAGTAAGTATAAAGGGGTCGGGGGCGGGGGGGTGGGAGGGGTAAAGGTTAAGAGGTTGGGGAACTGTTTGGTTCGTCCGGCCAGAATAGGGGTGGATGGGGTTTCGGTGGTCGCTGTGGAGTGCTCTCTCTCCCCCCTCCTCGGCCCGCCTCTGTGGTGGGTCCTAGGAGCTGTATGGGGATACACGAAAGTACATGAATAGAATATTAACATGGAATATACGCGGAATGGCTGAGAGAGCCAAGCGGGTGGTCATATTTGATGTAGTTGCGAGACATCTTCCTGCAATAGTATGCCTTATAGAAACGCATCTTATAGATGAGAACATTAATAAAGTAAAAAGGAAATGGGCCAAATATGACTACCATGCTTGTTGTTCGTCGTATTCCTGAGGTGTTCGTGTTTATGTGCATAGAAGTGTGGATTATATCCCAATAGCCCATAGAATTGATAAAGAAGGTAGATTTGTTTTCCTGCACTGCATCTAAATGGTACTGTTTGTATATTGGCATTTGTGTATGTCCCTCCTCCCTTCTCGATGTCTGTCATGTCAAACCTGGTGGACTTTATTGGCTCTAGAGCACGGTGTCCGGTTCTGGTAACTGGTGACTTTAATGATGTCATGGAGGCAGATAGGTATATCTAAGGACCATGTTTATAAAGTAGATAAGGAAAAATCATCACCGCTAAGAAGGGTCTTCTGGGGAAATGGCATTGACAGATATTTGGCGATATTTATACGGGAAAAAAAAAAGTGTTCTCTTGTTTCATCCAGGCAAATAATGCTATGTCCAGAATAGATTTAGCTTTAGCTAACCCTAATTTTTTGGAATGTGTAATCAAAATGAAATATAAAGTACATACGATATCCGATCACTCTCCAATAGTAGTTACAATAAAAACTGGGAACGTTAAAAAGAAAACAAGGAGCTTTAGGCTAAACCCCCACTGGATTAAGTTGGTTAAAGATTAGGAAAATATAACAAGGGAGATCCGGGAATTTTGGCTACTGAATGCTCCATTAGCGCCTTTGCATATAGTGTGGGACTCTTTTAAAGCGTTCTTGCGTGGAGTTTACATAGCTAAAATAAACTGGAAAGAAAAAGAATTTGTAGCAAAATAATTATCTCTTAAAAAAGGGGTCCAGAACCTACAGAGAGACTTAGTTAACAACACAAACAACACAAATTGCTATCCCCAAGATATCTAAAACACAAAAGGAATACCTGGATAAAGAAATATCTATTTTAGAAATAGAGGAGATCCTGGGTCAGGTGAAACCATTAAAATCACCAGGGTGTGACGGACTCCCCTTTGAAATATACAAGACTTTTTCGCAGGTGTTAATACCGGAGTTAAGAGCCACATTGTGCGAGGCCCAAGAAATAGGTGATTTACCAGACTCAATGAAAGAAGCAATAATTACATTGATCCCAAAAAAGGGTAAAGAACAACTAGACCCTAGCTCATATAGACCAATATCCTTGTTGAATACGGATGTTAAGATTCTGGCAAAAGTTTTGGCAGGTAGGCTTTCTAAGGTGATTAAAGGTATAATTCAAGAAGATCAGACAGGTGTTATACCTGGAAGAACAATATACTCAAATATTAGAAGGCTGTACCTCAATATTGAAGCTAACAAAACAGAAGCCGGCGAAAAGCTATACTCTCACTCGATGCACAAATAGCGTTCGATTGCATCGAGTGGGAGTATTTATGGGCAGTATTAAAAAAGGCTGGCATGTACTCCCTTTAATAAAAGAACTTAGAACCAAAATACATATCTGGAAAAAATAACCAATGTCAATTCAGGGCCGGGTGAATCTAATAAAAATTATTTTCCTTCAAAAAATATTATATGTTCTACAAAATGCTCCAATGTGGTTTAATGGGGGATTTTATCTGGAAAGGTAATACTCCCAGGCTGAGGAGAGAACTTCTTCAGCTCCCAGTAAGAGAGGGTGGACTGGCAGTCCCCAATTGGTTATTTTATTATTTAATAACGCAATATAGTCAGATAAAAGGAACTTTAAAAGGAATAGTGGGGAGGGAGGAGTTAATGAAAATGGGGTGGACTGGGGACACTGGGGAAAAATATTACAGGAAATAGGGTAATGAATTTAATGGAAAATATATTGGTGGAACTTAAAAAAATATTGTATATTAAGGGGTATTTGCACTACACACCTATTTGGAAAAACACAAATTTAAAGGAAGTGCAAAGGATCAAGCCTTACATAGATTGGGAGAAAAAGGGGGTAAAATATTTAGCGCAAATATTCGAGGAAGATAAACTGAAGGACTTTTCTACCTTGGCAAAGGAGTTTGGGATCCACCAAAAGGATAGTTATAAATAGCTCCAGATTAAAAACGCTGTTAGGATACCAGTTAACCCAAATAAATATAGAAAAGAACAATCAAATAGAATATATAAATTTACTAATGGAGGGGGAAAAAAAGGAATTACGGCAAAAAGCTATGGAATCTTGATGGAGGCAAAAAAAGAAGGGACTATAATACTAGCCAGAGTAAAGTGGGAAAAAGAGCTTTTATCCTTTACTGAAGAAAAATGGAATGATGCCCTTAGAAGTTACATTAGGGTCTCGGAAAGGACCTGACATAAAATCTCGCAGTTTTTTATAGTCCATAGGTTACATCGATCTCCTTGGGCGTTAAAGAAAATGGGGGTTAGAATTTCGGATAAAGTTTGTATATTGGGGGCTACTGCACATCTTAAAATTAAACAGAGAGATACAATCGGTGTTGAGTAAAGTATTATTCCAGGCCAGATTGCTGATACTTCGGAAATGGATAAATAAAGATCCTCCTACAGTGGGACAATGGCAGGAAGCAGTGCTTAATCTAATTAAGTTGGAACAGGCGTCTGAGAGATATAGTGATAAACAGAAAAAAATGGATAAAATATGGAAGAAATGGTTGAACCAGGGCCGAGGTGTTTGGAAAATTATTATTATTATTTATTTTTATTTTTTTCTTTCCCCTCTCTCTCTCTTCAATTGGGTGGGGGGTGGGTATTCGGGTTAAAATGTTAACATATGACTGAGTATTGTAAGACAGAGCCTTTGGATGGTCCGATATTGCATATATTTTTTTGTATTATGGATGAAGGAAAAATAAAGATTTAATAAAAAAATAAATAAAAAAACAACACAAATGTTACTGCGCAATCACGTTTTGAAGAAGCTAGATTGGAGTATAAAAACTATCTAATTGAGAAAGCACAACATTTCACAGGAGCTAAATATTTCTCTCAAGCAGGGAAACCTGGAAATCTTCTGTCATTCTTGATCCAAAACCAAAAAAGTATTAACAGAATAAAAAATATTAAATTGGGAAATGGAGAAATCACGACGTGCCCGGAGGAGATTGAGCGGGAGTTTGTAAAGTATTATAAAACCTTATATACAAATAACAAAAACCAGCAGGATGGAGATGTTGAAAAGTTCCTGGAGGATATAAACCTCCTAAAATTAACAGAGCAGGTGTGTAAAATACTAAATCGACCTATAGAATTAAAAGAACTATCAGAGGCTGTTGAGACTATTCAGGGAAATTCCTCCCCAGGTACAGACAGTCTTCCGTTCAAAATCTATCGCCAATATGGGGACACAATTCTGCCAATGTTACTACAGGGTCTAAATAACACTTATCAGACAGGTGAGCTCCCGGTATCTTTATCCGAGGCAGTGATTACACTGGTAAAGTTGAGAGAGAGATCGTGCGTATCCCCTGATCTCCCTCTTAAATACAGATTATAAAATCTGCGCAAAAATATTTGCTAATAGACTAAAAGGAGTCATCGAAAGGTTAATTCATCCAGATCAGACCGGATTTATACCCAAGAGATTGGTACAATCTAGCATACGCAGAGCTTTTTTAAATATGCAGGTTGAATAGGGAAGCGATTCCCGCTCCATCCTGTCATTAGACACAGAGAAAGCATTTGACAGGGTGGAGTGGGAATATCTCTGGAAAATAATGTATCGGATGAAAGTGGACAAATATTTTATTGGATGGGTCCAGATTTTATATAATCACCCCAAAGCCAAAATTAATATCAATGGAATATGGTCTGAGCAAATAAAGCTGTATAGAGGAACAAGACAGGGAGGTCCCCTTTCCCCTTTATTGTTTGCTCTATTTATAGAACCATTAGCAGCCAAAATCAGTTTAGGTATATTTCCGGATATAAAGTCAGGCTACTTTCACATTAGCGTTCGTGACTCCGCTTGTGAGTTCCGTTTAAAGGCTATCACAAGCGGCCCCGAACGCATCCGTCCAGCCCTAATGCATTCTGAGTGGATGCGGATCCGCTCAGAATGCATCAGTCTGGCAGCGTTTGGGCTCCGCTCCGCTCAGCAGGCGGACACCTGAATGCTGTTTGCAGCGTTCGGGTGTCCGCCTGGCCGTGCGGAGGCAAACAGATCCGTCCAGACTTACAATGTAAGTCAATGGGGACGGATCCGTTTGAATTTGACACAATATGGCTCAATTTTCAAACCGATCCGTCCCCCATTGACTTTCAATGTAAAGTCTGGACGGATCCATCTGAAGCTACTTTCACACTTAGAAAGTTTTCTAAAATATAATGCAGAAGGATCCGTTCTAAACGGATCCCATCGTCTGCATTATATGAGCGGATCCGCTCTGAACGCAAGTTTGAAAGTAGCCTTAACTGGACAAAATCAGTACTCTTACCACTGGACCAGGAAAGACCATAGAATGCTTTAGGAAATAGGGTATTATAAACCACGGAATCTATGGAATATCTGGGCACAAAGTTGAGCTCAAGGATATTAGACTTTGCAAGATTGAATGTTATCCCCCTCTTGACCAGATGTAAAAGTAAAATCTGTGTTTGGCAGAAGCTATCAATGGGACAGGTGGACAGAATTGCATTAATAAAGATGGTTTTGCTTCCCCAGATTTTGTATATTTTGGCGGCCTGTCCAGTTTGGATAGAGGATTGTTTTTTTAACCATCTAGAGCAGTGGTTCTCAACCTTTCTAAAGCCCTTAACACAGTTCCTCATGTTGTGGCGACCCCCAACCATTACATTTTTTTCCTTGCTACGTCATAACTAATTTTGCTACTGTTATGAATTGTAATGTAAATATCTGATATGCAGGATGTATTTTTATAAACCAAATAAATAACTTTAAAATAAATAATAAACAACAAATACCCCCTAAAAAATAAATCAGTGGTGCGCACAGTACCCCTCAAATAAATAAATCAGTGGTGCTTCAAGTCCCCCCCAAATAAATAAATCAGAAGTGCTCAGGGTCCCCCAAATAAATAAATCAGCGGGGCTTCAGGTCTCCCCCAAATAAATAAATCAGCGGTGCTCAGGGTACCCCCAAATAAATAAATCAGTGGTGCATCAGGTTTCCCCCAAATAAATAAATCAATGGTGCTCAGGGTCCCCCAAATAAATAAATCAGCGGTGCTTCAGGTCCCCCCCCCCCCAAATAAATAAATCAATGGTGCTCAGGGTCCCCCAAATAAATAAATCAGAGGGGCTTCAGGTCTCCCCCAAATAAATAAATCAGCGGTGCTCAGGGTACACCCAAATAAATAAATCAGTGGTGCATCAGGTTTCCCCCAAATAAATAAATCAATGGTGCTCAGGGTCCCCCAAATAAATAAATCAGAAGTGCTCAGGGTCCCCCAAATAAATAAATCAGCGGTGCTTCAGGTCCCCCCCCAAATAAATAAATCAATGGTGCTCAGGGTCCCCCAAATAAATAAATCAGAAGTGCTCAGGGTCCCCCAAATAAATAAATCAGCGGGGCTTCAGGTCTCCCCAAAATAAATCAGCGTTGCTCATGGTACCCCAAAATAAATAAATCAGCGGTGCTTCAGGTCCCCCCCAAAATAAATAAATCAATGGTGCTCAGGGTCCCCCAAATAAATAAATCAGAAGTGCTCAGGGTCCCCCAAATAAATAAATCAGTGGTGCTTCAGGCCCCCCCCCAAATAAATAAATCAATGGTGCTCAGGGTCCCCCAAATAAATAAATCAGAAGTGCTCAGGGTCCCCCAAATAACTAAATCAGTGGTGCTTCAGGCCCCCCCCCCAAATAAATAAATCAATGGTGCTCAGGGTCCCCCAAATAAATAAATCAGAAGTGCTCAGGGTCCCCCAAATAAATAAATCAGCGGTGCTTCATGTCCCCCCAAATAAATTAAGCCTTGCTCAGCCAAATAATTAAAATAAAATTAGCCAGGCTCAGCCAGGCTCAATTAAATCATTGGTGGCAGTGGTGCTTCGCGGCGGTGTCATTAACGAAAAAACTCGGACCTCAGCAGACAGGCTTACCTGTCCAGACGTCAGGCTCCTTCAAGCACAGGCAGTGATAGGACATCACTTCCTGTGCGCGAGGATAAGGGGCCGCTGCCGTTGTGCGGCCGACCCACATAGGAAGCCTCAGGCGACCCCCCGGAAAGGGCCGATCGACCCCCAGGTTGAGAACCGCTGATCTAGAGCGACTGCTGAATGATCTAATCTGGGGAAGAAAAAGGGTAAAACTCAAACAAAATATCTCTGGCTAGCGGAGGAGGACGGAGGACTATCGGTCCCCTTCTTTCAGGGATATTATTTAGCCTCCCAAGTTCAGTGGATAAAGTCAGGGGTAAATGATATAAAAGGATATTTGGAAGGGGGTTTTATCGGCCCAAAATATAATATATTTAGCATATTGGAGATGGGATTTATAAAAAATAAAGGGAAAAAATGCCCAATATGTCGAATGGTGGACCTGTCTTGGGGAAAGATAAAAAGAATATTGGGAATCTCGAACACTTTTCACCTTTGTGGTGTAATAGCAATATTGTAGAATTTCAATCAATCACGGACTATAAATATTGGGAAAATCACTGTCTTATTTATGTATCACAGTTAGTGAAGGATGGGATAATAAGAGCACTAAAAGAATTATGCCCTGGAATAAACATAGATTTGATGAGTCAATATCGATATTATCAATTAAAACATGCATTTGAAGCAACACAAAATAGGGAGTATTTTATCACCACAAAACACGAATTTATAGACTTTTGTTATCAACACACAACATCAAGGGTGACTACCCATGAAGTGTACAGGATAATAAGGAAGGGATTGGGGAAAATATTAAAATTTAATAGTGAGGAAAAAAGGGCAAAAGATATAGGATCAAACACAATAGAATGGGGGAATATATATAAAAATGACAATGATTTTTAGCAACTTTAGGATTATTTATTTTAATATTATTCACCGAATTTCTTTGACCCCATTACTGCTAAGCAAGATTTATAAAGAACGAGAATGTTGGAGGAGTTTGCTGACTACATCCATATGATATGGACTTGCCCAAGTATGCAATTGTACTGGCGAGAGGTCTACGGCTTGCTAAGTGCAGAGTCCCTAATATCTCTTCCATATAAATTGGAAGTGGCCATCCTAGGTTGTTTTCCATTATTAATTTGGGGGAAAAAATGAAAAAAAGGGTTTGGATAAGAGGCCTCATGGCGGCAAAAGTTATTATCGCAAGAGAGTAGGAATCAAAAAGAGCACCTAATATTTTATGGAATGGAAGAACCTATTGGCAAGGATTGAGAGGTATGAGAAATATGCGGTAGGTGCTGAATGAGTGCTACCGCTGCCCAGGGGGGTGGGGGGGAGAGAGATTTGGATGACCATTGGCGACTTCTACCAAGATGACAATCAAGGGGGTGGGAGAGTGGGTGTATGGGAGATAAGTATGGATAGATAGCGGGAGATCCAAGTCAATTGAAGTACTGAACGGAGAGTCTGTTAAATACTTTGGATAGTGTAAACTATGTATTAGCTCTATATTTTACTGTTTGTTCAGTGTGAGATATAATGTGACATTTCTGCTGTGCTGGCAGATCATGTATGGATGTACTCGGACTCAGCACTGTCAAATGTTATACTAACTTTGAATTATGAAGGGAAAAAAATGATTAAATAGAGTATAAAATAAATAAATAAAAGACGACAAGTGATTTAGTACAAGTTCTGTTGTTTACTCTAATTGACTCTTCATCCTTCTTACCAAATTCATTTGCACCTTACGGTGCTGGCGTCACGAACACAGGGGCCCAGCCAGAGCACCTTAAACATACCTATTACCATCAAGGGCACCTCAACTTCCATCTGGCTGGTGTTTCCTGCAGCAGAGAGTGCCCCGGAAGATTTAGTGCTGTCTTCCCCATCACGGCACGCTAGCCCAGGGAGGATCTGCTAACCGTGAGTAAATTAACTACTACCTCTATCGGCCCACTGTGCCTCACATGTTGCCCTTGCGGACCCGGTTGCTGCATTAGCAGTGAGCCCAGTGACGTCACCGGCACTAATGGGCGGGCTTTAGTGCTGCCCTAGTATTTAAAATGGCTAGGGCAGTTCTAAAGCCCGCCCATCAGAGCCGGGAACAGAAGAAGCCTCCGCCTAGCAGTGTAATAATATGTTTAAAAAAAGCATGAAATGCTTCGATGCTCATATCAAGGAGGCGGAGTAGAGGAAGAAAGGGATATGTCCAGGTTCAGTTCCGAACCCAGGCAACCCCTTTAACTGATATTGCTATAACTGTAATGGATGCATGGGAAAATAGAAAGCTGGTCTCGTCTAACAGCATTGCTTCTAGGAGAGATTATATATATATATATATAGGGTGTTCAGTAAAATATTCCCCACTTTTATCTGTCAGTTTCATATGGAATCCACCAGAAAATATCTCTGTATGCAGATGGCCGCACAGGGGTGGCGCGGTCCCTTGCTGTCACTGAAGTGGATGGGAGTGGTGACAGCAGCAGACGAGGGTGGTTGTAGTGCTCATGGTGGCTAACCCCACTCTTTCTCGCAATCTGTGGGCCGTGCACTCTTGGGATCTTGGGATCTTCTGCCCGATAGTGGTTGAGGTGCCCTTTATGGTGAATGATTGGCAGGGTGGAAGGCAGGAGAGCAGATGTATGGATAGAGAGCTAGCTGGCTGATGATGGATCGAGTCAAAGACCAGGCCTGTTTAAGTTACAATAAATAAATCCTGTCTTTACTGAATAAATAATGGGAGTTGTAGTACATATAGCAGCAATAGGCTGAATGCACACGGCCGTGCGCTCCTGACGCCGTGCGCTCCTGCTCTCAGGAGGAATCCAGCCCGTGGTTCCACGGACCGCTCACGGCCGTGAAACGCGGCCGTGTGCATTCGGAAAAAAAGGCACAGTTCTGAGGTATATTACAGAGAAGACTTTTCCCAATAGTTGTGTATAGGCAGTAGCAATCACAGTAATAATCCCTGAGTCTCCCTCTTAGTACACTTTGCAATCTTCCCAAATGACCACAGGCATAAAAGTCTATTCTAGTTAACACTTTCTGCAATTCTTAAGCTGTGGGGAGCAAGTCTTTTGCCATAAAGTAGCTAATGACTTACTGCCTTTATCCAGCATGGCCTTGAAATGGCTCTCTACCATCAAAGAGTTTCCATTCTCTTAGTCTCAGAGGTAGTCTTTCAGTGATATTGTTTTCTGGCAGTGTGCAGCCTAAAGAATTGTGTTTTCCTGTATCAGGCTTCTTTTTAGGCCTACTTTTCAGGAACTCACAGAAGCGAACCTAATCTCTAGGTTTGGTGACTAGACAGACACTCTACTCTACAAACTGAGAGGGGAAGAGGGCTGATTCAGCCTGTTTCCTGGCAACCTAACCTCGGACCATTAGGGATACATAGTGCATAAGTAAATAAGTGCGTTACAACCTTTAACCCTTTAGCAGAAGTTTAATTCTTTAGCAGAGATCCTTTACGACTTTAACCTTTTTTTGCATATAGGCCCTTGTATTAAACTGTAGGCCTATTGAAGTACAGTTTCGCTCAAAGCAGCCTATGGGAGCTGTATCACAGTTTTTATAGTTCAGAGAATTTTCAGAACTGTAAAGCACTCGTGTGAATGAGCCCTTACTGAATGTCCAAAAATCTGCATGCACTAGTAATAGTAATAGGTTTAGAAAAAAAAACTAAATACTGGTTTCTAATCATTTAGTCACTTGTCTAGATAATCAAATATTTTACATAATTTTTCCCACAGGGTTTTCTCAAATATAATGTACATGTTTATTTAATTCCAAAAGATTAAATATCTCTTATAAGTCAAATAAAAATAGACTTGTTTCAGTTTCAGACTTACATACTCCATGTGCCAGACGTCTCATACATATTTTTTACTTACAAATGTCTAGAACTTCAGGATCCTTTTAATTTTCTGTTTATGTCAGAATCAGTTTTTCTAACCATTCATCATTTGCATCTGGCAATTTATGATTAAAAATCTCCTATATTGCTAAATGTATGTGGACTCCTGTCCATCACTAGTGAAAAGCGGTGTAGGCAATATTCGTTTTCACGATATTCACAATAAATTAGCAAATTCTAGAATTCGTGATCTCCAATCATTATTTTCGCAATTGCTCAAAACGGCACTAATGATGCACATATTTTTTGCGCAATACATGCAACTTCACATTTTATCAGGTCTGAGTAGATATTACTGATTGGTGCACTAAGTATTGTTGTGACATCACAGCACTATGTCTGTAGCATGTATGTACGGACAGCAGAGAAACAGTAATTCCTATCACACTACCTAACACCCTGCACTGGAACCAATCAGCTACACTATATCACTATCTAACCTACACTGACCATCTCCCACGATCTGTATTATATATATGAGTCATCTAACTATCTAATGTAATTGGATAAGGAATAGGATCCAGATGAAAGCACAGAGCACAGCAATGTCACTGCTCTCTCTCTGAGAACTGCAAAAAACAGCAGAAAATGGCTGCTGGGGAGTTTCTTATATAGTAAGGGGTAGGCAACTTTCCCATTGGTTGCTAGGGATGTTGCTAAGCTCTGACAAAGACATTGCAGACTTCTCATTGGCCCAGAAGGGAAGTTACTGATGGAAAAAATATCTAGAATATTCGCGATTATGAATATATAGCACTATATTCTACATCTTCGCAAATTCTCGAAGTGCCAAAAATTCAACATTAGAATATTCGCAATCAACACTATCCTTCACACCTATATGAGTTTTTTTGGACAGCCCAATCTAAAACCAGTTTGGGTCTCCTTTCATGTCCATCATGTCTATCAGCCTTCAATCTTCTAGGAAAGCTTTGCACAAGTTTTTGGGCTGTATTTGTTGGAATTTGTGTCCATTCAGTCAAGAGTGTAACAGACACTACTTTTTATGAATTCATCCTAAATATATTTGATGCTGTTGAGGTCAGGGCTCTGCACAGGCCTCTTGTCTTCCTCCACAACAAACTTATCAAATTATGCGGGTCATTTATTAAGACCGGCCTTTTAGATCCTGGTGGTGGATGCCTCAAATGTATGTAGTGGCACCGGCCTCTGCATAATTTCGGCGTATCCAACGCCTGTCTAAATCTATGCCAGCTTCCTTGCTGGCATAGATTTAGACCATTTTCTATGCCTAAAACAGGCACAAAAAATGAGAAATGAGATGGGCCTGCCATCCCGCCCCCTTCCCCACCAATACCGCACACCCTTTTTTAGACTTGGCATAAGTGGGGAAAAGTTGCAGATTGCAGTGCAAATAACCTTTTGCGACAAATATACGTCAAAAGTGGTGTATATCTGTTAGTAAATGACCCTCTATGTCGTTATGGACCTTGCTTTTTGCATTTGGGCAAAGTAATATCTGAGCCACAAAGTTGGAAATATAAAATTGTCCAAAATGTCTTAACATTAACATTAGCCTGGATTGCAAATACAGAGCCTATGCAAAACCCAAAAAACAGCTACCATTATATCCTTCCACCTGATTTTTCAGTGGGCACTATGCATTCCGGTAGGCAGAACTTATGGTTGAATCGGGAAATCTAGCGGATCAGAAATGTTATGAGCTGACTTGTGGCAAAGATGGCAAAGAGATTGAATATAATTTATTAAAAAACAATTTCGTCAGATAAATTTAATGGGGTTATCCAACACTAACAAATGCTCCCCCATATGCCAGGCCCTTCACACTGATTATACTTACCTTGCTACCTGCTCCCTGCACTGCTCCTGGTCCCTGCACTGCCGCAGCTGTTTCTCGTTGTGCGCAAATGAAAACCGGTGTAGGGGGGGGGGGGGGAATAGGGTGCAGCCAACGGCAGACCGTGACTGGGACGAGCTTCTCTAGCATCGCCGGTGACACTAGGGAATCTTGTGACACTAGGGGGAGCATTGGCTGCTCCCCCTTTTCATCTGCACATGGGAGAAGCATCTGCAGCTGTGCGGGGACCAGAGTGGCACAGGGAGCTGGTAGCCAGGTAAGTAGAATTAGTGTAAGGGGCCCGGCATATGGGGGAGCATTTGTTAGTGTCGGATAACCCCTTTAACTATTGTAAAGAGTGTTAGTAGTGTTATTGGTCCAATACTTGTAATAGTACCTAAATCTGAACATTGCATTGTATTTAATACAGAAGATTTGTCCACGACTGGATATTGTTTAATGGATTATTCATTCTCTTTTGTAGCAGTTAGTTTGTAAGTTCTCTGAGATGGCTATAAAGAGAATATACTTAATGAAATGCATTTTTTATTACCTTGAGCCATTTAAAAAGTCACTGTGCCACATTAATGTTTGACTTTTTTTTCTCTCCAATGACTTTAAATTAACCTTGTCTGTCTATGAAACTTGAGTCAGACATCACCAAATATGACAAATCCATTTGTTGTTTAAAGTTATGAAATGAGAATATTAACTAGTCTTTTATTAGCGAAATAGAAAACATTCTAATTATGCAGGAGATCTTGTAGCAAATGTTTAAATGTTGCTTGGGGTTTTTGAATATATTATATTGAGAATGAATATTAATGAGAAGAATTGAAAAATCTGCATTTTAGAAGAAAAAAGTCTCAATCAAAAGTGTGCCCGAATGTAACATTTTTATTATGACTATTATTAGTTGTGTTTTTAGTTATTTTAGTATATATTCTATTTTTTAGCAATTAATGCAATAACAGTAATGATATATTCTGAATTTGTGTCTGTATTCTGGATGAAGCATTCAGACACTCTGTGGTTTTACTAACCAAATTTACATCATTATAGAACCCTATTGTGAATTGTGATCAAGATTCAGTTCAGAAGAACTGTGAGAAGTCAAGTGGTGCATCCATAATTGGATCCTTAAAGTAGCCACATTAAAGTAATTTTCTGAGACTAAGATATTGATGGTGCATCCATGGGATAGGTAATTACAGAGGACCTGTCACCAGTTTTTTCTTTTATAAAAAGCTATTGCAGCAGACCACTTCACAGCAGGGGAGAAGACAAGCTGATCTTGTGAGATTTGGTAAATCTCACGGGAACAGGCTATGTAAGTGAATACAACAAGTACTATGCTCACTTACATAGCCAGTTCCCATGAGATTCACCAAATCTCAAGGGAATAACTTGTTTTTTCCCATGCAATGACGCAGTCCACAGCTATTGGACAGCAGCACAGACAGGTAGAAGGAGAAGCTCACTGAGTAGAGTAGACCAGGTCTCCTCCTCCCTGTACTGATGCTAGCAATAAGCATATTAAATGCAAAAACTGGATGGGGGCATACCAGCACAATGGAGGAGCAGAATATAAAAACAAATAGTGGAATAGCATCTCCTAAACCTGGACTACAGTATGAGGTATTGCTTTAAAAAAAAAAAAAGCCTCTAATATCAGATTGGTAGAGGTCTGACACCTGGCATCTCCAATGATCAGCTGTTATATGCAGCCTTATTTTCAGGACCTAAACAGTGTATGGAGTCGTAACAGCACAGTTCCATGCTCTGTATAGATGCCATTCTCAGGTACTGCATCGAAGCTCACACTCATTTGTACAGAAGCATGACGAATACACTGTATATAGAGATGTGGTATTCTGGCTCCATACACTGCTGGAACCACTGCTGTAGTCAACAATTGATCATGTGGGGTGTCAGGTGTTGGACTATGCACAAATCTGATGTAGATGACCTATCCTATGGAAATATCTTAGTCCTGGAAAACGCCTTTAAGGCCATATAAAATCCTCCTATCACGGCCCTGGCCCTGGAGCATCGGTGTGAGGATTGCCACTGTGAATAGTTATTGCAGCCAGAGCCCCTACCGCTTCCATCCTCTGCTCCACTCCCACTCCTCCGGGGCTTGCGGCATGCGTCTAAGTTGAAAGAGGTTGGAATGACAAACCACAGGAAAATATCTAGCATCTGTATAACCTTTACCATGCCAGAGTGGCAACCTATATCCCAGCAAGGGGAGATGCCACCAAGTATTAATGTTACCCTTTCTCAGCCCTGCGCAGAATCCGAAATAAAGGGGACACCACCTTGGTTGTGTGATCGTTGACCAAGCACCACTAGCAGAATACTTTGTCAATAAGTTACGTTTTCCAGGCGTTCTCTTTTTGTGTGTCCCCGGAGCTCAGTCAATGTTAGACATTTACAGTAGCTAGAGCAGGACCCTCTTTGTGGTGCCTATGTGCAGTAGCACAAAATTATTGTTTACCTCTGCTCCCGTGGCTGAACTCAACCCCTTCAGTGGATTTTCAGCTAAAGATGGAGAACCCCTCTCTTTTCTACAGAATTTGTACAAGCCTGCTTCATGATCCTGCAGAAAGTGCTTCAGAGTGACAAATGATGAGGGCAACTATATTTCCTGTTTACTTTTATCAATCATCTTTTATGACTAGTAGTGTTCCTTTAACATTGGTATCTTCTTGTGTCAGAGACTTTCGCAGGCACTAGGTATGACTGCTACCTCAGTATCCCTGATAGCACACCAGTGGTATCGGCAGTGTAGACTAATGATGGTGACTTTTCTCTTTCCCATACCGGGGAAGCTCTCATGAAAGCTTATTATTTCATGTTTCCTGGTGGCTTCACACAAGTAATGGTGGGTTCACATAAACGTTATGGATTCTGTTTTTGTTTTCTGTTATAACATGGTTATAACAGAAAACGGAATCCATAAGACAGAAGTCAAAATGGAAGCCTTTAAGAGGCATTCCGTCTTGATCCGTCCTGGTTTCCATTATGCAGGAGTCCAGACTTTAAAAGGCATTCTGTTTTACTTTCCGTCATAATAGAAGTATATGGGAATCATAACAAATCCGTCTGGTTCTTGCATAATGGGAACCAGACAGATCCGTTATGAATCCTATAGACTTCTATTATGACGGATAAAAACAGAATGCCTCTTAAAGGCATCCGTTTTGACTTCCGTCTTATGGATCCTGTTATTTTGCGTTATAACCATGTTATAATGGAAAACAAAACCGGAATCCATAACGCTGATAAGAACCCACACTAAACTATGTGTGCCTTTCAAGGGTATATTCACACACAGCACTTGTGCAGATATTTCTGTGGACAGTACTCATAGCCCTCAATATGGTTATTTCTACACCATGTGATTTTATAAAGCTCATTTAGATGTTGGGGATAATTTAAATCTTGATGCAAACACATGCATAATTTGCTGCAGTTTAAAGCAAGTACATTGGCACTGTCGTAGAACCATACTAAAAATAAATGCATTTGGCTAATTGGCTGTTATAGTGATGATTTTTCAGACCAGTAAGTTTAATAATATTTACAAAATGAATATAATCTCTATTCAGTCTAAGAAGCCAATTGTGATTTAGGCCTCATGCACACGACAGTATTTTTTCACGGTCCGCAAAAACAGGGTCCGTAGGTCCGTGATCGTTTTTTCGTCCGTGGGTCTTCCTTGATTTTTGGAGGATCCACAGACATGAAAAGAAAGTCGTTTTAGTGTCCGCCTGGCCATGCGGAGCCAAACGGATCTGTCCTGAATTACAATGCAAGTCAATGGGGACGGATCCGTTTGACGTTGACACAATATGGTGCAATTGCAAACGGATCCGTCCCCATTGACTTTTAATGTAAAGTCAGGAGTCCCATTATACCATCGGATCTGAGTTTTCTCCAATCTGATGGTATATTTTAACTTGAAGCGTCCCCATCACCATGGGAACGCCTCTATGTTAGAATATACTGTCGGATATGAGTTACATCGTGAAACTCAGATCCAACAGTATATATTAAAACACAGAGGCGTTCCCATGGTGATGGGGACGCTTCAGGTTAGAATATACTAAAAAACTGTGTATATGACTGCCCCCTGCTGCCTGGCAGCTGCTGCCAGGCAGCAGGGGGCAGACCCCCCCGTTTTTAACCCCCTCCCCCTCTGTATTTAACTTATAGTTAACTCATTGGTGGCCAGTGGGCCCCCCCTCCCTCCTCTGTAGTTAACTCATTTGTAGCCAGTGGGCCCCCCCTCCCTCCCCTGTAGTTAACTCGTTGGTGGCCAGCCCCCCTCCCTCCCCTGTAGTTAACTCATTGGTGGCCAGTGGGCCCCCCTCCCTCCCCTGTAGTTAACTCGTTGGTGGCCAGTGGGCCCTCTCCCCTCCCCCCCTCCTAATTAAAATCTCCCCCCCTATCATTGGTGGCAGTGGAGAGTACCGATCGGAGTCCCAGTTTAATCGCTGGGGCTCCGATCGGTAACCATGGCAACCGGGACGCTACTGCAGTCCCGGTTGCCATGGTTACTTAGCAATTTGTAGAAGCATCATACTTACCTGCGAGCTGCGATCGGTACTCTCCACTGCCACCAATGATAGGGGGGGAGATTTTAATTAGGAGGGGGAGGGAGGGGAGGGGGGCCCACTGGCCACAAACGAGTTAACTACAGGGGAGGGGGGGCCCACTGGCTACAAATGAGTTAACTACAGAGGAGGGAGGGGGGGTCTGGCCACCAACGAGTTAACTACAGGGGAGGGAGGGGGGGTCCACTGGCTACCAACGAGTTAACTACAGGGGAGGGAGGGGGGGGCTGGCTACCAACGAGTTAACTACAGGGGAGGGAGGAGAGGGGCCCACTGGCTACCAATGAGTTAACTACAGGGGAGGGAGGGGGGGGGGGGCTGGCCACCAACGCGTTAACTACAGGGGAGGGAGGAGGGGGGCCCACTGGCTACCAATGAGTTAACTACAGGGGAGGGAGGGGGGTCTAGCCCCCTGCTGCCTGGCAGCACCTGCCAGGCAGCAGGGGGCAGTCATGTACACAGTTCTGTTAGTATATTCTAACTAGAAGCATCCCCATCACTATGGGAACGCCTCTGTGTTAGAATATACTGTCGGATCTGAGTTTTCACGAAGTGAAAACTCAGCTCTGAAAAAGCTTTTATGCAGACGG
Organism: Bufo gargarizans; assembly: GCF_014858855.1. NCBI lineage: Eukaryota > Metazoa > Chordata > Amphibia > Anura > Bufonidae > Bufo > Bufo gargarizans. The sequence goes on along the minus strand of NC_058082.1, from coordinate 278,715,790 downwards.
ATCTTCGGATCCGTCTGTATGAAAGTAACCTACCGCCACGGATCACGGACATGGATGCCAATCTTGTGTGCATCCGTGTTCTTTCATGGACCCATTGACTTGAATGGGTCCGTGAACCGTTGTCCGTCAAAAAAATAGGACAGGTCCTATTTTTTTGACGGACAGGATACACGGATCATGGTCTCGGCTGCAAAATGGTGCATTTTCTGATTTTTCCACTGACCCATTGAAAGTCAATGGGTCCGCGAAAAAAAACTGAAAACGGCACAACGGCCACGGATGCACACAACGGTCGTGTGCATAAGGGCCTAAATCTGTTTACACATAAAGAAGGAAAAAGTTCAGAAGAACTTTTATAGGCATTCTATTCAAAACTTCCATTACAATATGAAATACAGGCTCTACCCATGACAGGTGAGTTGATTTTTCAGTGAATATGCCTTAACTGATGCTCTTAATATGTCTGAAAAAAGGTAACATTTTTATCCTGTTAAAAAATCTTATGTTTCAATTTTCACTGAGAGGTGAAAGAAATGTCACTTAGGTGAAATATCAACTGGGAGAGATTAAAATCGAACACTGATCAAATAACGGAATCTCCTAGAAGACTTTCATTATCAGCCTTAGTCTTCAGCCTTCATTACACAGCCTTCATTATCGGCCTTCATTACACAGCACACATTAAAGTCTAAGAGATATAGAATAAAAGCTGATAAGCCATACACAAAGAACTGGGGCACTTGCTGCTGACATGAACAATAACTACTCAACATGTTAACCATTAAAACTAGTGTTACATGTACGTTTAAAAAAACTAAAAAATAAAATATATTTTTTTTATTCAATTGTAAATACAAAAAAAAGTCACATGACCAGAAAATAACAATGCTAAGGCTAAGCAACTCAACATACTTCAAAATAGAAATGCAATCAATTATGTAAGTTATCAGAGTAAGTTCTAGTGCCACTTCAACCAATATTTGAGTTCTGTATGTGGACCATTTTTCGGCCAGCCGAATCACTGATGACAGAAACCAGCCAGATCCCCGCCGGGTCCCATTATAGTCAATAGGATCTGGCAGTACTCCGACCCCATCCGTCTAAGCTGGGTATAGTGAATTTGGTTCTGAATTTCCTGAACAGCATGCCGTAGAGTTTAAACGCATATGTGAAAGTACCCTTGGTTATCAACATTTGGAAAGCTTACTTCATGCGAGTACAGAAAAATTACCCTAGATATCAAAGGGAATATTGGTTGATACCCATAAGAAGAAACACTCAAAACATTTCTTCCATGATAAATACAGTATGTATAATGGCATCCAATGAGACATTCTGCACAATAAATAATGTAGGAAAGCATTTGTGTAAAGAAGTTCCCATATTCGAACGCCCCCATAGAACATCATTGGTTGCGACTTTTTCAGCTACTCCATTACAGAGTCAAGACGTGCATGAATGAGGTCTTATTATGATCAAAATCCTGCTTTCTCTGCTATTTAGCCTCTCTGAACGAAGTGGGAAGAGAGAACTATGTATGAGAAATTAGATATATTTCTTGTGTTAGATGACTGATTAATCAAAGGTTACAAAATATACTCAATATTTGCAGTAATTAGACATTTGTAGAATTACACATATGCAAGTTCTACTTATTTTATTGTATTTATTTTTATGTAAAATTGTTTCTGCCCTCTATTTTACAATATTTTTGTATTAGCATAAAAAACACATTTCTAAATAAAATAATATAACACAGAACGTTACTCATTAACAAAGACAAGCACAAATAACCTCCCTTTTGCTTGTGATTATCACAAAACTGGAGTTAACTGTAAAAACTAGATGTACGGTATTTTTTGCTTTATAAGACACACTTTTCCCACTCCAAAAGTAGGGGGAAATGGATGTGTGTCTTATAAAGCAAATACTAGTAAGCACTTCCATTATGGAAGCGCTGACTAGTATGCATTAGGTGCTGGTAGCGGGGAGTGAAGGAATGCGAGCGCTTCAGGTACTCACCCTCCATGATCTTCTTTCCTGGAGCCGGCGCTGCACTGTCCTGACCCCGTACAGCATCAGGATGTAGTGCGCGCACTATAACCTGGTGCTGCATGCAGTCAGGTGACAGTGCAGCGCGGGCCGGAGAACACATGGGAGTGCTGTCAGAGATGGAGAGGAGCCGTGGCGCATGAGAGGTAAGAGGAGTTTGTTATTTTATTCTGATCTGAGGTCTAATGGTTCTGGCAAGGAACTGTGGGGGTCTGACATTAGGGGCTGATCTGAGGTCTGATGAGGGTCTGAAATAAAGGGCTGATCTGAGGTCTGATGGGGGTCTGACATGGAGGGTTGATATGGGGGTCTGATGTGATGTCCTGATACAGTATGGGGGTGTGATCTGATGTACTGATATTTATGGGAGTCTGATCTGAGGACCTGAAATAAGGCCTGATGAAAAATATTTTTTTCTTATTTTCCTCCTCTAAAATCTGGGTTGTGTCTTATCATCGGGTGTTATAAAGCAAAAAGTACAGTAATTAAATACACTTATGTAAATAGACATGTGGATAAGCTATAAGAAAGTACTGCTGCAGAGAATAGCAAATCATCCTGGTGTAATGATTACCATAACAAAAGACAATCCTGTGTTCATGGAGGGGTCGACAGCATTCAAAAATACCTTTTAGGGACCCTTTACAGATTGGAGCGTATTAAACAGGGCTTAGAAGTGTGCTGATATTAGGTAATGTGTATGGGGCCTCTTGGGTCTGACCCGATGGCAGTTATGCATTGCGTAGTAGTTAGAAATCTGATTCTGGAATCTGGACATGTGAATTCAGCCTAAAGGGAGGGTATGCAAACTACCAGTGACCCTGTTTGGTGGTTAGGATATAAATTGAAGACCTAGCATTTTGCACAAGGGACAGCCACTAATCTTTATACTACCTCACCTACTATAATGTAGCTTATATTTCATCATAGAAAATAAGTAGAAAAAAAGGTTTAAATATTTGGAATATTTTTACATTTCTATGTGTATTTTAGGGGTTATTTTATTGCATTTTGTGTTATTTTATTTTATACATTCAGGGTCCCTTTATCCAAATATCATCTCTGCGAGTGTTACCAGATGTAGAGTGTCTGTACAGTTATCTATAATTTTTCTGACAGGATGTCAGATAGATATAGGGCACCTAGTACATGACACTAGACAGGTGAGCCACCTTAATTCCGTACGATATAAAAAAATAAAGGGTATTAAAGGGGTTATCCAAGTTGTAAAACATTTCCCCCAGTGCCCGACACCACCGTAGATCCTGCTCCCCGCAAGGCTGCTGCTGCATCTCCGCGCGGTGGAAGAGGGGCAGCCAATAGCAGGCTGCGATGGGGACAAGCCTCCCTAACGTCACCCACAATGCTAGGGAGGCTCATACTCATCACAGCCTGCTATTGGTTGCCCTAAACCCCCCCCCTTCCCCCGTGGTCGCCGGATGTTTTGATCCACGCAACAGGGAGATCCAGCAGCGGTCGTGTGGTGAGCAGTAGCTACGCGGGTGCTGGGGAGCAGGGTAAATACCATCTATATGAGGGGCTTGGGCATTGGGGGCGAGGGTGTTTTACAACTTGTCCGACCCCTTTAAAAAGGGTATGAAGTTGCTGCTTGGGTTAACAGTGGGTAAACAGTATTTGTATCTGTATCAGTTGTGGTCTCTCTGATTTTAAAGGGAAAGCGTCACAACAAAATGACCTATTGTTTAAATCATGCTTTTATTTTTAACATATTTTTAAATGATGTTATTTAATTTAATTTTTGATGATGTTATTTTTATGTCAATAACTATATTTAAACAAAAACCATAACCTGCAGTTTTCGCACTGGCTACTAAGGCTACTTTCACACCTGCATTCGGTGTGGATTCATCTTGTATCTGCACAGACGGATCCGCAGCGATAATGCAAGCGCTTGTATCCATTCAGTACTGATCCGTTTGCATTATTCTTTAAAAAAAAAGTCTAAGTCAAAACGGATCTGTCCTGACTTACATTGAAAGTAAATGGAAGATATATCCGTTTTCAATTGCACCATATTGTGTCAGTGAAAACAGATCCGTCCTGACTTACATTGAAAGTAAATGGAAGATATATCCGTTTTCAATTGCACCATATTGTGTCAGTGAAAACAGATCCGTCCCTATTGACTTACATTGTAAGTCAGGATGGATCTGCTTCCGCCTCGTCAGGCGGACACCAAAACGCTGCAAGCTGCGTTTTAGTGTCCGCCTCAAAAGCGGAACGGAGACCGAACGCAGCCAAACTGATACATTCTGAATGGATCCTTTCGGAATGCGTTGGGACTGAACTGATCCATTTTGGGCCGCTTGTGAGAGCCCTGAAACAGATCTAACAAGCGGACCCAGAAACGCCAGGGTAGCCTAAGCCTAATAATTGGTGCCACTTCGTAGTCTGTACCAATCACTGTACTGCAGTTATCTGCTTATCTGTCATTCTAGTCCTGATTGTAATGATATCACCTCATTGTATAGATAAGACAGGGTCCACCATTCACAATAGTTGATTGTAAAATCTTATCTATTTTTTCCTTGTGCTATGACCTCTGCACAGGTCACAGAGCATGCCTAGAAAACTCTCCCATAAAAGTCAATAGGGTCCCCTCCTGACCATTGTGTCTATGGCCCATGGGGCTGCCATAAGGCAGTTTTCTAAATGCTCTCTAAATGCTGTTAAGAACAACTGAAGCAATATGGCCTCCTCCATAACCATGTTCAGAAAATAGAATTAAAAAATCTGCAATCATAAAATAAAAACAGATTAGAAAAAGGATGTGTACTATTATCTGGTTTAAAGCAGAAACATTTTTTGTGACATGCTACCTTTAACATTTAGTGCCCGTGCCCGCGTACATTGATCCATCACTGACAGCTATGTATATATGTTTTATATGCTGTAATAATTGTGGTGACTCATGCATTGGTGCAGTTTAGTTTTATTGAGCTCTGGTCAGATAAGGATTAGCGGTTGCCCTTCAGCAAAAGGATGATAATTGTTTAAAAGGAAAATACACTTTAGGGCAGCTAAAATGTGGGGCGTTAAAGGGGTTCTCCAGTAATTAATAAAATAAAAATACTTAAATATTACTTAATTATTAATATATTCCCAAATTATAATGCCTCGTTTTGTCTGGGGAGCAATCATTAGGAAAAATAAAATGGCCGCCGTCCTATTAGTGCACACAAAACCTGTTCTGATCACACAGCAGGACAAGTTACTTCAGAACACTGTGGTAAAGAGCTGCCTCATCCTCCTCTCTACTTGTCAGCGATTATGATCCTGAATACAGTTTAATATGATCTTCAGCTGAATCTCTGAAGGAACAGAGTTCATTAGGAGACATGAAGTACAGAGAGAAGGTGGGGATGTGGCTGTGTTCTGCTGTGTAATTAGGACAGGTTTTGTGTGTACTTATAGGACAGCAGCAATTTTATTTCCCCTGAAGATTGCTCCCCAGACAAAATGAGCCATTATAACTAATGAAAGATACTTGGGAATATATTTAAAATAAAGTAATATTTAGGTATTTTCATTTTCTTAATTCCCGGCGAACCCCTTTAAAAGGAAGACATCCTATAACATATTTTACTTCATGATTTGGGGGTACTATCTCTCTTTATGGAGAGAGCACCTTAATCGGCATCAGGAGGCTTTTAGGCCATACATGCTCCTATCCTCTAAGGAGAGATACCTTACATCTGGTAGCATCAGAGGCAGAGCTTGTTAAGAGCTCATTTGCATCCCTTCTTCCCATATTTTACTCCAGAGATGTTTTTGTAATTAATTTCTTTTTACTGTCAGTAAATTTAGATCCTGGTAGACTGGGAGGGAAATACTCAAGCACCCAAGTGTCTACCATCAACAGGAGCTATTACATATCTGTTGACACTGGGATGATGGAATAGATCACTGACATTTGTTTCTATGTTAAAGTCACACAGCACATGGATCCATAGGGACCTTATGTGTTGTATGGTGTCGCCAGTAGATACCACACTATCCACTAAGACCAATAACTCATCTAAAAGAGAGAGAGTAAATATAAAGGATGCACACTACCTCCCTTCTTATTTCAATCCATACCATGCATCAGAAAACCTGTATGTGTGAACCCAGGCTTAGGGTATTTTTACACATATGGGGTCATTTATCAAAGTGGTGTAAAGTAGAACTGGCTTAGTTGCCCATGACAACCAATAAGACTCCACCTTTCATTTTTGACAGCTCCTTTGAAAAATGAAAGGTAGAATCTGATTGATTGCTATGGACAACTAAGCCAGTTCTACTTTACACCAGTTTGATAAATGACCCCAATTGTCTTTTGGTGGTATTTTTCCGCAGCAATATCAATATTTGCACCTTCTCTTTTTGCCACTCTTTTTGCTGTAAAAAGGCCAGCTCCAGATGTTAGTTGATCGTCTACTATGAAACACAGAACACACAAGTGATTAAGGTGAGTTAAATAATCTTTTATTTTTTTAACCCCTTCAGCGCTATAGTACTATGCATTCTGTATTCTCTATTATTTTCCCTATTATTCTCTATTATTTCCCCATTAATTTCTATGGGGCCTGCGTTACGTGAAAAACGCACCAAATAGAGCATGCTGCGATTTTCACACAACGCATAAGTGATGCGTGAAAATCACCGCTCATGTGAACAGCCCCATAGAAATGAATGGGTCGGGATTCAGTGCGGGTGCAATGCGTTCAACTCACGCATCGCATCCGCGCGGAATACTCGCCCGTGTGAAAGGGGCCAAAATGTGCTAAATTGCACCACTTTTTACACTTAATTTTGGGGCAGACACATTAACAAATCTGGACCACAGTGAGCCAAAAATGCTAGAAAAACCACTATAATAACATGGCAACAACCATAGGTGCTGAAAGAAACCCAAGCACTTATTCTGGTGTTTTCTGGGTGGTAAAAAAAAACGCTAATGCCAAATTCATGTGTGTTGGGACCTGTCCCTACATACATAAATTTGACACTATTGTTTTTTTTACTACTCAGAAGAATGGTTTTCCATAGTGATCGCTATTTACAATGTGGGTCTCTTTAAACGCTTATTACAGAATAATAACCATTGATGTGTTTTATGTGTCTGAAATGACGTCCGCCACATCTCCAGGTGCAGTACTTCACAGGGGCAGAATATTGTATACATAAGAACTCAACAAGCGGTACATTGGTAATAGAGGAACCCAGCTGGCAATGAAAACGTCACTAAACTCTTTTAGTGGAGAACTAATTAGAGTCTATGTGACAGAGAACAAACAAAAATAGTCCCACTTGTCTAGTTAGGAAAATCCCTGTATACTTACTAGCATCTTAAAGGAAATCCCTAGTTTCCCCTCCTAGTTACCAGATCATGTGCAGTGCCAGAACCAATATATTGCACTTCACTCTTCTCAAGGACGATTTAAACTGTAGCTGCCATATGGGATTATGTAAATAAGGGTATGTACCTTTTTTGATGTACTTTTCTGATATCGACTCCTTTCTGATTTGTCTACAGCACTTCAAAGCTTCTTGCTGATCAAAACATTTTCCTAGGGCTAGGGACATGCTGGGAATCCTTATTTGCCAGTGCATCATAAAGCTGTGTTATATATAATAAAAATGACCGTATACGGCATATTTAATTTCATCAACAAGAATAGCAATTTGACAGCAAAACAACGGTTAACCGTACATAAAATGAATGATGTATTCTTTGATTTAGAAGGATTTCTCATGTCATTTATCCTGTGCTATTGATGATGCTGTTTCCATGCCGTGTACTGTATATGAATACAGATTAGAAGCAGCACACATCATGATGTCAGGGCCACATGTATTCTTTCGCAAATTGGCATTGACCTTAGATGTTCTGCTTCAAAATGAATACACCACATTAGTCACCCTGTAAAAGTCTGACACTGTGCTGATCCTTTCATTATGTCAATTTTTCTTCTATACATGATGTAAGGTGGAGCTGCAGTACGCAACAGGAGAGCCTTCCCCTAAATATGAACGATGCTGCTGCCTGATGAGAGAAGGGCTGCACTACTGCTCTGGCTCAGGATGAAGACAATACCACCCCACCATCAGTGACCCAGAACAATTGAGATGTGGGGTTGGTAAAATACCTGCAGTCTGCCCACAGGATGCCACAGTTGTATAGGGACAGGTTCTGCAGAGCTGAGGGGAAACTCCTGACCAGAGACTGTCAGCTGGTTGTATACCATGTCATTGTCCTTGCACTAGGTAGACCTAACTTGTTGAAACCATTGTATGGACTACATTGGGCTGTAGGAACTGTAAGTCCATGTGACCACCACTACGAGGTTGTGCTCTGATTGACTCAACAAGCTAATTGACCACCAAGCCTATGCACCCTCTATATGTGAGAGACTAAGTGTTATTGTGTCCCCTGCTAGAGAAAAGTAACGCTTATGTTGCTTTAAATTGTTCTGGCCTTTATCCAAGCCATTCTACTCCTGCATAAGGCTACTTTCATACTTGAGTTTAACTTTTCCGGTATTGAGATCCGGCAGAGGCTCTCAATACCGGAGAAAAATGCTTCTGCTTTGTCCCCATTCATTGTCAATGGGACAAAACTGAACTGAACGGAACGGAGTGCTTTAAAATGCATTCTGTTCCATTTGGTTTTGTTCCCACACTGGAGACAAAACCGCAGCAAGTTGTGGTTTTCTGTCCAGCATGGGATGTGGAGCTGGATCCATTTTCTCAGACACAGAAAACGGATCCGTCTTGAATGGGAGACATGTCTGGAGATGCTACAGGCCATGGTTACACGTTTAGTTCACGAAGACTACTCACAGTAGCACAAGCAACAACATGTGTCCTGGAGTTGTCCTGTTGAAAAATGGTTCCTGGGAGAAATGGCTGTACCTCTGGTTCCACAACAAATCAGTGTAACGCTAAGCTGTTAGTGTACCTAGAATGAAAATTACAGGAGCCCGACTACCATACATTATACCACCCTACTAGTGTTGATCGAGCATGCTCGGCCTAACACCATGCTCGGCTTGAGCATCTCGATACTCGGCAGATGGAGGTATTCGGCCGAATACCGCATGTGCTCGAGCGCAATGCTAGTGTCTCCTCCCCGCATGTTTTTGGCTGCTACGCAACCAATAAACGTGCAGGTAAGTACTGCCCTTCGCTGTAATGCCGTAGCCATGTTGGTTACTGGCATTACAGTGATTGGCTGGCCGGAATGCGTCATCGGGTGCTATATAGAATGACACTTGTTTGGCTCAGTGTTAGTCAGGGAGAGCTGTGCTGAGGAAGGGAAAGATAGTGTAGGGAGTGAATTATAATTTTTTTTTTTATATAAGAGTCCTTTTAAGGATTGTTGTTGTGTGTGGCAGCAGTAATATATATTTTTTTAGCTCAACCTGCGCTAAATTGCTAAAATTTTACAGACCCAAAAGTCCTTTTAAGGACTATTGTGTGTGGCAGCAATATCTATTTTTAGCGCATCCTGCTGCAGACAGCGACATTATTTGCGCTACATATCAGTTACGCGCATTGACAGGGGTGGAGCCTGATCTGGAGCTGAATGGCTGTGTGAAGTGAAGCTCTGCTGTAAACGATTCCCTCAAGAGCCTATATCTTCAGCACAGTGATCCCGACATGGTCAAGATCGGGGTCCCAAGTCCCGCTGACACACAGGAGCAAGCCAGAATACTGAATCAAGCTGGCGATATGGTGAAATTTATTTAAAAAGCCGCACAGACAAATGTGCCAAGGGATTCCAAAATGGCGCCCGAAGCACCTCGCGCGCCGAGGAGCAAACAACAACCACTGAGAAGGTAAGAGAGGAATCCCCAGGGGCCGACACATTACCATTATCAAGATCATTCTTGAAGGAGGCATTATCGGAAGCCCTGGGGCCTCTCAAGACAGATCTCACCTCCATCAAAGAGTATATGCGCCATATAGGGAGACGGGTAGAGGTGCTGGAAGAAGCGCACACCGCTATCACAGCACACCAGAACGCAATCTTCTCTAACATGACCCTATATCAAAAGCACCTGAACTCCCTTTACACAATGTTGGAAGACCAAGAAAACAGGGGCAGGCGCAACAGTCTGTGCTTCAGAGGTTTCCCTGAATCTGTGGGCCCTGAAGAGATACCTGAGACCGTGATGCAGATCTGCTTGAAACTCCTGGGCCCAGACTCCTCACACAGAGTCATCATTGAGAGAGCCCATAGGGCACTTCGACCAAACCTCAACCTGCACAACCACCAAGAGATGTGATCTGCAAATTCCTGCATTTCCCAACCAAAGAGGCAATACTTAATAGCGCAAGGAATACCTTACAGCTGACCTGGGAAGACTATCCTATATCCATCTATCAGGATCTAGCCCAATCCACATTAAAGAAGCACAAAGCACTAAAGCTGCTCACTAACTTGCCTCGGAACAGAAAAGTCATGTACAGATGGCTATTCCCATTTGAACTTTCATTTTTTCACAACGGGCGCAGGATATCCATCCAATCCAATGGAGACCTGGATAAAGCATATGATCTTCTACAGATATCACCACTACCCATTGAAAACTGGGAAACCGTCCAAGACATCTCCGCCCTACCAATCCTGCCCACAGATGAACCTTGGGAGACACCCCACACACAAAAATCCCAATGATCTAAGAGAAATCGCCAAGCTTCATCATCCAAGCATCTGACACTTACAGACGATTAAGAAGTCCTATACTCCACTTCAAAGACCCTTATATCCAGCTTCTACGTGTACAAAGGACATCCCAAGCACAAAATCCTAAAAGATTCAAGAGAAATCACCACGCTATACCTTTCAAGGGACTATCGCCTACAGATGATTAGGAGGATCTTTACTTTATCCCAGAGACCCCAATTTCTAACTGCTACACGTGCAAGCTATCCGTATAGTATAAATGTACCCCCTTATTCTTTTATTCTACCGTCAGCCCCTTGATAGCTACCCCTCCAGCTCCTACCCCCTAGCCATGTTAGGCTCCAAGCCTAAGATTTAATAGAGGGTTTGTCACTGCTGTTCTCAGGGAAGAGAACCCTTTTTCCCCCAAGCCTTCAGAGCAAAAATGCTCTTACATTCAAAAAGTTTTTTGTTTTGTTCTTGTTTCTATGTATTTTGTCTTTTCTTTTCTTTTGACAGGAGACACAAGATTGCATTTCTCTTAGTCCAAAGGGAGAATCGTCACCAAGGGAAGACTGCTGATCCACCTCGGGAGGCTAAGTACCTAATAATAACAGCCACATCCATTCCTAAGACACTTACTAGTGCTAAATACCCTTACCCACAAAATATCAGTTACATCCAGTGTACTTTTTGCGTAAACGGTGTCCGCTGCGGACAGTGACATTAGCTGCGCTACATCTCCTGTGTAACGTGTGCACATCCAAAAAATATCAGTGACATCCAGTGCACTTTTTCCGTAGATGGTGTCCGATGCGGACAGTGACATTAGCTGCGCTACATCTCCTGTGTAACACGTGCACATCCAATAAATATCAGTGACATCCAGTGTACTTTTTCCGTAGATGGTGTCCGATGCGGACAGTGACATTACCTGGGGTACATCTTCTGTGTAACGTTTCCACATCCCAAATACCTGTGACATTCCCTGTAATATATATTAGCCGCTGCTGACATCAGCGTCATTCTCTGCGGTATTTCTGTTTTGTAACGTGTGCGCATCACAAAAGTATCAATGACATCCAGTCTGCTTTTTCCGTAGACGGTGTCCGCTGCGGACAGTGACATTAGCTGCGCTACATCTCCTGTGTAATGTGTGCATAGGCCCCCAGTCTGGCGCTTTTTTGAGGAAAGTGCGGACGACAAAAGAATCGTAATTTGCCACCCGTGCCATACAAAAATGAGCAAGGTGTGAACACTAGCAACCTCACCGCCACCAGCATGATCCGCCACATGGCATCAAAGCACCGTAATCGGTGGGCCGAATGCCTGGGTCCACAATCTGTGTCTGCGGGGAACATCACTGCCTCCTGTTCCCCTGTGTTACGTGCTGGCCAATCACCTGTCGAAGGCGCAGGCCCAGATGCCTCCCGCCCTGCACCTGGATCTTCGCAAGCACCATTAGAGACCACATCCACTTCCGTGTCCCAGCGTAGCGTACAAATTTCCTTACCCCAGGAATTTGAACGCAAATACCCAGCCACCCATCCACAGGCCATAGCACTAAATGTGCAGCTTTCCAAATTACTGACCCTGGAAATGTTACCATTTAGGCTTGTGGACATTGAGGCCTTCCGCAGCCTAATGTCGGTGGCCATCACTTGTTACGTAGTACCCAGCCGGCACTATGTCCCGTAACATCACCCGTGCTCTGACCAACACAGTTACTGGGAAGATCCACTTAACGACTATCACATGGATAAGTGCTTGTGGCCAGGGACGCTACATTTCCCTGACGGCACACTGGGTTAACGTTGTAGAGGCCGGGAGCGAATTGTACCCTGGGATGGCACAGGTGCTACCCACACCAAGGATTGCAGACCCTAATTCCATTAGGGTTTCCGCCACCACCTACGTTAGTGGCTCCAACCCCCACTTCTCCTCCTCAGCTTCCACCTCTGAATTATCCTCTTGCAGCATCAGTCAGCCATCAGTTGGTAGCTGGAAGCAGTGTAGCACTGCAGTGTGGAAGCGTCAACAGGCCGTGCTTAAGCTGATCTGCTTAGGTAACAAACAGCACACCACCACAGAGCTGTGGCAGGGTATAAGGGACCAGACTGAGCTGTGGCTTAACCTAGAACCAGGCATAGTTGTGTCTGATAATGGCCGTAATTTGGTAGCGGCTTTGGAGGTCGGCAAGCTCACACACATCCCATGCCCAGCCCACGTCTTCAACTTAGTGGTTCAGCGGTTTCTCAAAACCTGCCCCAATTTGCCTGAGCTGCTGGTGAAGGTGCGCCGCGTGTGTGCGCATTTATGCAAGTCATCGACAGCTTCTGCCGGTCTGTCAACGCTGCAGCAGCGCTTATAATTGCCAGCTGACCGACTGTTGTGCGACGTGAGCACACGCTGGAACTCGACATTCTACATGTTGGCCAGGCTTTGTGAGCAGCAGAGGGCAGTAGTGCAATACCAGCTGCAACATGGTCGTCGCCTTTCCAGTCAGCTTCTGCTCTTCACAAGCGAGGAGTGATAATGGATGTCTGACCTCTGTGAGGTTTTAAGAAACTTTGAGGAATCAACACAGATGGTGAGCTGCGATAACACTATTATTAGCGTCACCATCCCACTTCTGTAACTACTCAAACACTGGCTGATTACAATTAAGACCGACGCTTTCCATGTGGAAGAAGTGGAAATGGGGGACAACAACCCTCAGTTCGTATTCTCAGCGCAAATTGGATGATGATGAGGAGGAGGAGGAGGAGCAGGAGAGGTTGCCTCCGCTACAGAGGGTAGTATCCATGAAAGTTTAATTCCATCTGTTCAGCGTGGACGGGCAGAAGAGGAGGAAGAGGATGAAGAGATTGAGGGTCATCCTCCTGATGACGACAGTGAAGTATTGCCTGTTGGGACTCTGGCACACATGGCTCACTTTATGTTACTTTATGTTACCTTTCCTGTGACCCACGTGTTTTACGCATTTTGGACAACAACCATTACTGGTTGTTCACCCTTCTCGGCCTCCACTTCAAAGAGAACGTCTCATCTCTCATTCCTGTGGTGGAGAGGACGAGCAAAATGGTGCAATACCAAAAGGCCCTTGTGGAAAAATTGCTCCAAAAATTTGGTTATATTTATTAGTAAGCTTTCAGCCTTATTTTATCCACAATTTATCTTGTGTGCTTTATTTATTCAGTGGTCAGTATGTTTGTTATAGGTGGCGAAGATCCCATGCTGTTGTCATTTGCTCTAGTAATTCACAGGTTTCATAGCCCACCGATTGGACTTGAATGTTATATCTTGCTGTATTTTTCTAAAAATGAGAACTGGTTACTGGTATATTTTACTTCACTCGATAACTATGTTCTTGTGCCTATGAATAGTCATTTTATATCTTTATTTCAGTAAACCCAAAAATATACAGTATATTTAGTTATGATTTATAATGTTATTTTCTACCAAAGTCCTTTGTAACGTTAACCGCTTGCCCCTCGGAAAGGTGACTGAAATCTCCTCATACATTTCAAGCTGTTGTCATACACAATTGGTACGGTAAAGCGCAGCGCATTCTGCGACACCATGTCACCTGCTGGGGCAGTGATTGACAGTTCCAGTGGAGATTTATATTGTCATATTCAGTGACACTGCTCTCCTTTGTGCACGTTCAGTAGCAAGGATCCCCTTTTCATATAGCATTTTGATTCATTATAAGTGGAGCGGTTAGACAGTAAATAGTCACCTGGTACTCCCATAAGCCTATGTGTTAACTGAATATCTGTCATCTTGAATTACGGTAAAGATAGCAAGGGACCATTCTATTTCTGGAAGTCTTACTTTCTGTCATGGGAATATCATAGATGACTTGTATCTGAAACACTCAAAGTTTCAACCAAAGGAAAAAACCTACACATTGCACGTTTTCTACACGTATAGCGACATGTCACTCATTATGTTATGTAGTTCAGTCATTTCTCAGTTTTCAAGTATACTTGGGTTATTAAAATGATGACCTGTCTTATGCAGCACGCAGTAGTTGTAATCATATTTAAATCCACGCACCACAAAACCTTTCTAACCCAGACATCTAAAGAAAGTGGGAAACATTGGCTTATGGCTCTGCTCCTGGCATGTATCTACTGATCCTACGGCTTAAGACAGAGCCTAGATCAAATCAAATCATGACTACACACATACCAGTCTGAATAAATTCTACTGATTAAAGTGCACTAGAAATCCACTTCAGCAGATAGCCATAGTATAAATAATTCCTGTCAGAAACATGTCGAAATGTCCCAGGCTCTGATCCTCAGTATAAGTAAGAACTGTTTGCTCAGTTACAATGCCGTGAATGCATAATACAGAAATCTGTACGAATGTGAGGTGGAACAACAGTGACAATGACAAATGCCTAGATAAAAACAGAATTGTAATATACAGTTGGAATAATGGGCACCATTTCATCATTTTATTACTCTTTTTTGAACTGTATAAGTTGCTTACATGCCGCGTTCTATAATATAGATGCACATTTATGCATGTATGAATTACATGAACAGCCCCCTTCACAAGTGGATCATAAACCAGAAGAACCAGGTGGAATGCAGATGCCTAGCAGCTTGTCAATGGAAACAGACAGTTTACAAGGTACGGATTACTGCTGAAATATCTGCAGCACTGCAAGCTTATTATCAGAAGGTAAAGGGCGCGATCCCAATAAAAATGATATATTGGAGAATTCCTCTTAGACCTTTACAGTTTACAAATCAAGATTAAATATTGTCTCTTGAGTCTTTTAAAGACTGAACTTTGGCCATACTTTAAGGCCCCTTTCACACGGGCGTTGCGGATTGGCTCCGGATGCGTTCAGGGTGCGTTCAGTGAAACTCGCACCACTTTGTAAGTAAGTTTAGTCAGTTTTGCTTTTTTCACGCAGCTCCATTCACTTCTATGGGGCCAGGGCTGCGCAAAAAACTCAGAATATAGAACATGCTGCGATTTTTACACAACGCAGAAGTGATGCGTGAAAAAAAAAAACATGTACACAGACCCATTAAAATGAATGGGTCAGGATTCAGTGTGGGTGCTATGTGTTCACATCACGCATTGCACCCGCACGGAAAACTCGCTCGTGTGAAAGGGGCCCAAGTATTGTGCTCAGTGAACATTTCACCATTCTCTTAGCTCCTTCTACAGCTGGATGTTCAGAGGATAAATCTGCTGGTGATCAGGGAGAAGGTTCCTAAACTCCATTTATGGAGAGTAGACTAGGATCTTGTCTCCTAAGACACCGACGGCCACATCATTTGCTCAGCAGAATCTGCTCAGCATGATCTGCTTGGAGACACCATTTGCAAGTAGCAGTAGTAGCAGTAGCAGTCACAGATGCTGATGCAGTGGCATCTACTAAAAGATTAAAGGTGATAGATTTTGGGATTTTGGACTCAGCTAAAGTAATATACGAGCAGTACTACAGATAAGGAGTCCAGATCACTATCTCTCATTTTCCTACTGCCTGTCATGGAACCATGAACCAGACGTACAACAAGAGATAAGTGGAAATAAGAAGGCTTTATTGAAAATCAAGCTGTAAGGCAAAAGTCCAAACGGATGGCTAAACCGAAGCAGGGTCTTGTGAAGCCAGAGATCAGGAACCAGAAGGGTAGTCAGACGAAGCCTGGATCAGGAACCAGAAGGGTAGTCAGACGAAGCCTGGATCAGGAACCAGCAGGGTAGTCAGACAAAGCAAGGATCAGGAACCAGAAGCAGCAGCAGTCTTAGAAGCATGTGAACACAGGAGGACCAAGCAAGGAACTGAAGCCACAGACCTCCTATATATATGAGCTAGGCATCCAGCTCCTCCCAGTGGGAAGGAGAAGCCGCAGGGTGGGAGGCTACAAGAAACCCAGAAACCAAGATGGCCGCCAGCACATGTCAAACGAAGGAGAACAGCAAGAAGGTAAGACCATGACAGTACCTCCCCCTCAAGGGCCCCTCCTCCGCGGAGTAAAGAACGGTTTCTGAGGGAAGCGTGCGTGGAAGGCTCGGAGCAAGGCAGGAGCATGGACATCTGCGGAGGGAACCCAGGAACGCTCCTCTGGACCATAACCACGCCAATGGACCAAAAACTGCACCCGGCCGCGGACCAGGCGTGAGTCCAGGATATTGCTCACCTCATACTCCTCACGATTGCCCACTTGGACCGGACGAGGCCGAGGAACCGAGGAAGTGAAACGATTACACACCAGTGGCTTCAACAGGGAGACATGAAACACGTTGGAGATCCGCATGCCAGGAGGAAGCGCAAGGGCATAGGCTACCGGGTTTACCCTGCGAAGCACTCGGAAGGGACCAACAAAACGAGGCGCCAGCTTGGGAGTGGGCACTCGAAGGTTGAGGTTGCGGGTGGACAACCATACGCGGTCTCCGACCTGGTAGGAAGGAGCGGGCGCTCGTCTGCGATCAGCCTGGAGTCTCTGGCGCTGCGCAGAGACCTCAAGGGACCTCTGGATCTGTACCCAAGAAGCACGTAGGACGGAAAGGTGATCCTCCACAGCCGGAATATCCTGGGGAGAGAATACCTCCGGTAACACGGCAGGTTGGAACCCATAATTGGCCATGAAGGGAGACGTCCCAGAGGAAGAATTCACCGCCGTGTTCCTGGCAAACTCAGCCCAAGGCAGGAGGTCAACCCAATTGTCTTGGTGATCGGAGACATAGCAACGAAGGAATTGCTCCAAGGCCTGATTGGATCGTTCTGCGGCCCCATTGGACTGAGGGTGGTAGGCCGAGGAGAAAGAGAGATGAATCCCCAACTGGGAGCAAAAGGCGCGCCAGAACCTGGACACAAACTGACTCCCCCGATCCGACACAATCTCCTTGGGCAAACCGTGCAACCGGAAGACCTCCCTGGCAAAAATCGAGGCCAACTCTTGTGCAGAGGGTAACTTCTTGAGAGGAACACAGTGGCACATTTTGGAAAACCGATCCACAATCATGAGAATGACCGTATGGCCTCGGGATGCAGGGAGGTCCACAATGAAATCCATCCCCAGGTGTGACCATGGACGCTCCCCAGTGGCTATGGGTTGCAAAAGGCCCAACGGAAGGTGCCGAGGGGACTTACTCTGGGCACAAACGGAGCATGCCGCTACATATGCGGCGATGTCGGAACGTAGAGAAAGCCACCAGAACAGACGTGAAACAGCCCAGGACAGCTGATTCTTTCCAGGATGCCCCGCGGCCTTGGAGTTATGGTAGGTTCGCAACAACCGAGTGCGCAACACCTCAGGCACAAAACATCTGCCGTTGGGTCTCCCAGAGGGAGCACCAGATTGAGCCGCCAAAATCTGCTCACCCAGGGGAGAGGTCAGGCTGGTGCGAATGGCGGCCAGGATCTGATTCGGAGGTATGACCGAAGTCGGAATCGACTCCTCCCCGGACAGCTCGGAGTACTGCCGTGATAAGGCATCCGCTCTGATGTTCTTGGAACCGGGTAGGTAGGAGACCACGTAATTAAAACATGACAAGAACAGAGCCCATCTGGCCTGACGTGGTGTCAATCTCTTGGCCTCAGAGAGGTAGGTCAGATTCTTGTGGTCCGTCAGGATGAGAACCGGAACCACCGAGCCCTCGAGCAAGTGCCTCCATTCTTTAAGGGCCTGCACGATGGCCAATAACTCCCTGTCACCAATCTGATAGTTGCACTCCGCGGAAGACAGTTTCCGGGAGTAAAACCCACAAGGAAGCAGAGGACCCTCTGGTGTTCTACGCTGAGACAGAAGGGCGCCTACTCCCGTCTCAGACGCGTCCACCTCGAGGACAAAAGGCAACCCAGGGTTGGGATGCGACAGAATCGGAGCCGACACAAAGGCGGACTTTAGAGCCTCAAAAGCTCGGATGGCCTCGAGCGGCCAGACCTGGGGATTACTGCCCTTCCTGGTCAGATCCGTGAGAGGCTTGGCTAGCATGGAAAAGTCCCTGATGAACTTCCGATAATAATTGGCGAAGCCCAAAAAGCGCTGCAGGGCACGAAGACCACTGGGCTGGGGCCACTGTAAGACAGCCGAAACCTTCTCAGGATCCATGGAGAACCCCTCAGCGGAAATGATGTAACCTAAGAAGGTTACCTGGGATCGGTGAAATTCGCATTTCTCAAGCTTACCGAACAGCTTGTTCTCTCGTAACCGTTGCAACACTCGTCTGACATCCAGAATGTGGGCCTCCATGGATTCAGAATATACCAAGATGTCATCCAAATAGACCACCACACACTGCTGCAACAGGTCACGGAAAACATCGTTGATGAATTCCTGGAAGACTGCGGGCGCATTGCACAACCCAAAGGGCATAACCAAGGATTCATAATGACCGGTCCTGGTGTTAAACGCGGTCTTCCACTCATCGCCCGCCTTGATCCTTACCAGGTTATATGCCGCCCTCAGGTCGAGTTTGGTAAAGACCGTGGCCCCTTTGAGGCGATCGAACAGCTCGGAAATCAAGGGTATCGGGTAAGCGTTCTTGATCGTGATGCGATTGAGACCCCTGTAATCGATGCAAGGCCTCAACTCACCGCCCTTCTTTTTCACAAAGAAAAATCCAGCCCCTGCCGGGGACGAGGATTTGCGAATGTGTCCGCGTGAAAGCGCCTCCCTCACGTACTCCTCCATGGCCTCATTCTCCGCTACCGACAGTGGATAGACTTTGCCACGAGGAGGAACGGCACCAGATTGTAACTCTATGGCACAATCGTATGGGCGGTGCGGAGGTAGGGCAACCGCACGCACCTTATCGAATACATCCCGGTACTCCTCGTATTCAGGAGGCAACAGAGAGTCCGAGGAAGTACACAGCAACTTGACAGGCCCATGGATGCAACTAGCCCCACACTGCGGTGACCACGAGAGGATCTCGGCTGATCTCCAATCGAAAGTCGGATTATGCTTCTGGAGCCAGGGGTACCCCAAGACCACCGAGTAGTGTGGAGACGAAATAACCTGGAGACAGACCAACTCTCTGTGAACGGCACCAATGGCCATCCCCACTGGAAGGGTCTCCTGAGTCACGTGTGGCGGCAGAAGGGGTCTGCCGTCTATCGCCTCAAGAGCCAGTGGGGAACCTCGAGGCTGCAGAGGAATGGAATTGGCGGCAGCGAACACACTATCAATGAACAAACCACCAGCACCAGAGTCCACCAACGCCTGGGTCGTCACCGAGCCCCCGACCCAGGAGAGGACAACAGTAATCAGTGGTTTGTCAACACGGGAAACCGGGGACGAGGAGACTCCACCCAAGATCTGCCCCCGACAGGATCTCAGGTGCGAGCGTTTCCCGGACGGTTCGGGCATGCCAACCGAAAATGCCCACCGAGACCACAGTACATGCATCGGCCCTCGCGTCTCCGGAGTACCCTCTCCCCCTCGGACAGGCGAGCAAACCCCAGCTGCATGGGTTCACCCCCAGACAAGTCATCCCCAGGAGGCGTGGGAGGAGAGGGAGGCACGGGTGGGACAGCAAACGTAGGCGCCAATCTGTTAGAAGACCTCCGCAGGCTCTCCTTAAAGGAAGGTCTCTCCCTGAGTCTGGTGTCAATCAAAATCAGGAAAGAAATAAGAGACTCGAGCTCCACTGGTAGGTCCTTAGCTGCAACCTCATCCTTCAAGGCATCCGAGAGACCATGAGAGAAAGCAGCGACCAGAGCCTCATTATTCCAGCCCACCTCTGCTGCCAGGGTACGAAACTCAATGGCGTATTCAGCTACAGATCGTGAACCCTGTCTGATGGACATAAGGAGCTTCACAGCAGAGGCAGCACGAGCCGGCACATCGAATACCTTCCGAAGAGAAGCAACAAAACCGGAAAACTCGGCAACCACCGGATTGTTGTTCTCCCATAAAGGGCTGGCCCAGGCCAAGGCCTTGTCCGAGAGCAGCGAGATCAAGAAGCCCACCTTTGATCTCTCAGTAGGAAAGGCATGTGGCAGCAACTCGAAATAAATGCCCACCTGGTTAAGGAAACCTCGGCACTGAGTTGGCTCTCCCCCAAAGCGCTGTGGAAGGGGGGCAGAACCGGTCATACCCCGAAACACCGCAGGCGCAGCAACAGGTGTCGGGGTAGACTCTGGCGCAACAACCGGAGCGGCAGTAGGAGCGGGCCCAGGAGCGACAACCGACCCATCGGCAACGGAAGCTAAATGAGCCGTGCGTTCAAGCAGGGTTTGCAACGCCACAGCGAACCGACCCAACAGGTGATCCTGCTGATCAAGTCTGGCAACCAGCGTAGGTAGCGAGGATGGCCCTGTACCGTCAGAATTCATGGCTTGGTCCTAATGTCATGGAACCATGAACCAGACGTACAACAAGAGATAAGTGGAAATAAGAAGGCTTTATTGAAAATCAAGCTGTAAGGCAAAAGTCCAAACGGATGGCTAAACCGAAGCAGGGTCTTGCGAAGCCAGAGATCAGGAACCAGAAGGGTAGTCAGACGAAGCCTGGATCAGGAACCAGAAGGGTAGTCAGACGAAGCCTGGATCAGGAACCAGCAGGGTAGTCAGACGAAGCCAGGATCAGGAACCAGAAGCAGCAGCAGTCTTAGAAGCATGTGAACACAGGAGGACCAAGCAAGAAACTGAAGCCACAGACCTCCTATATATATGAGCTAGGCATCCAGCTCCTCCCAGTGGGAAGGAGAAGCCGCAGGGTGGGAGGCTACAAGAAACCCAGAAACCAAGATGGCCGCCAGCACATGTCAAACGAAGGAGAACAGCAAGAAGGTAAGACCATGACACTGCCCCCCAATTACCCTGCATCAGCACTCAAAGCTGCACTGAAATGCACAGTCCTGACAATGTATTTCAGTGCAGCTCTGATCGCTGATAGTGGGGGAATGGGGGGCAGTAGGAAAATAAAACATAGTGATCTGGACTCCATGTCTGCATTACTACTCATGTATTACTGTAGATAATGGTCCAAATTCGGTTGACCGATTTCCTTTAAGTGCACAAGCCCAAAGACCAAGTCCCATCCCCTTGAAAAAATATATATCAAAGACAATATAGTTAACATTTATAACATGTGAACGTCGTACCTACACCACCTCAGCAGTAGACTATTCCTCGGTATAATTTAGCAAATAATATCAGATGTGGACCCTTTAACCACAGGTATTTGCCCCATCATAAAAAATTAACCTATGTATAAGAGTATACATCCAAATAATACAGTCACATAGTCATCAAATAACATCACTATTCATGGACTATGTATTACCACTATTCAGTGACCATATAGTGATCAGATACTGGTTCTACAGAGGCGCACTGCAGTCTGTATAAGTGAATATAATACAGGTAAATCCAATGATGTCTTCTTGGTTTGTAGTAATTTACTTTCCTATTTCTTCTCTATCTGACCCAGACTACCATAAATACGTTTTCCAGCCCCATGTCACGGTGCAGTTCACTGTGATGTGGTTTTCCGTGCAGGCTGGCTGCCTTTTGCGTACTGCCTGCGGGTGATTCTGTGTAGGCTGGTTGCTTTTGGCTGCGGTATCTAGTGTGAACCTGCCTGTGTGTGTGTCCTTTCAGGTGTGCTTGTTAGGCTGCTATTTCTGCCTTTGAGCGTGGAGTGTTGAGGTCAGTCTTGATCAGTCTGTTCTGTCTTGTCTTGTGGGTGTTTCACCCTTCTGCTCAATGTAGTCTGTCTGTCTACGTTTGTCTTGCCAGGTTTTTCCCTTTGCTGCTGACCCAGGGGGTCCTACCATCTACACAGCCAAAAGCAACCAGCCTACAACGAATCACCCACAGCCAGTACACGAAAACCACGTTACTGTGAACCGCACCATGACACCCCAATCAGTCTCTGCAGTTTTCTGCCCAGGCAACTTTGGCTCCTTGCTTTTCCAGTGTCCCACATAATGCAGTAGTAATACCCTAGATAATAGAAGTGTCTCACATGGTCTTTCAGACATTAAGTTGGGGTCCACATAGCGCCCCAGACAGTAATAGTGTCCTACATTGTGCCTCAGATGGCAGCAGTGCTTTAAACAGTAATAGTATCTCAGTGTTCCAGAAGATGAGTGCTCCACTTGATCACAGACAAACTGTACTTGTACTAAACATTGCCTCAGACAGCAATTGTATCCAAGCCTATAACAGTGCCCCCTTGGTGCTCTACTTGGTAATATTGCCCACTGTAGTATTAAAAACCCATTTAATTAGATTTTGAAAACAACAAGGAACTCCCAAGGGGAATGCTACAGAGGATGTTACTAATGATGATACTTCCTTAACACATTAGGGACCGGGCTCATTTTTTTTACCTTAAGGACCAGACCATTTTTTGCAAATCTGACCAGTGTCACTTTATGTGGTGATAACTTTAAAACGCTTTAACTTATCCAGGCCATTCTGAGATTATTTTTCCGTCACATATTGTAGTTCATGACACTGGTAAAATGAAGTAAAAAAAATATCATTTTTATTTATAAAAAAATACCAAATTTACCCAAATTTAGGAAAAATTAGCAAAATTTCCAAGTTTCAATTTCTCTACTTCTATAATACATAGTAATACCTACAAAAATAATGACTTTTCATTCCCCATATGTCTACTTCATGTTTGGATCATTTTGGGAATGACATTTTAGTTTTTAGGGACGTTACAAAGCTTAGAAGTTTAGAAGCAAATCTTGAAATGTTTCTGAAATTTTCAAAACCCCAATTTTTAGGGACCAGTTCAGGTCTGAAGTCACTTTGTGAGGCTTACATAATAGAAACCACCCAAAAATGACCCCATTCTAGAAACTACACCCCTCAAGGTATTCAAAACTGATTTTTACAAACGTTGTTAACCCTTTGAGTTAATGGCAAATGGAAATAAAATGTCTGAATTTTTGGGCAAATTTTCAATTTTAATAAATTTTTTCCAGTTACACAGCAAGGGTTAACAGCCAAGCAAATGCTATATTTTTGCCCTGATTCTGTAGTTTGCAGAAACACCCCATATGTGGAGGTAAACTACTGTACGGGCATACAATAGGGCATAGAGGGAAGGGTTTTTGGAAGGCAGATTTTGCTGGACTGGTTCATTTACACCATGCCCTATTTGAAGCCCCCCTGATGCACCCCTAGAGTAGAAACAAAATAAAAGTGACCCCATCTTAGAAACCTCACCCCTCAAGGTATTTAAAACTGATTTTACAAACTTTGTTAACCCTTTAGGTGTTGCACAAAAGTTTTTGGCAAATGGAGATGAAATTTGAGAATTTAAATTTTTGGGCAAATTTTCTATTTTAATCCATTCTTTCCATTAACAAAGCAAGGGTTAACAGCCAAGCAAAATGAGGAAAAGGTGCGCTGTGTGGTTTTTGGAAGGCAGATTTTGCTGGACTGGTTTATTTACACCATATCCCATTTGAACACCTAAAGGGTTAATAAAGTTTGTAAAATCAGTTTTGAATACCTTGAGGGGTGTAGTTTCTTAGATGGGGCCGCTTTTATGGAGTTTCTACTCTAGGGGTGCATCAGGGGTCTTCAAATGGGACATGGTGCCAAAAATAAAAGGCCATCTAAATCTGCCTTCCAGAAACCATACGGCGTTCCTTTCCTTCTGCGCCCTGCTGTTTGGTCATACAGCAGTTTACGACCACATATGGGGTGTTTCTGTAAACTGCAGAATCAGGGTAATAAATATAAAGTTTTGTTTGGCTGTTAACCCTCGATGTGTTGTTTTGTTACTGGAAAAAAAACTGATTAAAATGGAAAATTTGCCAAAAAATTGCTGTTTTGGCACCGTTTTTATTTTAAAAAAATTCCCGTGTTCATCTGAGGGGTTAGTTCATGGGGTATTTTTATAGAGCATATTCTTACGGACGTGGCTATACCTAATATGTCTACTTTTTTATTTATCTTAGTTTTACTAAATAATATTTTAGAATTTTTTTGTTTTAGTGTCTCAAGTCTGAGAACCATAGTCAGTGGCTAAATACGGGAAGGGGAATATAAAGGGGAATAAAAATTTACTATTCCATGAAAGTGTGGTACTCCCTGAAGCAACAGTCAATGCAGAGGCCAAGATGATTGGGGCACGTGTCACACTGAGTGGTGGTGCACACTCTGCACTTCTTTCCAGTATGGGGGACCACACCTGGAAAGTGTTGGCCAGGGACGATCTGGGCGCCTCCAGCTCCCGATGTACTCCGGCCTGCTCTTTCCCGGTCATAAAAGATTAGGGCCTTGAGGACTGCCTCATAAAACTGAAGGAATTTACCTGTGTTGCCAGCGCTCCGGGACAGCACAAAAGAGTTGTACAAGGCAACCTGTACCAAATAGACCGCAACTTTTTTGTACCATGCCCAAGTTTTGCGCATGGCATTATATGGCTTGAGGACTTGATCAGAGAGATCAACTCCTCCCATATACCGATTGTAGTCGACGATACAATCGGGCTTGAAGACCATTTCCGCGGTACCCCGCACAGGGACAGGGGTGATGCCGTTACCGTGAATTGTGGACAGAACAAGGACATATCTCTTGTCCTTATATCTGACCAGCGACAGGTTTCCACTGGTACGGGCACGGGCCACACCCCTGGGGATAGGTACCTGGAGGGGGTGGGTAGGCAGGCCGCGTTGATTTTTGCGCACGGTCTCACAAGCGACGTGGATCTGTCAGCGAAGGACTGGAACAAGGGGATACTAGTATAAAAGTTATCCACGTACAGGTGGTAACCCTTATCTAGCAGTGGGTGCATAAGGTCCCACACAAGTTTCCCGCTAACACCCAGAGTGGGGGGACATTATGGGGGTTGAATACGGGAATCTCGCCCGTATTCAAGGTACTCTCACAAAGTGAGGTACTCTCACAAAGTTTGTACAGCTTCATGCCATACCTCGCCCGCTTAGAGGGAACATACTAGCGGAAAATGAGTCTCCCCTTGAAAGCAATGAGAGACTCATCAACTGTGACCTCCCTTCCAGGTACATAGGCCTGCACAAATTTGGCCCCAAAGTGATCGATGACTGGCCTGATTTTATACAGGCGGTCATAGGCAGGATCACCTTGGGGGGGACATGCTACATTATCTGCATAATGCAGGCATTTCCGGATGGCCTCAAACCGGGTACATGTCTGGGCCGTACTGTAAAGTGGGGTCTGATAGAGGACGTCCCACTCCAGTAATGCCTGACACTATTTTTTTTTTTACTAGGCCCATGTGCAGCACGAGGCCCCAAAATGTCCTCATCTCGGCTGCACTGACCGGAGTCCAGCCACCGGCCCTAGCAAAAAAGGAGCACGGGTGTTGAGCAACGAACTGTTGGGCGTACAGATTAGTTTGCTCCACCATCAGATTTACAAAGTGATCACTGAAAAAAAGACATTATATACACAAAAATAGTGTGGGCCACAGGGTCCCTAGCATGGCGGTCCACTTGCTCCGCCTGGTGGCGTCTCCGCCGCCTTGGGGGCTCATCATCGCTAGATGATGAGGAGGACATGGATGACAAAAGGAAAGTGGGGTCATGCTCCTCCTTACTGGTGCTCTCGGACTCGGAGGCAAGCTGGGTGTATGCCTCCTCAGCCGAGAACATCCGGCGGGCCATGTATGTTTAGCACACACGTGCGTGTATGTGTGCGTGTGTGCTAAACTTTATTTGGTGTGCATGTGTGTGGGGGCAGGGGTGTTCACGAACTTACCCTAAACCTAACACACAAAAAAAAAAAAAAAAGGCAAAAAATGTGATCACAGGACCCCCCGGCGCATTGTCCCAGGGTGCCTGCTCAATGATTTGAGCAGGCACCCAGTTCCGATCACCGTACAACCTATGTCCTTAAGTACCTATGTCCGTAACAGGTTAAAGGGGTTTTCTCATCTCAGACAATGGGGGCATATCGCTAGAATATATGCGCTGGGACCCACACCTATATTGAGAACGAAGCCCCGAAAGTAAAGGAGAGCGCACCTCCATTCATTTCCATGGGGCCGCCAAAAATAGACGAGTGCTGGCTCGGCTATTGCCGTCTGCCTTATAGAAATGAATGGGAGCATGGGCCATGAGAGAGGCGGGGATTAGCGCTTGGTGGTGGATGGATCCTGGGAAATCTGGTGTCCTCCAGCCACAGCGCTCCCCGCTCCGTCCGTTCTCGATATAGGTGAGGGTCCCAGCGGTGGGACCTGCACCTATCAGACAATGGGGGCATATCCTAGCAATATGCCCCCATTGTCTAAGATGGGAATACCCCTTTAAAGTTTATTCATAGTCGTGTTATATTTGATTGAAAATCAAACATCATTAAGTACATGATAATTGCTTTCAAACAAAGCTAGAACCAGCCCTGTACCTCACATAGATCCAGAGATCTGCCCATTCATTATTCCAATTGCTCTGTTAAATTATCTTCGGGGTGTCAGCTCAGGGGGCATGTACTTTCTGCTACAGATTGGGGGGTGTCCCTTCTGTTGAGACTCTCTCCCTATCACAGCTCAGGGTGCATGCCTTTTTTGCTTCAGCTGTTTCCCTAGCATAGTTCAGGGGCTGTGCCCTTTCTGCTGCAGCTCTCTTCCTATAACTGTCACAGTTTCTAACAGTAAAAATGGATGATGGAAGTTGTAGGCCAGAACTGAGCATGTGCGACCATCTCAGTAAGTGAACGTACACTTTACTGTACAGATTAAACACCAGAGGGCACCATTATAATGAAGTAAGGAGAATATCTCATAACTGGAGCATTTTTGTAACAAAAAGTAAATGACAAAAGTAACTCGTTTTTCATGCTCAATTATATTAAAATAAAATGTTATGGTGGCACAACCCCTTAGCAGTGCTGTAACTAATTGGGCCCATCTGTCCATGGATCCTTGGCACTGCCACAATTCCAAAATGGTCAATCACGTATAATACCTCTTTCTGGCATGGTAGTCTATCATAGTGTGTTTTCAGCAACAGCTACTGGGAAATATTTCTAATGTACACCTTAAAATTTTAAGAATAAATTGCATTATCTTAGCACTTGAGATTATTTATATAAAAAACTAAATCAACATTCACATTTTAAGAAATTATCAACTGGTCTCAAATGAAGATAACGAAGGGAAATTGTTTGTTCAAGTAACGGTAGCAAGTAACTAATCATAACCAATCATATATTGGTTCATAACTAGGGATGAGCGAACTCAAACTGTATAGTTCGGGTTCGTACCGAATTTTGGGGTGTCCGTGACTCGGACCCGAACCCGGACATTTTCGTAAAAATCCGGGTTCGGGTTCGGTGTTCGCCGCTTTCTTGGCGCTTTCGTGACGCTTTCTTGGCGCTTTTTGAAAGGCTGCAAAGCAGCCAATCAACAAGCGTCATACTACTTGCCCCAAGAGGCCGTCACAGCCATGCCTACTATTGGCATGGCTGTGATTGGCCAGAGCACCATGTGACCCAGCCTCTATTTAAGCTGGAGTCACATAGCGCCGCCCGTCACTCTGCTCAGATTAGCGTAGGGAGAGGTTGCGGCTGCGACAGTAGGGCGAGATTAGGCAGATTAACTCCTCCAAAGGACTTGATTAATCGATCGATCTGCAGCTGTGCATCATTGAGCTGCTGAAATTCAATTGCTCACTGTTTTTAGGCTGCCCAGACCGTTTGTCAGTCACTTTTTTCTGGGGTGATCGGCGGCCATTTTGTGTCTTGTGGTGCGCCAGCACAAGCTGCGACCAAGTGCATTTAACCCTCAATGGTGTGGTTGTTTTTTGGCTAAAGCCTACATCAGGGTGAAGCTGTCACACCAAGTGCATTTAACCAGCAATAGTCTGTTTATTTTTTGGCCATATACTACATCAGGGGCAAGCTGCGCCTGTCACCAAGTGCATTTAACCCTCAATGGTGTGGTTGTTTTTTGGCTAAAGCCTACATCAGGGTGAAGCTGTCACACCAAGTGCATTTAACCAGCAATAGTCTGTTCATTTTTTGGCCATATACTAAATCAGGGGCAAGCTGAGCCTGTCACCAAGTGCATTTAACCCTCAGTAGTGTGGTTGGTCAAGCTGTCACACCAAGTGCATTTAACCAGCAATAGTCTGTTCATTTTTTGGCCATATACTACATCAGGGGCAAGCTGCACCCGTCACCAAGTGCATTTAACCCTCAGTAGTGTGGTTGGTCAAGCTGTCACACCAAGTGCATTTAACCAGCAATAGTCTGTTCATTTTTTGGCCATATACTACATCAGGGGGAAGCTGCGCCCGTCACCAAGTGCATTTAACCCTCAGTAGTGTGGTTGGTCAAGCTGTCACACCAAGTGCATTTAACCAGCAATAGTCTGTTCATTTTTTGGCCATATACTACATCAGGGGCAAGCTGCGCCCGTCACCAAGTGCATTTAACCCTCAGTAGTGTGGTTGGTCAAGCTGTCACACCAAGTGCATTTAACCAGCAATAGTCTGTTCATTTTTTGGCCATATACTACATCAGGGGCAAGCAGCGCCCGTCACCAAGTGCATTTAACCCTCAATGGTGTGGTTGTTTTTTGGCTAAAGCCTACATCAGGGTGAAGCTGTCACACCAAGTGCATTTAACCAGCAATAGTCTGTTCATTTTTTGGCCATATACTACATCAGGGGCAAGCTGCGCCCGTCACCAAGTGCATTTAACCCTCAGTAGTGTGGTTGGTCAAGCTGTCACACCAAGTGCATTTAACCAGCAATAGTGTGGTTATTTTTTGGCCATATCCCAGTCTAATTCTGTCACTAAATCCATACCGGTCACCCAGCGCCTAAATACTAGGCCTCAAATTTATATCCCACTAAATCTGTCGTTACCGCTGTACTGTTGTGGCTGGGCAAGTTATTTAGTGTCTGTTAAAGCACATTTTTTGTTCTGGGTTGAAATACAATTCCCAATTTAGCAATTTCATAATTTAGTGGTTTCTGCTATATCAGAGCTATTTGAAATCTATCCCTAAAAGGGTATATAATATTCAAGGTGCACATAGGGTCATTCAGAATAACTTCACACACACGCTACTGTGCATTTCCAAGTCTAATTCTGTCACTAAATCCATACCGGTCACCCAGCGCCTAAATACTAGGCCTCAAATTTATATCCCGCTAAATCTGTCGTTACCGCTGTCCTGTTGTGGATGGGCAAGTTATTTAGTGTCCGTCAAAGCACATTTTTTGTTCTGGGTTGAAATACAATTCCCAATTTAGCAATTTCATAATTTAGTGGTTTCTGCTATATCAGAGCTATTTGAAATCTATCCCTAAAAGGGTATATAATATTCAAGGTGCACATAGGGTCATTCAGAATAACTTCACACACACGCTACTGTGCATTTCCAAGTCTAATTCTGTTAGTAAATCCATACCGGTCACCCAGCGCCTAAATACTAGGCCTCAAATTTATATCCCGCTAAATCTGTCGTTACCGCTGTCCTGTTGTGGATGGGCAAGTTATTTAGTGTCCGTCAAAGCACATTTTTTGTTCTGGGTTGAAATACAATTCCCAATTTAGCAATTTCATAATTTAGTGGTTTCTGCTATATCAGAGCTATTTGAAATCTATCCCTAAAGGGGTATATAATATTCAAGGTGCACATAGGGTCATTCAGAATAACTTCACACACACGCTACTGTGCATTTCCAAGTCTAATTCTGTCACTAAATCCATACCGGTCACCCAGCGCCTAAATACTAGGCCTCAAATTTATATCCCGCTAAATCTGTCGTTACCGCTGTCCTGTTGTGGATGGGCAAGTTATTTAGTGTCCGTCAAAGCACATTTTTTGTTCTGGGTTGAAATACAATTCCCAATTTAGCAATTTCATAATTTAGTGGTTTCTGCTATATCAGAGCTATTTGAAATCTATCCCTAAAAGGGTATATAATATTCAAGGTGCACATAGGGTCATTCAGAATAACTTCACACACACGCTACTGTGCATTTCCAAGTCTAATTCTGTCACTAAATCCATACCGGTCACCCAGCGCCTAAATACTAGGCCTCAAATTTATATCCCGCTAAATCTGTCGTTACCGCTGTCCTGTTGTGAATGGGCAAGTTATTTAGTGTCCATCAAAGCACATTTTTTGTTCTGGGTTGAAATACAATTCCCAATTTAGCAATTTAATAATTTAGTGGTTTCTGCTATATCAGAGCTATTTGAAATCTATCCCTAAAAGGGTATATAATATTCAAGGTGCACATAGAGTCATTCAGAATAACTTCACACACACGCTACTGTGCATTTCCAAGTCTAATTCTGTCACTAAATCCATACCGGTCACCCAGCGCCTAAATACTAGGCCTCAAATTTATATTCAGCTGAATTTGAATACAATACATTGGGCCAAATAATATTTTTGTTGTTGTGGTGAACCATAACAATGAGGAAAACATCTAGTAAGGGACGCGGACGTGGACATGGTCGTGGTGGTGTTAGTGGACCCTCTGGTGCTGGGAGAGGACGTGGCCGTTTTGCCACATCCACACGTCCTAGTGTACCAACTACCTCAGGTCCCAGTAGCCGCCAGAATTTACAGCGATATATGGTGGGGCCCAATGCCGTTCTAAGGATGGTAAGGCCTGAGCAGGTACAGGCATTAGTCAATTGGGTGGCCGACAGTGGATCCAGCACGTTCACATTATCTCCCACCCAGTCTTCTGCAGAAAGCGCACAGATGGCGCCTGAAAACCAACCCCATCAGTCTGTCACATCACCCCCATGCATATCAGGGAAACTGTCTGAGCCTCAAGTTATGCAGCAGTCTCTTATGCTGTTTGAAGACTCTGCTGGCAGGGTTTCCCAAGGGCATCCACCTAGCCCTTCCCCAGCGGTGGAAGACATAGACTGCACTGACGCACAACCACTTATGTTTCCTGATGATGAGGACATGGGAATACCACCTCAGCATGTCTCTGATGATGACGAAACACAGGTGCCAACTGCTGCGTCTTTCTGCAGTGTGCAGACTGAACAGGAGGTCAGGGATCAAGACTGGGTGGAAGACGATGCAGGGGACGATGAGGTCCTAGACCCCACATGGAATGAAGGTCGTGCCACTGACTTTCACAGTTCGGAGGAAGAGGCAGTGGTGAGACCGAGCCAACAGCGTAGCAAAAGAGGGAGCAGTGGGCAAAAGCAGAACACCCGCCGCCAAGAGACTCCGCCTGCTACTGACCGCCGCCATCTGGGACCGAGCACCCCAAAGGCAGCTTCAAGGAGTTCCCTGGCATGGCACTTCTTCAAACAATGTGCTGACGACAAGACCCGAGTGGTTTGCACGCTGTGCCATCAGAGCCTGAAGCGAGGCATTAACGTTCTGAACCTGAGCACAACCTGCATGACCAGGCACCTGCATGCAAAGCATGAACTGCAGTGGAGTAAACACCTTAAAACCAAGGAAGTCACTCAGGCTCCCCCTGCTACCTCTTCTGCTGCTGCCACCTCGGCCTCTTCTGCTGCTGCCGCCTCGGCCTCTTCCTCCGCCTCTGGAGGAACGTTGGCATCTGCCGCCCAGCAAACAGGGGATGTACCACCAACACCACCACCACCTCCGTCACCAAGCGTCTCAACCATGTCACACGCCAGCGTTCAGCTCTCCATCTCACAAACATTTGAGAGAAAGCGCAAATTCCCACCTAGCCACCCTCGATCCCTGGCCCTGAATGCCAGCATTTCTAAACTACTGGCCTATGAAATGCTGTCATTTAGGCTGGTGGACACAGACAGCTTCAAACAGCTCATGTTGCTTGCTGTCCCACAGTATGTTGTTCCCAGCCGCCACTACTTCTCCAAAGAGAGCCGTGCCTTCCCTGCACAACCAAGTATCCGATAAAATCAAGTGTGCACTGCGCAACGCCATCTGTAGCAAGGTCCACCTAACCACAGATACGTGGACCAGTAAGCACGGCCAGGGACGCTATATCTGCCTAACTGCACACTGGGTAAATGTAGTGGCAGCTGGGCCCCAGGCGGAGAGCTGTTTGGCGCACGTCCTTCCGCCGCCAAGGATCGCAGGGCAACATTCTTTGCCTCCTGTTGCCACCTCCTCCTTCTCTGCTTCCTCCTCCTCTTCTTCCACCTGCTCATCCAGTCAGCCACACACCTTCACCACCAACTTCAGCACAGCCCGGGGTAAACGTCAGCAGGCCATTCTGAAACTCATATGTTTGGGGGGACAGGCCCCACACCGCACAGGAGTTGTGGCGGGGTATAGAACAACAGACCGACGAGTGGTTGCTGCCGGTGAGCCTCAAGCCCGGCCTGGTGGTGTGTGATAATGGGCGAAATCTCGTTGCAGCTCTGGGACTAGCCAATTTGACGCACATCCCTTGCTTGGTGCATGTGCTGAATTTGGTGGTGCAGAAGTTCATTCACAACTACCCCGACATGTCAGAGCTGCTGCATAAAGTGCGGGCCATCTGTTCGCGCTTCCGGCGTTCACATCCTGCTGCTGCTCGCCTGTCTGCGCTACAGCGTAACTTCGGCCTTCCCGCTCACCGCCTCAT
Source organism: Bufo gargarizans (assembly GCF_014858855.1). Lineage (NCBI taxonomy): Eukaryota > Metazoa > Chordata > Amphibia > Anura > Bufonidae > Bufo > Bufo gargarizans. Next base: position 278,682,569 of record NC_058082.1, on the reverse strand, counting down.
ATGCGACGTGCCCACCAGGTGGAACTCCACCTTGCACATGCTGGACAGACTGTGCGAGCAGCAGCAGGCCATAGTGGAGTTTCAGCTGCAGCACGCACGGGTCAGTCGCACTACAGAACAACACCACTTCACCACCAATGACTGGGCCTCCATGCGAGACCTGTGTGCCCTGTTGCGCTGTTTCGAGTACTCCACCAACATGGCCAGTGGCGATGACGCCGTTATCAGCGTTACAATACCACTTCTATGTCTCCTTGAGAAAACACTTAGGGCGATGATGGAAGAGGAGGTGGCCCAGGAGGAGGAGGAGGAGGAGGAAGAGGGGTCATTTTTAGCACTTTCAGGCCAGTCTCTTCGAAGTGACTCAGAGGGAGGTTTTTGGCAACAGCAGAGGCCAGGTACAAATGTGGCCAGCCAGGGCCCACTACTGGAGGACGAGGAGGACGAGGATGAGGAGGAGGTGGAGGAGGATGAGGATGAAGCATGGTCACAGCTGGGTGGCACCCAACGCAGCTCGGGTCCATCACTGGTGCGTGGCTGGGGGGAAAGGCAGGACGATGACGATACGCCTCCCACAGAGGACAGCTTGTCCTTACCCCTGGGCAGCCTGGCACACATGAGCGACTACATGCTGCAGTGCCTGCGCAACGACAGCAGAGTTGCCCACATTTTAACCTGTGCGGACTACTGGGTTGCCACCCTGCTGGATCCACGCTACAAAGACAATGTGCCCACCTTACTTCCTGCACTGGAGCGTGATAGGAAGATGCGCGAGTACAAGCGCACGTTGGTAGACGCGTTACTGAGAGCATTCCCAAATGTCACAGGGGAACAAGTGGAAGCCCAAGGCCAAGGCAGAGGAGGAGCAAGAGGTTGCCAAGGCAGCTGTGTCACGGCCAGCTCCTCTGAGGGCAGGGTTAGCATGGCAGAGATGTGGAAAACTTTTGTCAACACGCCACAGCTAACTGCACCACCACCTGATACGCAACGTGTTAGCAGGAGGCAACATTTCACTAACATGGTGGAACAGTACGTGTGCACACCCCTCCACGTACTGACTGATGGTTCGGCCCCATTCAACTTCTGGGTCTCTAAATTGTCCACATGGCCAGAGCTAGCCTTTTATGCCTTGGAGATGCTGGCCTGCCCGGCGGCCAGCGTTTTGTCTGAACGTGTATTCAGCACGGCAGGGGGCGTCATTACAGACAAACGCAGCCGCCTGTCTACAGCCAATGTGGACAAGCTGACGTTCATAAAAATGAACCAGGCATGGATCCCACAGGACCTGTCCGTCCCTTGTCCAGATTAGACATTAACTACCTCCCCTTAACCATATATTATTGGACTCCAGGGCACTTCCTCATTCAATCCTATTTTTATTTTCATTTTACCATTATATTGCGAGGCTACCCAAAGTTGAATGAACCTCTCCTCTGTCTGGGTGCCAGGGCCTAAATATATGCCAATGGACTGTTCCAATGTTGGGTGACGTGAAGCCTGATTCTCTGCTATGACATGCAGACTAATTCTCTGCTGACGTGAAGCCAGATCCTCTGTTACGGGACCTCTCTCCTCTGCCTGGGTGCTGGGCCTAAATATCTGACAATGGACTGTTGCAGTGGTGGCTGACGTGAAGCCTGATTTTCTGCTATGACATGCAGACTGATTCTCTGCTGACATGAAGCCAGATCCTCTGTTACGGGACCTCTCTCCTCTGCTTGGGTGCTGGGCCTAAATATATGCCAATGGACTGTTGCAGTGGTGGCTGACGTGAAGCCTGATTTTCTGCTATGACATGCAGACTGATTCTCTGCTGACATGAAGCCAGATTGTCTGTTACGGGACCTCTCTCCTCTGCCTGGGTGCTGGGCCTAAATATCTGACAATGGACTGTTGCAGTGGTGGCTGACGGGAAGCCTGATTTTCTGCTATGACATGCAGACTGATTCTCTGCTGACATGAAGCCAGATTGTCTGTTACGGGACCTCTCTCCTCTGCCTGGGTGCTGGGCCTAAATATCTGACAATGGACTGTTGCAGTGGTGGCTGACGTGAAGCCTGATTTTCTGCTATGACATGCAGACTGATTCTCTGCTGACATGAAGCCAGATTGTCTGTTACGGGACCTCTCTCCTCTGCCTGGGTGCTGGGCCTAAATTTATGAAAATGGACTCTTACAGTGGTGGGTGACGTGAAGCCTGATTCTCTGCTATGACATGAAGACTGATTCTCTGCTGACATGAAGCCAGATTGTCTGTTACGGGACCTCTCTCCTCTGCCTGGGTGCTGGGCCTAAATTTATGAAAATGGACTGTTGCAGTGGTGGGTGACGTGAAGCCTGATTCTCTGCTATGATATGAAGACTGATTCTCTGCTGACATGAAGCCAGATCCTCTGTTACGGGACCTCTCTCCTCTGCCTGGGTGCTGGGCCTAAATATCTGACAATGGACTGTTGCATTGGTGGCTGACGTGAAGCCTGATTCTCTGCTATGACATGCAGACTAATTCTCTGCTGACATGAAGCCAGATTGTCTGTTACGGGACCTCTCTCCTCTGCCTGGGTGCTGGGCCTAAATATCTGACAATGGACTGTTGCAGTGGTGGGTGACGCGAAGCCTGATTCTCTGCTATGATATGAAGACTGATTCTCTGCTGACATGAAGCCAGATCCTCTGTTACAGGACCTCTCTCCTCTGCCTGGGTGCTGGGCCTAAATATCTGACAATGGACTGTTGCATTGGTGGCTGACGTGAAGCCTGATTCTCTGCTATGACATGCAGACTAATTCTCTGCTGACATGAAGCCAGATTGTCTGTTACGGGACCTCTCTCCTCTGCCTGGGTGCTGGGCCTAAATTTATGAAAATGGACTGTTGCAGTGGTGGGTGACGTGAAGCCTGATTCTCTGCTATGACATGAAGACTAATTCTCTGCTGACATGAAGCCAGATTGTCTGTTACGGGACCTCTCTACTCTGCCTGGGTGCTGGGCCTAAATTTATGAAAATGGACTCTTACAGTGGTGGGTGACGTGAAGCCTGATTCTCTGCTATGACATGAAGACTGATTCTCTGCTGAAATGAAGCCAGATTGTCTGTTACGGGACCTCTCTCCTCTGCCTGGGTGCTGGGCCTAAATTTATGAAAATGGACTGTTGCAGTGGTGGGTGACGTGAAGCCTGATTCTCTGCTATGATATGAAGACTGATTCTCTGCTGACATGAAGCCAGATCCTCTGTTACGGGACCTCTCTCCTCTGCCTGGGTGCTGGGCCTATCTATTTGACAATGGACTGTTGCATTGGTGGCTGACGTGAAGCCTGATTCTCTGCTATGACATGCAGACTAATTCTCTGCTGACATGAAGCCAGATTGTCTGTTACGGGACCTCTCTCCTCTGCCTGGGTGCTGGGCCTAAATTTATGAAAATGGACTGTTGCAGTGGTGGGTGACGTGAAGCCTGATTCTCTGCTATGACATGAAGACTGATTCTCTGCTGACATGAACCCAGATTGTCTGTTACGGGACCTCTCTCCTCTGCCTGGGTGCTGGGCCTAAATTTATGAAAATGGACTCTTACAGTGGTGGGTGACGTGAAGCCTGATTCTCTGCTATGATATGAAGACTGATTCTCTGCTGACATGAAGCCAGATTGTCTGTTACGGGACCTCTCTCCTCTGCCTGGGTGCCGGGGCCTAAATATCTGAGAATGGACTGTTCCAGTGGTGGGTGACGTGAAGCCAGATTCTCTGCTATGGGACCTCTCTCCAATTGATTTTGGTTAATTTTTATTTATTTAATTTTTATTTTAATTTATTTCCCTATCTACATTTGTTTGCAGGGGATTTACCTACATGTTGCTGCCCTTTGCAGCCCTCTAGCCCTTTCCTGGGCTGTTTTACAGCCGTTTTAGTGCCGAAAAGTTCGGGTCCCCATTGACTTCAATGGGGTTCGGGTTCGGGACGAAGTTCGGATCGGGTTCGGATCCCGAACCCGAACATTTCCGGGAAGTTCGGCCGAACTTCTCGAACCCGAACATCCAGGTGTTCGCTCAACTCTATTCATAACCCAAGGAGGCTACATGTAAACTTCCCCCATTTACAACAACGTGATGTATCTATCGTATACCACCAGCTCCGGATAGAACTCTTTGACTTAAATTTGTCAATTTTTAGTCCATTTTCTGGAAATCAATATGACAATTTTCCAGCCTCTCACTGATGTCTATTATTTATAGAATACTTTATTCATGTAGTCAGGGATCAATAAATTACATGTAAAGTTATCTCTCCGATAAGTTTGTAAATGGTTGATTTACTAGATGGATGCAAGTATTGAATGACTCTACCTTGATTAATGTTGATTCAGTCTAAGAAATAAATTATAGACTTATTACAATTGTTGCTGAATTCATTTTAATGCAATGATAAATTTTAATTATTATGATAAGCTCAGAATCCTAACATAATTAGCGCAATTATCATATTAGATTAAAGTCACTGAACTCAATCAAATTATAAAAGAAATAACCAAAAAAAAGATGCTTAGTTTTTATATACTTGCCAAATTGCAGTTTACTTGTGGAAGGATATATATTATCAGGTAATGGTTCATAGGCCATTCACAGATCTGTAAAGACATTTTGTGATGAACATCAATAAAGTATTTTTGGTGGTTTTATTTAGATTTTGCAGAGGAAGAAAAGGAGGAAAGACGATTCTCAGCATGATGACAACAAATAGCTTTTGCTATCCAACTGACTATCCTATGTCTGATTTAGTTGAAATTGTATTTAATGTTTTATGAAATACATGATTAATGTTAAAAGGGGTTTTGTTTTAAATCCTGGGTAGAAATGCACTAAACAGTTGCTTACCTCATGCAAATCTTCCCCCATGTTTTTTTTTATTTGGACTCTCCTGACCCAGCCATGGATATAACATTACAGTAATAAGGAAAGGGCTGCATGGACATGGTCATGTGACTACAGCCCAGAAGGTGAGGTAGGAGTAATAAATGATTAAAGGATGTTGGTGAAAATCAGAAATCCCCTTTAAATTTAACCTCTTAAGATTACATTCATACATCATGATCCAAAACATTTTTTATTGTAATCAGATTCCCCTATCTGTATACTATGTACAGTAGGCATTGGATGGCAACTCGATGCATGAAGGACAATGTTTTTTACAGATAGGTTTCTAGACAATTTGGTAAGGATCTGTCCCTTGGACACATCTCCAATCAAATACAACAAACTGTATTAGTCATGTCATGGTGATAGGAATTCAAGTAGGTCGCAAAGGCTGGTATGGACACCACCTCATCCCTCCAAATAATGTGGAGGTCATTAAGGTAGTGTCCGTAACAGCCAATGCACCCACAAAAAGGATTGCATTCAGAATAAAGATTTCCTCCCACCATGACATATACACGTTATCCAGGTAGGGAGAGAAATGAGCACCCATAGGGCAACCGTATATCTGCAAATTAAATGTTCTACCAAATAAGAAATAATAAAAAAAAATTGAAAACATCTAAGAAAAACTGATACTCTGAGAAGCTTGTGTCTGCACCTTGGTGCTACAAAGACATAACTAACATATAAATAAAATGCTAGGGGGTTGTCTCCCTTCAACAAACGGGATTTATCATGTGGAGAAAGTTAATACAAGGCACTTACTAATGTATTGTGATTTTCTGTATTGCTTCCTTTACTGGCTTCATTCATTTTTCCATTGCATAATACACTTCTACTTTCCAGGGGTTACCGCCACCGCTGCAGCGCAGATATGAGGTGTCAAGGACGGGAGATGTGGGCGTATGCATGCGTGTCTATTTGGGCTCCCACAGTCCCAGCCACCAGAGCGGCCGGCGCATTTTCCTATAATCTGCAAGCATGGCCACCGCTGCTGGAAATGTGCAATGTATAATCCAATTGAAAAATGATTCCTCCTGCCAGTCGAGGAGGCAATATGGACAATCGCAATACATTAGTACTGTAAGTGCCTTGTATTAATTTCCCCTACATTATAAATGCCATTTGATGTAGTGAGACAACCCCTTTAACTTTTACTGTAATAGTGCAACAAAATAACAGGTATCATTTTACACAGCAGCATCAACTCTACCAGGCATTATGCCTAGTGTAATAGTGCTGATCCTGCTGATATATGCTCTTTAAGGCCTCTTGTACACGACCGTATGTATTTTGCGGTCTTCAAAAAACGGATTCGCAAAAAATACAGACTGGCCCCTAATAGAACAGAACTATCCTTGTCTGTAATGCAGACAATAATAGGACATGTTCTATTTTTTTGCGGAAAAGAAATATGGACATAGGGAAACGGAATGCACACAGAGTAACTTCTTTGCGGACCCATTGAAATGAATTTTTTGCGGACCGGAACCAAACGGAGCGGAAAGGGAAAGAAAATACGTTTGTGTGCAAGAGGCCTAAGACTGATGTTAATTTTATCCTCAGCTAACAGAGTTTATGTGTAGATAACTGTATTACAATGACATAAGTAAAGAAGAAGAATGCTATTGGAAAATGATGACCCCCCACCAAGGTCTGGTTTTTATGTTAGAAATAGGCTTGAGCGAATCAAGCTTCAAATAATAGATCCATAGTCGATTTGTTCAAAACCTTAGTTTTTAATGCTGCTTCCATACAGCATTAAAATGTATTGACTCATATCTGCGTATTTTAAAACAGTTTAAATTAGAAATCCGAAGTGGGCTTTGGTACTGGTTGGTACCTTGGTACCAAAGCCCACTTCGGATTTCTAATGTAAACTGTTTTAAAATAAGCAGATATGAATACAGTAGGAATTCACCAAAGTCTTGTACGACTTCGGGCTTACACAGAGTCAATGCATTTTAATGCTGTATGGAAACAGCATTAAAAATGATCTATGATCCAAAAGTCAATTCGCTCAAGCCTAGTTACAAAGCTATGTCTACTGAACAGAGTTAACTTAGGCTACTGCTAAGGGTGTTATCTGAGTTCCCCATATTTAGGTATCTGGACTCAGCTGCAGGTAAATAACCATGCTGCTGCCTCTTGGAATAACCTCTATTCAAGTAACTGCTGACTCCAGGGGTCAAGAGTCACCGGTGCAAGGTATTCACGGTTCAGGCAAAACTGTAATAAGGGACAAGTAATGGTCAGGGCAGGCAGAGTTTGTTCAATCCAAAATCAATCTAAAGGTAAGGGCAGGGAGCTCAGAGTCAAGGCAGAGATCAGTTCAGGCAGCAAAGGGTCAAATACAGAGACAGGCAGAGGAAACAAGACAAATAGCATACTTTAGCAGGAAACTAGACAAGTAGAACGTATTGCTCAGGAACCGTTCTCAAGAGCAAAGTGCCTTAAATACCATGAGTTGACCAGACATGGGCTAGAGAAAATTATGTGCTGGCCCTTTAAGAAACAGAGGCAGACCAGGAAAAAGGCAGGCCTCCGCCTTGGTGAAGTGGACAGTGCAGTGATGCCTTGATGGCTGGGATTGACCACTGGGAGGAAGCAGCAAGACGCTGGTGGCCACGGACCTGCTGGTGAGAACGAGTAAGCGCTCTGGTGGTCATACCCTCTGGGAGGAGTGAGACTAGAGTAGAATATTTAACTCAGCATCCGGCTTTCTTCTGCAACCCTCAGATAGGACTCCTATGTTGCCCTAACTGCTATAAGGGGTAGGAAATGTATAATTCTGTATAACGACACTGTAATGCTGGGTGCACATCACGTTTCCCCCAAAAAATGTATATGCTAAAAGGATGCCTCAGACAGATGCCATACAGTATCTTTTTTTTTTTTTTTACCAGACTCTGAAGATTACAAGAATGTTGTGTGCTGCATTTTTTTTCTAACGTATACATCAAACAGAGGCATAAAACCCAGCTTAAACAATACGGGTTTTGGGAAAATTAAACCCTTATAATATATTACATTTTATATAAGACATTTAGTTTGCGTGAAACAAATAGTGAATCTGATTTGGCTGCATGTGTGAATAGGATACACATCATGTACTCATTGTTGTACTGTGATTCTGATTTCAAAATGTCTTGGAGTGTCAGGTATCTCTTATGGATAATAAATAGGGGTGAGCAAAAGGCATTTACCCAACAAATGCAATGGTAAATAAGGATAAACTCATAGGGGGAGATTTATCAAAACTGGTGTAAAGTAAAACTGGCTTAATTGCCCCTAGCAGCCAATCAGATTCCACTTTTTATTTTCCAAAGAAGCGCTAAAACATGAAAGGTTGAATCTGCAATAGCAACATCTTGTTCTTTTGCTTATTGTGTGTGTAAAGGGGGGGGGGGAGGGCAAGAGATTCTTGGATAACAGAGATAGGACGCTTCCAAGTAGAAGAGATGCAGACAGCTGCAAATGCAGTAGCCGAGAACAGTTACTGCAAGCGGTGATTGCTATGATGTCATATTGTTAGGTGAAATGTTTTGATTTATTGCATTTATATGCTAATATCATTGTGTGGACAGTTAGGGGTTAACCACCTTGGCTACTCCTCTTAGGTTGCCAGGAGATTGACTTGAGTCCACCTCTGGTTAGTCAGTTTTCATTCTCAGTCTAGCTGTGCTACAGTGAGAACATACATGTGCAAATTCCTGGCTCCTCCAGTCCATGGCTATAGCACCTGCCCTCCTGCCTGCACCCAGACCAACATCTAACATCAACAGCACCCCAATTACCACTAGGCAGAAGTCAGAACACCAGGGTGTGCCCAGAGGAAGGGTATGCTCTCCAGTCACTGCACGGCCCCAGGGAACGCCAGAGAGAGAGATTGCCACTGTGAACTATGAGTATTACTACTGCTACTATGAGTGATAATACTACTACTACCCTCAAGGCCACAATCTTTCTTGCCTTCTCTCTAGGTTGTTGCACAAAGGGCCATAAAAAGGCCTAAGAGTTGGTCAAAAGGGGATGGACAAGGAGAAACAGATGGGGAAAAAACAGAAGGCACTAGAGAGACTTAAAGGGGTATTCTGGTTACATTATTTTTGCATATACACAGGACAGGGAATAACTATTAGATCATTGGGAGTCTGGAACCCCCACTGATCACAAGAATGTTGACCTTGTACCCCCTGCAGCCTCTTGAAATGAACGGAGGCATGTGTGTAGCCGCTCCATTCATTTGTATGGAAATTCTGGAGCTCTGTAGGACTCACACCGATCTAAGTTATCCCCTATCCTGTGTATAGTGAATAACTTAAGGTGACCAGAATACCTCTTTCAGTTTGTGGTGTTTCTATGTATGAAAATTATAATCTCATTGAACTAAAATTTTGTTTATAAGGAAAAAATATCATGCTGCATGTAACGTCTATTATTTCTTAATATATTACCATGTAAAGTCTAATAACTGTAAAGTCAATTTTCTATTTTATGCATGATGCTTTTAATATATAATATTTCTTGCAACAATATTATAATATAAAAAATAAAAAAAATAGGTTACCCTCAATTTTTTGTCTAGAACTTTCAAACACACATCACTTTTCATCTTGTATAGTGATGTTTGCACCAAATTGACAGAACAATGGGTTGTCCGTGCAGACATAGGGTTATCCATGTTCAGGTCCTATCAGCCGACCATCCTACATTGCTGGGCCTACGGAGGGATACATCTCTGCTGCAGCCAGTCATTGGCTGTAATTGCACGAGACCCCCATCAGTCTGGATGTTGACATGTGGGACTGGAGTGCATCAGTGACAGCTGGGGGCTGAAGGAGCCAGAACCCAGTTACATAGAGCATGTTATTTGGCTTCGCGCTGCAGGTCCAGAGGTCAGGCCAAAAGGCCCGCGAGGGACAGCGTGGACAACCCTTTTAAGTTGCTGCTAGATGTTGAGTATTTTTGATGCAGATTTTTAAGCCAAATTCAGGAGTGGGACAGAAAGTGTAAAGGACATATTTCTCCTCAGTTTTCTTTTAATCAACTCCTGGTTTGGGCTTCAAAAACTGCACCGCAAAAGCTAAATGTGGAAACTCAGTCAAACATCAGGTAATCAAGTGGTAATTAGTTTGGCCATGTGTGAGAAAACTAAACTAAAATCTGTATGCTAGTAAGTAAATAATTGCAAATACTGTGTATGCAAGCAAAATCTAATTATTCTTTGTTGAAGCAGAGAAAACGAAAAAAATTATTTGTTCACCCCTCAGAAAATAATGGCTACTTATAATCCATTTTGGAACAGCGGTAACAGAAAGGATTAAAGCTGTAAGATTACATTAAAACCATAGCTTAAATACATTTTTTTTGAGTAGATACGGTGCTAAGAAGGCTAATTTTAGTTCACAAAATAAAAAGTCACATCTAATTAGTGTGAGCGAATTGATTCTAAACTAATTGGATTGAAAAGAAAAAATGTCCTCCAAACCAATCCAAAGATTAGTAAATTGATTTTGGACAAATTGCAGATACGCCATTTTACTGTAAATATTGGCAGGGAAAATCACGAGGTAGAAAGAAGATGGAGGATCACATGACACTGGGAGGAAGTGGGGATGTCAAGGATCAGTGGGTGTGAACCCACTGTACCACTGACTGGCTATACTATGGAAGGGTGTGTCTAAGCAACTACCTGGTTTTCACTAGAGCCTTCTGATGGTGAGGATAGACTTGAGCCGTTAGGGTAGTTGCAAGGGGCTACTCCAGAAGTCAGTGGCAGCTGGTCTGGGCAGACTAGGAGATTCCTGAGTAGGTACCATAAGTACAAGCATAGTCAGGCGGGCAGAGACATTACCAGGAGCAAGGATGAGGCAGAGAAGTAGTCAGGCAGGCAATAGGTCAGGGCAGGCAGCACAGGTACAGTTCAGGCAACAGGAGGCAGGGATCAGATGATAAGCAGAGTCCAGGGACAAAGTATAGATCAAGAGCACACAAGAGTATCAGGCACCAACACACCAGGACCTTGACACTGAGGCATCTGGGCAGGGGGCCGAGCCACTTAAATATACGCAGGAGAGCAAGGGTTGGTCAACTAGGTCATCTGACCTAACCCACAGAGCCCAGGGAGTGATGTGCTCAACCCTTAGAGCAGTGTAAGATGAAACCAGCCGAACTCAAGCTGTGTCCAGGGCTGAGTGGAAGCTGTGGAGCAGAATTCTCAAAAGCAATGAAACCTACAGAACAGAGCCCAGAGCGCAGCGGTGATATGGGAAGCACTGGCCACAGGTCATCGCTGAGCGTGGCGCCCGGGACCACTGCGATAAGCGGGGGAACAGCGGTGTACAGCAGCCGCTGTTACAGTGGAGAGGGCTTGCCGTGACAGGCTCAGAGACTAACAGCGTTTATCAGTCAATTGGAGCAGAATTGAGGAAGGTCCTTTGCTGAGAACGTAATAGAACTGCAATCTGTGTTTAGTTTCTTACCTAAAAGGATGTGTTACGGCAGTGTCTGTCAAAAAGCTATTACAGATATAAGCAACTAATGTAGTGTGATAGAGACACTATAGGGAGAGAACAGAGAAAGAATTGGAAGGTATAACTTGGGTAGATTTTAGGGATATTTGATAAGGGAGAGCTTTTAGGCTAGGGCCACACAGCAACATATGTAGTGCAACATCAAGTCGCAAGACCCAAAAAAATACAGCTATGCGGTGACATAGGTCGAGCAGCATTTTTTGTAATGACAGTCAATAGTTTGGCAATGTGACATGCTGCAACTGTAATGCCACAGTCACACAAAAATCTTTTTTTTTTCGACTGTCGCTTTGCAGTCACCGCATGTTGCATTGAGATTCTACTAACTACCATTACAAAAAATGTCATGCGACTTTTCAGAGACAAGAAGCTGCGCAACACATGTTGTAGTGTAGCCCTAACCTTAGGAAAGCTTTAAAGGGAACCTGTCACCAGGATTTTGTGTATAGAGCTGAGGACATGGGCGGCTAGATGGCCGCTAACACATCCGCAATACCCAGTCCCCATAGCTCTGTGTGATTTTATTGTGTAAAAAAACCCGATTTGCAAATGCAAATTAACCTGAGATGAGTCCTGTCCCTGACTCATCTCACATACAGGACTCATCTCAGGTTCATTTGCACATGTATCAAATCGTTTTTTTACACAATAAAACCACACAGAGCTATGGGGACTGGTTGTATATGAACAGACAGCTTGTTTGCTTTAAAAAAAAAAAAAATCAGTCTATAGACTTTATTTCCAGCAGCACCTCAAAAGAATTCTGCTGCAAACGAGATCAAGAACCTACATAGCAGACTTAATGAACTCATTAGATGAACAGATGAGCTCACACAGCTTGGGAATGATTAACCCCCACAATACATAACTGAGGTATATAAGCATATTGGCACAATTCACACCACAAACAACCAACGCCAGGATACACGAGCAGTGGCAACATGAACTGCCACAATGGCTCCAATTCAAACCTACAAGCTACCGATGCTGGTGTTTATGGTACAATGGCAACAGGTGAAAAAGTCCTTACCTGTGCCTGCGCCGCAAGCCGGTCTGAAACAAATGCGGTCACCGGGAGCAGGCAGTTCCGAGAACAGCCCAATGAAGGCCCCCCTGGCGGCTGTTCTTGGAACTGCCTGCTCCCGGTGACCGCATTTGTTTCAGACCGGCTCGCGGCACAGGCACAGGTGCATTGCCGGACTTGTGATTTAAGATGGCAGCCCGCATTTGTTCGCGGGTGAACACGGCGAACTGGCCATCACTGGCCGGAACTACAGCTTTTTCCATTGTGTGGTAGATGGAGCTGAAAACTGCTGTATTGTTCTTATTGAAGTGAATGGGAGCAGTCCTGCTGCAACCAGCTTCGTCAAATGCACAATGGACGGAGCTGTGTAGTTTCAGTGCTGCCTTCTGACACCAGAGCTACCTGAAAACAGTGGGGATGCTGGGAGTCAGACCCCGTGAAACACATATTGATGGCCTATAATGAGGATATGGAGATGCTTTTTAATGCCTCCCTCTTGTGCCCTGACTTCTTTATTGACTAATCCAAGTGGATCCTCTCCTCAGTTTTTTTAGACAATGTGCATGTAATGCTGTCTGTTATCTGCTGCAAAGGGGTGAGCTTATAAGTTGTAAATAACTGTGTTCGTGCTTCAGACCGTATGTGGAACCATTCACTTCGATGGGTCCGCAAATAAAAAAAAAGGAAGTTACTCCGTGTGCATTCCGTTTCTGTATGTCCTTATTTCCGTTTTGCAAAAAAATATAACATGTCGTATTATTGTCTGCATTACGTACAAGGATAGTATTGTTGAAGGGCCAGCTGTTCCATTCCGCAAAATACGGAATGCACACGGATGTCATCAGTATTTTTTGCAGATCAGTTTTTTGTGGACGGCAAAATACATACGGTTGTGTGCATGAGCCCTTACAAAGATGCACCATGCTAGTCCTTAGTACTTTACCATTGCACTTATCTGATATGTCTCTCTAAAAAGGGAACTTGTTCGACAGCCTGAGGTCAGGCAAGCAACAAAACTCTGGACGAATGGGCCCCTAAGCCAGTGGTACTGTACTTTTCCCTTTATAAGATGCAGTGGATCTTATAAAGGGAATACTAGTGAGCACTTCCATAATCGAAGCGCTCACTAGTCTGCAGGAGGAGGGGGAGAGAAGCACTGTGAGCAATGTCCAGTACTTACCCCTCTTCCTGCTTGCTCTTCTCAAGGCTCGTGCTGCTGTGTCCTGGCTGCCTGCAGCATTAGGAAGTACAGAGCGCACTCTGACCTGACGCTGCAGGAGGTCAGGTGACTGCAGTGCGGGCCCTGAGAAAAGAAGACAGCCAGGACAGGGAGAGTGGCGGCGGGAGAGGTAACTTACTTTATTATTTTACAGTATGATCTGAGGTCTGATATGGAGGTCTAATGGGGGTCTAGAGAGGTTTCAATGGGGGTCTGGAGTTGTCTATGTGGGATCTGGAGGTCTGACTGGGGGGTCTGGAGGTCTGACGGGTGTCAGGATGTCTGACTGGGGGCCTGGAGGTCTGACTGGGGGGTCTGGATGACTCTGCAGAGTCTGGAGGCCTGAGTGGGGGAGTCTGGAGGTCTGACTGGGGGGTCTGGATGACTCTGCAGAGTCTGGAGGTCTGAATGGGGGAGTCTAGAGGTCTGACTGGGGAGTCTGGAGGTCTGACTGGGGAGTCTGGAGGTCTGACTTGGGATCTGGAGAGGTCTAATGGGGGTCTGGAGGTCTGATTGGTGGTCTGGAGGTCTACTTGGGTCAGATATGGGGGTCTGGAGGTCTAATGGGGGTCAGATATGGTGGTCTGGAGGTCTAGTGGGAATCTGGAGCTCTAATGGGGGTCTGGAGGTCAGATATGGGGGTCTGGTATGAGGTCTGATATGTGGGTCTGGAGGTCTGGTCTGGAGGTCTGATATGGGGGTCTGGAGGTCTAATATGGGGGTCTGGGGGTCTGATATGGGGGTCTTATCTGAGGTCCGATATTAGGTCAGGTTCTTACATGGAGGTCTAATGGGGGTTGGATCTGAGGTCTAAAACTGGGGTCTTATATGGGAGTCTGACATAGAGGTCTAAAGGGGGTTTGGTCTGAGATGGGAGGATCTCATTTAGGGTTTCATATGGGGGTCTGATCTGAAAGGAAGGGGGGATTTTTTTGTACTAGCGGACAATGTAAAGGGGTGTTTTTGTACTAACGCACTATCTGTGTGGTACCAGTATTTTCAGGGGGACTGTTTCTGCAGGAACGTATTGGGGAGCACAGTGGACACAGTATTAGGGGTAGAAGGATGGGGTGTTGAGAAGGTGGGAGGATGATGGAAAAGTAGGAAATTAAGATGTCTGTTTGTTAAACTCTGCAAAGACGAGGAGCGGCTGAAAGAAGTCACCATGGTGGTCTGGTCTATCAGGAGAAGAAGAGGAAAGAGAATATCTATATCAGAGAGGAGATACCACTGTATGCAAGAGGTACATATGTAGAGATGTCCCGAACTATTCACCGGCGAACAGTTCCCGGCGAACATAGCTTGTTTGCGTTCGCCACGGCGGGCGAACATATGCGATGTTCAGTCCGCCCCCTATACATCATCATTGAATAAACTTTGACCCTGTACCTCACAGTCAGCAGACACATTCCAGCCAATCAGCAGCAGACCCTCCCTCCCAGACCCTCCCACCTCCTGGACAGCATCCATTTTAGATTTATTCGGAAGCTGCATTCTTAGTGAGAGGAGGGACAGTGTAGCTATTGATGATTTAATAGGGAAATCGATAGCTAGGCAAGTGTATTCAGTGTCCACTACAGTCCTGAAAGACTCATCTGATCTCTGCTGTAAGGGCAGCACCCCAAAAAGCCCTTTTTAGGGCTAGAACTTTTCTTTTTTTTCCTCTGTGTAATCAAATTGCAGTTACCTGCCTGCCAGCGTGTGTGTCAGGCTCACAGCCCTGCAAGTGCATAGTGTCACCAGCGCAACTCATATCTGGTGTCACATTCGATTACATTTAAAGAACAACAACAATTTTGACTGTGAATAACTAGCAGTCAGTTGCACACACGTGTTTGTGTGTTTAAGGCCCAGTGCCAGTGCATAGTGTCACTTCAGCGCCATTCATATCTGGTGTCACATTCGATTATATTTAAAGAAAAACAACAATTTTGACTGTGAATAACTAGCAGTCAGTTGCACACACGTGTTTGTGTGTTTAAGGCCCAGTGTCAGTGCATAGTGTCACTTCAGCGCCATTCATATCTGGTGTCACATTCGATTAAATTTAAAGAAAAAATTTTTTTTTTGACTGCGAATAACTAGCAGTCAGTTGCACACACGTGTTTGTGTGCTTAAGGCCCAGTGCCAGTGCATAGTGTCACTTCAGCGCCATTCATATCTGGTGTCACATTCGATTATATTTAAAGAAAAACAACAATTTTGACTGTGAATAACTAGCAGTCAGTTGCACACACGTGTTTGTGTGTTTAAGGACCAGTGCCAGTGCATAGTGTCACTTCAGCGCCACTCATATCTGGTGTCACATTCGATTATATTTAAAGAAAAACAACAATTTTGACTGAATAACTAGCAGTCAGTTGCACACGTGTTTGTGTCTTTAAGGCCCAGTGCATAATGTCACTTCAGCGCCATTCATATCGGGTGTCACATTCGATTATAGTTAAAGAAAAACAACAATTTTGACTGTGAATAACTAGCAATCAGTTGCACACACGTGTTTGTGTGTTTAAGGCCCAGTGCCGGTGCATAGTGTCACTTCAGCGCCACTAATATCTGGTGTCACATTCGATTATATTTAAAGAAAAACAACAATTTTGACTGTGAATAACTAGCAGTCAGTTGCACACACGTGTTTGTGTGTTTAAGGCCCAGTGCCAGTGCATAGTGTCACTTCAGCGTCACTCATAGCTGGTGTCACATTCGATTATATTTAAAGAAAAACAACAATTTTGACTGTGAATAACTAGCAGTCAGTTGCACACACGTGTTTGTGTGTTTAAGGCCCAGTGCCAGTGCATAGTGTCACTTCAGCGCCATTCATATCTGGTGTCACATTCGATTATATTTAAAGAAAAACAACAATTTTGACTGTGAATAACTAACAGTCAGTTGCACACACGTGTTTGTGTGTTTAAGGACCAGTGCCAGTGCATAGTGTCACTTCAGCGCCACTCATATCTGGTGTCACATTCGATTATATTTAAAGAAAAACAACAATTTTGACTGAATAACTAGCAGTCAGTTGCACACGTGTTTGTGTCTTTAAGGCCCAGTGCATAATGTCACTTCAGCGCCATTCATATCGGGTGTCACATTCGATTATAGTTAAAGAAAAACAACAATTTTGACTGTGAATAACTAGCAGTCAGTTGCACACACGTGTTTGTGTGTTTAAGGCCCAGTGCCGGTGCATAGTGTCACTTCAGCGCCACTAATATCTGGTGTCACATTCGATTATATTTAAAGAAAAACAACAATTTTGACTGTGAATAACTAGCAGTCAGTTGCACACACGTGTTTGTGTGTTTAAGGCCCAGTGCCAGTGCATAGTGTCACTTCAGCGTCACTCATATCTGGTGTCACATTCGATTATATTTAAAGAAAAACAACAATTTTGACTGAATAACTAGCAGTCAGTTGCACAATCGTGTCTGTTTGTTTAAGGCCCAGTGCCAGTGCATAGTGTCACTTCAGCGCCACTGATATCTGGTGTCACATTCGATTATATTTAAAGAAAAACAACAATTTTGACTTAATAACTAGCAGTCAGTTGCACACACGTGTCTGTTTGTTTAAGGCCCAGTGCCAGTGCATAGTGTCACTTCAGCACCATTCATATCTGGTGTCACATTCGATTATATTTAAAGAAAAACAACAATTTTGACTGAATAACTAGCAATCAGTTGCACACACATGTTTGTGTGCCAGTGCATAGTGTCATTTCAGAGCCACTCATATCTGGTGTCACAGTAGCTTGCACGCATAGTACAACTTAACTAATAAAAAAAAAATATGACAGGCAGAGGCAGACCTCCCCGCAGGGGCCGTCATGGCCGTAGTGCTGTGATTCCCTTTGGCCCTTGAATAATGCCCAGTGTTCAGAGGCCACGTACCCTGAACTTGAAAAGTTCTGAGGACATAGTTGACTGGCTATCACAGGACACCCAATCTTCTACAGCTTCCGCTCGGAAACTTGACGCACCATCCTCCTCCAGCTTAGCTTTGGGCACCTCTCAAGTTACCACTCGCCCGCCTGCCGCCACCACCAACACTAGCACCACAGCCGCTTCACTTGATCTGTCAGAGGAGTTATTTACACATCAGTTGGAAGAAATTAATGATGCGCAACCATTATTGCAAGAGGATGTAGATAACAGGGATATGTCTCAGGCAGCATTACACAGATGGATGTACGGTGTGATGATGATGATGTTGTACCCGCTGCTGCTTCCTTTGCTGAGCTGTTAGATACAAGTGAAGCGGTTGATGATGACGATGTGTCCGTGGATGTCACGTGGGTGTCCGCTCGAAGAGAAGAAGAACGGGGGAAAGTTCAGATGGGGAGACAGAGAGGAGGAGGAGACTAGTTGCAAGCAGGGGGACGTCATCGCAAGGAGCTAGTGGTACAGTCAGACAGCATGTATCGGCACCCGGGGTCAGCCAGACAGCCCGCCAATCAACGCATGCTGTTGCCACCACCAGAATGCCGTCATTGCAAAGCTCAGCAGTGTGGCATTTTTGTTGGTGTGTCTGCCTCTGATAACAGCGATGCCATTTGCAACCTGTGCCAAAAGAAACTGAGTCGTGGGAAGTCCAACACCCACCTAGGTACAACTGCTTTTCGAAGGCACATGACCTCACATCACAAACGCCTATGTGATCAACAAATGAGTAAAAACAGCACACAAACTGAAAGCCACCATCCTCCTACTGGTCCAGCATCTCCAGCCACGTCAACCACTGCTATCCTCCTTGCCCCCTCTCAACCACCTGCCACTCTGCCTCGCGTCTTGAGCAGTTCCTGCTCATCTGCCCACAGTCAGGTGTCTGTCAAGGACATGTTTGAGCGTAAGAAGCCAATGTCATAAAGTCACCCCCTTGCCCGGCGTCTGACAGCTGGCTTGTCTGAACTCTTAGCCCGCCAGCTGTTACCATACAAGCTGGCAGAGTCTGAGGCCTTCAAAAAATATGTAGCTATTGGGACACCGCAGTGGAAGGTACCTGGCCAAAATTTCTTTGCACAAAAGGCAATCCCCAACCTGTACTCAATCGTGCAAAAGGAAGTCATGGCATGTCTGGCACACAGTGTTGGGGCAAGGGTCCATCTGACCACTGATACCTGGTCTGCAAAGCACGGTCAGGGCAGGTATATCACCTACACTGCGCATTGGGTAAGCCTGCTCACGGCTGCCAAGCATGGAATGCGTGGCTCTGCAGAGGAGTTGGTGACACCGCCACGACTTGCAGGCAGGTCTGCTGCCACCTCCTCTACTCCTCCTACTCCATTCTCTTCCATAACCTCCTCGGCTGAGTCCTCTTCTGCTACTGCGTCTTTCTCTACATCAACGGCACTCCCCCAGCTCCCCAGGGGCTATTCCACATCCTGGATACGACAGTGTCACGCCGTCTTGGGGTTGACTTGCCTGAAAGCAGAGAGTCACACCGGACCAGCACTCCTGACCACCCTGAACGCACAGGTGGATCAGTGGCTGACTCCGCACCAACTGGAGATCGGCAAAGTGGTGTGTGACAACGGAAGCAATTTGTTGGCGGCATTGAATTTGGGCAAGTTGACACATGTGCCGTGCATGGCACATGTGTGTAATCTGATCGTACAACGTTTTGTGCATAAGTACCCAGGCTTACAGGACATCCTCAAGCAGGCCAGGAAGGTGTGTGGCCATTTCAGGCGTTCCTACACGGCCATGGCGCACTTTTCAGACATTCAGCGCTGAAAAAACATGCCAATGAGGCGCTTGATTTGCGACAGCCTGACACGTTGGAATTCAACACTCCTAATGTTCGACCGCCTGCTCCAACAAGAAAAAGCTGTCAACTAGTATTTGTATGACTGGTGTGTTAGGACAGCCTTTGCGGAGCTGTGAATTTTTTTGCCACGTTACTGGACGCTCATGCGCAATGCCTGTAGGCTCATGCGTCCTTTTGAGGAGGTGACAAACCTAGTCAGTCGCATCGAAGGCACCATCAGCGACATCATCCCATTTGTTTTCTTCCTGGAGCGTGCCCTGCGAAGAGTGCTGGATCAGGCCGTAGATGAGCGTGAAGAGAAAGAGTTGTGGTCACTATCACCACCAGAAACAGCCTTATCAGCATCGCTTGCTGGACCTGCGGCAATGCTGGAAGAGGCGTGTGAGGAAGAGTCAGAGGAGGAATGTGGCTTTGAGGAGGAAGACCAACCACAACAGGCATCCCAGGGTGCTCGTTGTCACCTATCTGGTACCCGTGGTGTTGTACGTGGCTGGGGGGAAGAACATACCTTCAGTGAGATTACTGAGGATGAGGAACGGGACATGAGTAGCTCGGCATCCAACTTTGTGCAAAAGGGGTCTTTCATGCTGTCGTGCCTGTTGAGGGACCATCGTATAAAAACGCTGAAGGAGAACGACCTCTACTGGGTGTCCACGCTACTAAACCCCCGGTATAAGCAGAAAGTGCCTGAAATGTTACCGAATTACCGGAAGTCGGAAAGGATGCAGCAGTTCCAAAATAAATTAAAAAGTATGCTTTACACAGCGTGTAATAAGGGGGATGTCACAGCACAACGGGAATCTAACAGGGGAAGAGGTGAAAGTAATCCTCCTCCTCCCACGACCACACTGGCAAGGACAGGACGCTTTACAGACGTGTTGTTGATGGAGGACATGCAGAGCTTTTTAAGTCCTACACATCGCCACAGCCCTTCGAGTTCCACCTTCAGAGAACGACTCGACCGACAGGTAGCAGACTACCTAGCCTTAACTGCAGATATCGACACTCTGAGGAGCAATGAACCCCTTGACTACTGGGTGTGCAGGCTTGACCTATGGCCTGAGCTATCCCAATTTGTGATAGAACTTCTGGCCTGCCCCGCTTCAAGTGTCCTGTCAGAAAGGACCTTCAGTGCAGCAGGAGGTATTGTCACTGAGAAGAGAAGGGATGGATCCAGTGGCGTATCTATCACAAGGCAAACAAGGCATTTGCCTAGGGCGGCACTTGCCAATGGGGTGGCAAAATGCCTTGTTTGCCCCTTGTCCCATCAGTCTTATATGCTGCCGGTATACTCAGAAGATCCGATGGTATATTCTAATCCCCAGGCGTTCCCATGGTGACGGGGACGCTTGCCTGGGGGTTAGAATATACCATCGGATCTGAGTTTTCACGCTCTCAGTGAGAGTGTGAAAACTCTAATCCGATGGTATATTCTAACCCCCAGGCGTTCCCATGGTGACAGGGACGCTTGCCTGGGGGTTAGAATATACAGGGCCACGCTGCTCACAGGAGAACATTTAAAAACTAATCAGTAACTTTAACTTTATTCATTGGTGATCTCTTTACTGGATACCTTACTATGTCTTAGCTCCGGTAACAGCAGGCAGTGCGGGAGGGCGGCGCTCAGTTACTGATGTCACGCGCCTGCGCCGCCTAGTGGGAGGAGCAAATGGACTGTTTGCGGTTGTTTGCGGTGCGTTAAACAGGGAGTTTGGTCTGTCACTGTGAAGCAGGCGTAACCGTTACGCTACCTGATCGATACAACATCATACCTGATGTTTTAAAGCACGTTATTCCAAAGAATTTAGAAATGTTAGGTGATTTATGCCCTTTATGGATTAAAACCCGACTCTGCGTCAACTACGTAATTTTCCATGGGAGTTTTGCCATGGATCCCCCTCCGGCATGCCACAGTCCAGGTGTTGGTCCCCTTAAAACAACCTTTCCATCACTATTGTGGCCAGAAAGAGTCCCTGTGGGTTTTAAAATTTGCATGCCTATTGAAGTCAATGGCGGTTCGCCTGGTTCGCCTGTTCGCGAACATTTGCGGAAATTTGCGTTCGCCGTTCGTGAACGGCAAATATTATGTTCGCGACATCTCTATACACATGTGCCGCTGTGTGACCCTGTATGTTCTGTAGCGTTATATGGAATGTTTTCCAAGTATGTCTTTAAAAGGGGGTTGTCCGCTTTTTTTTGTATGAGAGCTGCCTTCTCTGCTCTGCTTACCTGCTCATCACTCCAAATGCTATGACGAGCAGGTGAACAGAGCAGAGAAAGCAGCTCTCATATGAGTGCTGCCCTCTCTTCAAACAGCGGATTTAGAGTCTAAATCCCATGTGTTGTAAGGACCTTCAGATTTCACAGGGTCACGTGGCATTTGAAGCTATAGTTCCAAACTCACCATGTGCCACACTGAATACAACATCATTATGCTTAGTTAGTATTATTTTTAGATTATATTACTAATCATCAGCACATGGAATGTAGCCATTGATATGCTCCTATATTTCACATCAAAGCCTGTGACTTTAGCATATCACGTGACCAGCGCATTACTTTGGACACTACTATTGTCACCATCCTCTATCTTGGACATTACAAATTCATGGGGGATGTTCACCTTTCACCAGCAGATGGCAGGCAGCATTGCACACAGAAAGCAGTCAGGTCAGAGAACTGAGCTTTACAGCTGTGTCCACCTCTAACTTTATTAAATAAATCCAAGTGGTTGTGTATAAGTATGTCACCACATCAAACACATCACTGTCTCTCACCTGCTTGGGCCCTTTATCACCAAATGGGGGAGTAGGGTGAACGGGATTGTAGTATGTTGACAGTTCAGCTGTAACTTATTAGAAGAAGCATAGAAGAGTAACCCAGAAAACTAAACCTGGCCATACACATTCAATAGTTGTCAGCCGAACGATCATTCAGACATCAGTTATGTCTTCCCAGTTCCTTCCTGACTCCCCCATACACATACAGTACATGTTTGGTTCAGTGGAAATATTCACTTTTCCCGATAGTTCTCTCCCCTGACATCTGTCTGGGAAGAGTTGGATGTGCCCCACAAACATTAGACAGCATTCCTTTACCTTCAATTACTTAATGTTTTATTTCTTAATGTTTACTGTAGTCTTCAGAATACCAGGGGGATTTCTGTGCAACGGAATATTATACATTCTGTCAGTAATTCAGTTAGGAAACCTGTAATCCCTGAAACATTTCCATGACCTTGTCTTCTTTACAAACAAGCTCCAACTGTAGTGCAGAGCGCATAAACTCATAGGATCTATCACATCAGAATGCATGAAATGCTTCTATGACAGAGGTATCTACTGTAGCTTCAATGTTCTTTTCCTATGTGCTGGTTGGTATCACTATGATGTCCCAAAGTAAAAGGGACACCTGTATATTGAAAAGATTTGCTTCTCTGCTTGAACTTAATAATGCTAACTATTCACTAGTGTTGAGCGGCATGTCCCATATTCGAATTCGCGAATATTCGAATTTGTTATTATTTCGCATATGCGATAATTCGAATTTTCGCATCGCATAATACATATTATGAGATGCAAAATTCACATGTGCGCTAATGAAATCGCCTTACGAAGATTCGCAACTCAATTCAATCACTAATGTAAGAATGCAAAGCCCTTTGCCTCTGTTCTGGGACAAGTGCCGATATTCGCCTGTGCGCTAATAAAATCGCCTTACAAAGATTCGCGCCTCAATCACTTTCTAGGCAATGTGAGTAAGATCTGAGCTTTTGGACTTTTGTGAATCAATCGAGATACAGCGGGGGGTGATGACAGTAGTTGACAGAGTACAGATCAATGTAATCTGTAAGGTGGAAACTAAAATAAAAAATACGAATATTCGTAAATCGAATTTTACGAAGTTCGAAGTATTCGCGAATATGGTGCTATACTATATGAATGCACAGGCCTTTGCCTCTCTGTTCTGGGGACAAGTGTAGATATTCGCCTGTGCGCTAATAAAATCGCCTTACAAAGATTCGCGCCTCAATCACTTTCTAGGCAATGTGAGTAAGATCTGAGCTTTTGGACTTTTGGGAATCAATCGAGAAACAGTGGGGGGTGATGACAGTAGTTGACAGAGTACAAATCAATGTAATCTGTAAGGTGGAAAGTAAAATAAAAAATACGAATATTCGTAAATCGAATTTTACGAAGTTCTACGTATTCGCGAATATGGTGCTATACTATATGAATGCACAGGCCTTTGCCTCTCTGTTCTGGGGACAAGTGTAGATATTCGCATGTGCGTTAATAAAATCGCCTCACGAAGATTCGCAACTCAATTCAATCACTAATGTAAGAATGCAAAGCCCTTTGCCTCTGTTCTGGGACAAGTGCGGATATTCGCATGTGCGCTAATAAAATCGCCTTACGAATATTCGCGCCTCAATCACTTTCTAGGCAATGTGAGTAAGATCTGAGCTTTTGGACTTTTGGGAATCAATCGAGATACAGTGGGGGGTGATGACAGTAGTTGACAGAGTACAGATCAATGTCATCTGTAAGGTGGAAAGTAAAATAAAAAATATGAATATTCGTAAATCGAATTTTACGAAGTTCTACGTATTCGCGAATATGGTGCTATACTATATGAATGCACAGGCCTTTGCCTCTCTGTTCTGGGGACAAGTGTAGATATTCGCATTTGCGTTAATAAAATCGCCTCACGAAGATTCGCAGCTCAATTCAATCACTAATGTAAGAATGCAAAGCCCTTTGCCTCTGTTCTGGGACAAGTGCCGATATTCGCATGTGCGCTAATAAAATCGCCTTACGAATATTAGCGCCTCAATCACTTTCTAGGCACTGTGAGTAAGATCTGAGCTTTTGGACTTTTGGGAATCAATCGAGATACAGTGGGGGGTGATGACAGTAGTTGACAGAGTACAGATCAATGTCATCTGTAAGGTGGAAAGTAAAATAAAAAATATGAATATTCGTAAATCGAATTTTACGAAGTTCTACGTATTCGCGAATATGGTGCTATACTATATGAATGCACAGGCCTTTGCCTCTCTGTTCTGGGGACAAGTGTAGATATTCGCATTTGCGTTAATAAAATCGCCTCACGAAGATTCGCAGCTCAATTCAATCACTAATGTAAGAATGCAAAGGCCTTTGCCTCTGTTCTGGGACAAGTGTAGATATTCGCATGTGCGCTAATGAAATCGCCTTACGAAGATTCGCAACTCAATTCACTAATGTATGAATGCAAAGCCCTTTGCCTCTGTTCTGGGACGTGCCGATATTCGCATGTGCGCTAATAAAATCGCCTTACGAAGATTCGCGCCTCAATCACTTTCTAGGCAATGTGAGTAAGATCTGAGCTGTTGGACCTTTGGGAAACAATCAATTATATGTGTACTGTAATTTTGTGGAAAAAAAAACAAAAAAAACCACGAATATTCGTTTTTACGAATATATAGCACTATATTCGAAATATTCGCGAAATCGCGAAGTTGCGATATTCGCGAAAAAAATTCGCTTTTCGAATATTCGCGCTCAACACTACTATTCACAAAAAAGGAACATACCGCTACAAATAGTGTTCAAATACCAAAGTGCAAAAATAACCTTTCAGGTCTTCAGTCACTGATGTTGATATCTTTGATGCTTCACTATTAGAAACTATATTGGTTATAAGAGGAAAGCTTTGTTCTTTGATACAATAAAGGTAAAAAAAAAAGCTATAATGGAAGATATAATTTATGTGTAGATGAATCCAATTAACGTAACTTATATATTTTTATATCTGAAGTTATCTTTTATAGTAACTCCTATACATCTCCATGGTAACAGACTATAAATCAACCATAGGGTGATTGATCCATTGTACACTGCTTATTTAAACCTGTGATTGGCTTGGAAAAGAGAGGAGGAAAGGCTTTGTTTGGCTTGTTGCTTTCCCGTGTCTGTGATTATTTGATTGGCTTCGATTGTGGATTTCCTGTGACCTCTGAGGCAGCGCAATCCAACACAAAAGAAACGCATCTACTTGTGTGAATTATACCCACTTCACCACTGGGACCTGTGACGCTATTAGACAAGTACTTTGAGGCTTTTTATTATTTATAAATATAAATCAACCATATATATTCTGAACCTACAGTTAAGGATGACCGAACTGAGGATCGTCTGAACTTTAGTATTTTTCGGATGGCAGACAAACCTAAATCTTTCCGAGGTCGTTTCAGATGAATCCACTAAAACGTAACATAGTTTGAGTGTACATCTCGGCGGGAAAAATGCACTAGGAAGAAGAAGGCTTCTTCACGCCTCACGCCTTCACGCGTTGCATATATATATATATATATATATATATACACACAGTACAGACCAAAAGTTTGGACACACCTTCTCATTCAAAGAGTTTTCTTTATTTTCATGACTATGAAAATTGTAGATTCACACTAAAGGCATCAAAACTATGAATTAACACATGTGGAATTATATACATAACAAAAAAGTGTGAAACAACTGAAAATATGTCATATTGTAGGTTCTTCAAAGTAGCCACCTTTTGCTTTGATTACTGCTTTGCACACTCTTGGCATTCTCTTGATGAGCTTCAAGAGGTAGTCACCTGAAATGGTTTTCACTTCACAGGTGTGCCCTGTCAAGGTTTAATAAGTGGGCTTTCTTGCCTTATAAATGGGGTTGGGGCCATCAGTTGCGTTGTGGAGAAGTCAGGTGGATACACAGCTGATAGTCCTACTGAATAGACGGTTAGAATTTGTATTATGGCAAGAAAAAAGCAGCTAAGTAAAGAAAAACGAGTGGCCATCATTACTTTAAGAAATGAAGGTCAGTCAGTCCCAAAAATTGGGAAATCTTTGAAAGTGTCCCCAAGTGCAGTCACAAAAACCATCAAGTGCTACAAAGAAACTGGCTCACATGCAGGCCACCCCAGGAAAAGAAGACCAAGAGTCACCTCTGCTGCGGAGGATAAGTTAATCCGAGTCACCAGCCTCAGAAATTGCAGGTTAACAGCAGCTCAGATTAGAGACCAGGTCAATGCCACACAGAGTTCTAGCAGCAGACACATCTCTGGATCAACTGTTAAGAGGAGACTGTGTGAATCAGGCCTTCATGGTAGAATATCTGCTAGGAAACCACTGCTAAGGACAGGCAACAAGCAGAGGAGACTTGTTTGGGCTAAAGAACACAAGGAATGGACATTAGACCAGTGGAAATCTGTGCTTTGGTCTGATGAGTCCAAATTTGAGATCTTTGGTTCCAACCACCGTGTCTTTGTGCGACGCAGAAAAGGTGAACGGATGGACTCTACATGCCTAGTTCCCACCGTGAAGCATGGAGGAGGAGGTGTGATGGTGTGGGGGTGCTTTGCTGGTGACACTGTTGGGGATTTATTCAAAATTGAAGGCATACTGAACCAGCATGGCTACCACAGCATCTTGCAGCGGCATGCTATTCCATCCGGTTTGCGTTTAGTTGGACCATAATTTATTTTTCAACAGGACAATGACCCCAAACACACCTCCAGGCTGTGTAAGGGCTATTTGACCATGAAGAAGAGTGATGGGGTGCTGCGCCAGATGACCTGGCCTCCACAGTCACCGGACCTGAACCCAATCGAGATGGTTTGGGGTGAGCTGGACCGCAGAGTGAAGGCAAAAGGGCCAACAAGTGCTAAGCATCTCTGGGAACTCCTTCAAGACTGTTGGAAGACCATTTCAGGTGACAACCTCTTGAAGCTTATCAAGAGAATGCCAAGAGTGTGCAAAGCAGTAATCAAAGCAAAAGGTGGCTACTTTGAAGAACCTAGAATATGACATCATTTGAGTTGTTTCACACTTTTTTGTTATGTATATAATTCCACATGTGTTAATTCATAGTTTTGATGCCTTCAGTGTGAATCTACAATTTTCATAGTCATGGAAATAAAGAAAACTCTTTGAATGAGAAGGTGTGTCCAAACTTTTGGTTTGTACTGTATATATATATATATATATATATATATATATACAATACAGACCAAAAGTTTGGACACACCTTCTCATTCAAAGAGTTTTCTTTATTTTCATGACTATGAAAATTGTAGATTCACACTGAAGGCATCAAAACTATGAATTAACACATGTGGAATTATATACTTATCAAAAAAGTATGAAACAACTGAAAATATGTCATATTCTAGGTTCTTCAAAGTAGCCACCTTTTGCTTTGATTACTGCTTTGCACACTCTTGGCATTCTGTGAAAATGGGGAAACAAAATGAAAGTAGTTTCTTGCAGGTAGCATCTGCACTTCTGTCATAGTCACAGGTTCTGTCACCTCTTTCCCTGTCTGTTAGCTTCCTGCTTCTCTCTATTGTACAAACCGGATTCCCAAAAAGTTGGGACACTAAACAAATTGTGAATAAAAACTGAATGCAATGATGTGGAGATGGCAAATGTCAATATTGTATTTATAATAGAACGTAGATGACAGATCAAACGTTTAATCCAAGTAAATGTATCATTTTAAAGGAAAAATACGTTAATTCAAATTTTCACGGTGTCAACAAATCCCCAAAAAGTTGGGACAAGTAGCAATAAGAGGCGGGAAAAATAAAATTTGAGCATAACGAAGAGCTGGAAGACCAATTAACACTAATTAGGTCATTTGGTACTGAAATGGCCAGTCTGCAGTCCAGATCTTTCACCTATAGAGAACATTTGGCGCATCATAAAGAGGAAGGTGCAACAAAGAAGGCCCAAGACGATTGAACAGTTAGAGGCCTGTATTAGACAAGAATGGGAGAGCATTCCTATTTCTAAACTTGAGACACTGGTCTCCTCGGTCCCCAGACGTCTGTTGAGTGTTGTAAGAAGAAGGGGAGATGCCACACAGTGGTGAAAATGGCCTTGTTCCAACTTTTTGGGGATTTGTTGACACCATGAAATTCTGATTCAACATATTTTTCCCTTAAAATGGTACATTTTCTCACTTTAAACTTTTATTCCGTGATTTATGTTCTATTCTGAATAAAATATTAGAAGTTGGCACCTCCACATCATTGCATTCAGTTTTTATTCACAATTTGTATAGTGTCCCAACTTTTTGGGAATCCGGTTTGTACACAACACACACAATTCGTCTTTGGAATCCTAGATTGTCCCTTCACTTTCCCTGGCAATGGGCTTGATTGATTTCTGACTGTCCCTGATTTATATTTCACTGTCCCTGACTAGCTAAAATAGTTTTCCTGGCAGACACTGTCACATACAACCACCCTTTCTTACATCACCTCCCTGCCTGCTGTAGCACTGATTGACTCATCTAGGCTGTCTGTCAGCCTGGGAGTCAATCAGGGCAAGAAAAATAAAGAAAACTCTTTGAATGAGAAGGTGTGTCCAAACTTTTGGTCTGTACTGTATATCTGCATATATATATATATATATATATATATATATATATCTAATTACTACAAGACGCAAGGTATAGCAGCAATCTCTGTGTGTATTAACGAGAAATTGAGCGTCAGTCCTTAATTGGCCTTTTCTGTGAATTCTTTTTCCACACGGTTGGAATTTTAACATTTTTTGGGACTTCACAGGCCATTAGACAAATGTATCTGTGAGGGATAAAGAATTTAGGCCTAAATCAGTTTCCCTTTATTTCTGTGTTCACCAAGATGTTGTTTTTTTTATTGGGGACTGATTATATTCAAACTAGCAGCATATATATGTGATTACTACACCAATAGATAGGGTAGCAAACAAAAGTAATTGAGAGTGATAGCGAATTTAGGCCCAAATCTATTTCCCTATTTCACACATTTGTAATCAATTTTGGTTACTACACCAATACACAGGGTAATGCATAATATCTGAAAGGTTCAAAAATGTCTGGGCTAAGGAAGGGTTCCAACCAAAAGACCCAGCACCAGAATGTTTCTAGTAGCAGCTCTATCTATCTGGCCAGATGTAATGGTAGTAGTAGTAGTAGGCCAAAGTTGTCCCTGCTGGCTTTGGAAAGATGTAACATTATTGTTGAGTAGAAAGAGGATGAGATGGCTCACTCCTCCTCTTAGTTTTAGAAGGATGACGTGGAAGTGACTTCAGAGTCCGACACCATGCCATGGAGCCAGGAGTCACAGTGTTCCTCCTGCTTCTCCTCCTTGCAGCCCCAAAGGTTTTCAGTGGAGTCCACCCAGTCCTCACTGCCCCTTCATAGAGGGGCACCTTCCATTTTCCTAAGAAGTGGCAAGAAAACTCCACCATGAATGTCTATGAGTAAGACAGTTGTTACGGTTGAAACGGTTGAAATGCTACTAATGCCTCTCAAATCCCATAATTGGTATTGCCATGTCCATAATGAACTGATCTATAAAAGTATCATGTTACTAATCTCGCACGGTGAACTATGTAAAAAAATAATGTACAAAACGATTGCTGTTTTTGTCACCTCATCTCCATAAAAAAATAAAATAACAAGTGATAAAGAAGACTTGTAACCCAAAATAAAAACTACAGCCTGTCCCGCAAAAAAACAACCCCCACACAGCTACATGGTGAAAAAATAAAAAAGTTATGGACTTTAGTATATGACGATGCAAAATATAATACATTTTTACCACAAAAGTGATTTTATGCAGAAAAATAGTAAAACATAAAAAAACTGTATAAATTTGGTATCACCATAACAATATGAACCCATAGAATAAAATTATCATATATTTACTGCAAGAGGAACCCCCGGAAAAAAAAAACACTGATAGAATTGCCATTTTTACCCACTTCCCCTCCACAAAAACATCTAAAATATTTTTTTCCCCAAAATGATACCAATAAAAACTACAGTCCCTCCCACAAAAAACAAGCTCTCATACAGCTACATTGGTGAAAAAATGATAATGTTATGGCCTCTAAAAACAAATTTCAGCTAAATACGTGTTAGAAAATCCTGATGCCGCTTCTTCCTTCTGAATGCTGCCGTGCCCCCAAACAACGGTTCAAGACCACATGTATGGTATTGCTATATTCAGGAAAAAATGCATAACAAATTGTGGGTTGCATTTTCTCCTGTTAGCCCTTGTGAAAATAAAAAATTGGGGGCTAAATTACATTATAAAATAAAAGTACATTTTTCATTTTCACAACCATGCATTTCTAAATTATGTGAAACACTTGTTGGGGCAAAGCATTAACTTCACCCCTAGATTTATTCCATGAGGGGTGTAGTTTCCTAAATTTTGGGGCTTTTCTTTCTAGGGGTTCCTCAGGGTCTCTTCAAATATGACATGGCACCTGAAAACCATTCCAGCAAAATCTGCCCTCTGTTAACAATATGGTGCTCCTTTTCTTCTGAGCCCTGCCGTGCACCCATACTGCAGGTTCCGACCACATATGTTTTTTTTCTGTAAACTGCAGAATATGGGTAATAAATATTGAGTTTTTTTTGGCTGTTAACCCTTGCTATGTTACAGGAAAAATTGATTAAAATGGAAAATCTGCACACACACAAAAAATCCCAAATTTACCAAACATTTCGAAAAATTCACAAATTCACAAGTGATACCTCATAAAATATTTATTACTTAACATTCCCCATATGTCTACTTTATCTTGGCATTATTTTGTAATTGTCATTTTACTTTTTTAGGATGTTAGTAGGCTTAGAATGTTAGAAGCAATTCTTAATATTTTTAATAAAATTTCCAAAACCCACTTTAAGGACCAGTTCAGGTCTGAAGTCACTTTGTGGGGCTTACATAGTGGATACCCCCATAAATGACCCCTTAGTAGAAACTACACCCCTCAAATTACTTAAAACTGATTTTACAAACTTTGTTAACCCTTTAGGTGTTCAACAAGAATTAAAGGAAATTGGAGATCAAATTTTAAAATTTCACTTTTTTGGCAGATTTTCCATTTTAATCAATTTTATTCTTTAACACATCGAGGGTTAACAGCCAAACAAAACTCAATATTTATTACCCTGATTCTGCGGTTTACAGAAACACCCCACATGTGGTCGTAAACGGATATAAGGGCACACGGCAAGGCGCAGAAGAAAAAGAGCGCCATATGGTTTTTGGAAGGCAGATTTTGCTGAACTGGTTTTTAGATGCCATGTCCCATTTGAAGCCCCCCGATGCACCCTTACAGTAGAAACTTCCAAAAAGTGACCCCATTTTTGAAACTAGGGGATAAGGTGCCAGTTTTATTGGTACTATTTTGGGATACATATGATTTTTAATTGCTCAATATTATATTTTTGTAAGGCAACGTAACCAAAAAATTTACAGCATTCATCTGACAGGGTAGATCAGTGTTTCCCAACCAGTGTGCCTCCAGCTGTTGCAAAACTACAACTCCCAGCATGCCCTCACAGCCAAAGGCTGTCCAGGCATGCTGGGAGTTGTAGTTTTGCAACAGCTGGAGGCACACTGGTTGGGAAACACTGGGGTAGATCATGTGCTACTTTTATAGAGCAGGTTGTTACGGACAAAATTATATCAAATATATCTACTTTACTTGTTTGTTGTATTTTTTAGATCATTCACAATTATACTTTATGGAGCAAGGTAACCCAAAAAAAGGGCAATTTTGGCACAGTTTTTATTAATTTATTTTTCCAGCGTTCACCTGTTAAGTGGTGTGATATTTTTATAGAGCAGATCAGAATTTTTTGCGGGATGAGGTGACGGTTTGATTGGTACTATTTTGGGGGGGGGATACGCCTTTTTGATCGCTTGGTGTTGCACTTCATGTTATGTAAGGTGACAAAAATGGCTTTTTTTAATACCGTTTTTATTAGATATTTTTATGGTATTTATAAAGTCATTACGGTCGTAAAATGTGTGTTTTTTCTCTTTTTTTCAATTTTTTATTATAAAATTCGAGGAAAAGGGGCCTTTTTCATTTTTCACTTGAAACTAATTTTTTTTTTAAAAACACTGTTTTTTTACTTTTTTTACCTTTATTTCTGACTTTAACTTTTGTGGGTCTGATCCCCCCTGCAATGCATTACAATACATCTGTATTGTAATGCATTGCCTGTTAGTGTATTACTCTGTGTAATACATTAACAGGTTGCCTAGGAAACCCAGCCTGAGGCTGGATCTCCTGGGCACCCATAGAAGGTAGGTCCTGATGCCGTGCAAGGGCTCAAATAATTTTGTACAAAACGATTTGCCAAGTATCTCTAACTTATTAGTTCAGCATTTGATATTATGATGCAATTTTGTACTTTATTTGGTTTGCAGTGAGCTGTTGCATTGCTTGTTTTGTTTAACAGTCTTGTTCTCAGCCATAGCAACGTGCCCCTGCGCTTTGGGATGTGCTGACTGACCCCCTTTTTTTTCTCTGCAGATTGGGCAGCCTCTGTATGGCATTGGGATGCCTTCTCATCCATCGGGTCCCTGCCACAGCAGTGCGGGGACCTGATGGGCTCCTTCACCCGCAGCAAACCCCTTCTATGTCGTGGTCATTGCTGACCGCGGCATAGAAGGGGTTAATGCTCCGGCATAGGTGTTTTCACCGATGCCGGCACATACAGCAGGGGTTTGGCTAACGGGAACAGCCGGTCTCTTGCAGCTAATCAGGTGGGCACAGCTCCTGCACCCACCCAATCAGCGGGCCATAATAGTATGGCGCTGGGCAGCAAGTCACGTCTCGCTGCGCTGTACTATTACGGTGTTTTTCTGGAAGGGGTTAAACAATTCTGGACCGCCCATATGATGAAGTCATGTGTTTGGAAGCTTCTGTTGGCAACATCTGAGTTAATTAGAGACAAAACTGTGGATGTATTTAAATGCACACCTGAAACACACTGCTTCTTTGTGTAGCATCATGGGAAAGTCTAACGAAATCAGCCAAGATATTAGGAAGAGAATTGTGGACTTGCACAAGTCTAGCTCAACCTTGGGTGCAATCAAGATACCTGAAGGTACCTTGTTCATCTGTACAAACAATTATTCGCAAGTACAAACAAGATGGGAATGTCCAGCCATGATACCTCTCAGTAAGGACACGTGTTCTGTGTCACAGAGATGAACATGCTTTGGTCCGACATGTGCATATCAACTCAGGAACAAAAGCAAAAGACCTTGTGAAAATGATGGCGGAAGCTGGTAAGATTGTGTCAATATCCACAGTGAAACGAGTACTGTATCAACATGGGCTGAAAGGCCACTCTGCCAGGAAGAAGCCATTACTCCAAAAGAAACATAAAAAAGCCAGATTAATGTTTGCAAATGCAAACAGGAACAAAGACCTACATTTTTTGAGACATTTCCTGTGGTCTGATGAAACAAAAATTGAACTTTTTGGAGCAAAAGGGACAAGCTTGGAAGCCTAAGAACACCATCCCAACTGTGAAACACAGGGTGGGGTTGTTTTGCTGCAGGAGGGACTAGTGCACTTTACAAAATAGATGGCATCATGAGTAAAGAAGATTATGTGAAAATACTGAAGCAACATCTCAAGACATCAGCCAGGAAGTTAAAGCTTGGGCAGAAATGGGTCTTCCAAATGGACAATGACCTGAAGAATACTGCCAAACTGGTTACAAAGTGGCTTAAGGGTAACAAAGTCAATGTTTTGGAGTCGCCATCACAAAGCTTGGATCTCAATCCTATTGGAAATTTATGGGCAAAACTGAAAAGACAAGTGCGAGCAAGGAGACAAATGATTATGGCTCAGTTACACCTGTTTTGTCCGGAGGAATGGGCCCAAATTCCGACCAACTATTGTGATAAGCTTGTGGAAGGATATCCAAAACATTTGACCCAAGTCATACAGTTTAAGGGCAATGGTACCAAATATTAAAGGGGTTGTCCAAGTTATGGAAAAAAAAATATATAACACTGTAAATCTGATGGTCAGCGATATATAACTAAGCTAAGCAAGTTTTAGGCAAAAAAAATCTATTTTCTCATTTCCCTGGTTCTCTTCTGGCCCTTTGTTTACTTGCGATAAAAACAGTATCTGCCCCTCCCCCTGCTCTGCTAAGGGATTGAATACAGGTACTGCCCTGAGTGACATGTCTGCCTGCTGGGAGACTCAGCAGCATGTTGTATGTGTAGAACTACAAGTCCTAGCTGTACAATGGCACTGCTAATACACACAGGATCTTCCCCCTACCTGCAATGCTCTGCATAACTTATCTTTCAGCTCCTGTGCCCAGCATTTGTCTCCTCACTGCCTGCAGCTACACAGTAAACACTTCAGCCCTGAGTCTGTGCAGTTGAAGGGGTTAAGAATTCTGGGAGAGAGCAGTAAGCTGCCTCCAGCAGTGCAGGGGGCGTGGCCAGCACAGTGACGTCTTGTGTACAGACACAGATCAGCTCTCTCAGGCTTGTGCACCAACATTATCAGAGCAGGGAGAGAAGCTGACATCACAGGTCATGTGACCTTCAGTGAAATCTGAGAAACTAGCTACTGGAGATAAAGTGAGTTAATTGGAAAGCTGTTAGATTTGCCTAGTTAGAAACATAGAAATAATAAAAAAATAACTTGAATATCCCCAATATCAGTAACTTCACCTTCCGCAATATTAACCCTCCTTAGGTATCACATTCTTTCTTCCACAGAAATCATATTTCCCCATAGATATAATCTCACTCCCCTCCCAAAGTATCACCTCTATTGATTGTCACAGGTATCTCTCCTTAACCTCCAATATTATAGCCCTACTATGATTTCTCATTCCTTATTATCTATACCCATGGTATTAACTCTCCCCCAAAGTATTATTCACCCCATATATTTTATCTTCCCCCCAGTATTATCTCTCCCCCACGATGTTATCTCTCCCACCACTATGTTATTTTCCTTACATATCATCTTTCTCTTCCTAGTGTGTGAGCTCTTCCGCTCCCAGTATCTTCTCCCCTCCAGTATCAAACCCCCTGTATCCCATATATAACACTACTGTCTTACCCAATGGGCAGCACCATACAAGTTGTGTTCAAAATTATTCAACCCCCAATGCTGTAAAGGGTTTTAGGGAATTTAGTGTACATTTGTAATTGTGTTCAGAATGAAATCTTACAAGGACCTTTTAAAGAACCAAATGCAACTAAAATGACATCAATTGTTTTTGTAATACAGTATTAAATGTTTTTTTTTTGTGATTTCTTCATTGACACAATTATTCAACCCCTTAAAGACTACCACTCTTAAGAACAGAGGTTCATTCAAGTGTTTTCGATCAGGTATTGAAAACATCTGTGGATGTCAAGGAGCAGCAATCAAGCATAATAAGCACCAATTAGGCAGATTTAAAAGGACTGTGATACTGAGCTCCTTCTAGACATTTACTGGTGTGTTTACAAACATGGTGAAGTCAAGAGAATGGTCAAGGAAGACAAGAGAAGAGGTGATTTCTCTTCACAGGAAGGGCAATGGCTATAAGAAGATTGCAAAGATGTTAAACATACCAAGAGACACCATAGGAAGCATAATTCGCAAATTCAAGGCAAAGGGCACTGTTGAAACGCTACCTGGTCGTGGCAGAAAGAAGATGCTGACATCGACTGCTGTGCGCTACCTAAAGCGCAAAGTGGAGAAAAGTCCCTGTGTGACTGCTGAGGAACTGAAAAAAGATTTCTCAGATGTGGGTACTGAAGTTTCAGCTCAGACAATAAGGCGCACACTGCGTAATGAAGGCCTTCATGCCAGAACTCCCAGGCGCACCCCCTTGCTGTCTCCAAAGAATAAGAAGAGTTTACTACAGTATGCCAAAAGTCATGTGGACAAACCACAAAAGTTTTGGGATAGTGTTCTGTGG
This sequence comes from Bufo gargarizans, assembly GCF_014858855.1. Taxonomy (NCBI): domain Eukaryota; kingdom Metazoa; phylum Chordata; class Amphibia; order Anura; family Bufonidae; genus Bufo; species Bufo gargarizans. The sequence goes on along the minus strand of NC_058082.1, from coordinate 278,646,319 downwards.
ACTGATGAAACAAAATTAGAACTGTTTGGGCCCATGGATCAACACTATGTTTGGAGGAGGAAGAAGAAGGCCTATGAAGAAAAGAACACCTTGCCTACTGTGAAGCATGGCGGGGGGTCAATCATGCTTGGGGGCTGTTTTGCTTCTACAGGTACAGGGAAGTTTCAGCGTGTGCAAGGTACCATGAATTCTCTTCAGTACCAGGAGATATTGGATGAAAATGTGATGCAGTCCGTCACAAACCTGAGGCTTGGGAGACGTTGGACCTTTCAACAGGACAATGATCCCAAGCATACCTCCAAGTCCACTAGAGCATGGTTGCAGATTAAAGGCTGGAACATTTTTGAAGTGGCCATTGCAGTCACCAGACTTAAATCCGATTGGGAACCTCTGGTGAGACTTAAAGAAAGCAGTTGCAGTGCGCAAGCCTAAGAATGTGACTGAACTGGAGGCTTTTGCCCATGAAGAATGGGCGAAGATACCCGTAGATCGCTGCAAGACACTTGTGTCAAGCTATGCTTCACGTTTAAAAGCTGTTATAACTGGAAAAGGATGTTGTACTAAGTACTAAGATTGAATGTCACTTGGGGGTTGAATAAAATTGATAATGATGTGAGCACAGAAAAGACATTTGTGTTTATTTCATTATAAATGTTATGTTATATTTGTCTGACTTACAAGTGCCTCTTTGATTTAATTGTAAACAAGATGACTGAAATGATCAAAATCAATGTCAAACTGGCCAAAACACTCAATTTCAGTGGGGGCTGAATAATTTTGAACACAACGGTATACTCTCCATACTCGCACCACAAAACTTGTCTCCTCTTACATATCACAAAGCACAGGAGCCAGGAGATCTGTGGGTAAAAGCTGCTGACAGCTCCTTCTTGAAGTCCAGTGTGAGCTTGGAGAGGCCAAGTTGCAGACCATTGGGTAAGACAGTTGCTTTCTATGGAGGTTATATAAAGGTACTACTTTTCTATTAGAAGCAATGGCACCCCCTGTACTGGGGGGGGGGGGGGTGATGCACTCTGTTCAGCTGCATAGATCTCTAAGGCTAGCCCTTAAAACACCCGAAGTGGTCAAGAAAGAAGCCTTTTCTAATGAACATTTTATAGCGCTATTAATGAAATTGAGGAATACACATTTCTTCTTTCAATGACCGAGTGAATTCATACTAAAGACAACATCAGATCAAAGTGAACTACTTGTGTTAGAAGTCAGTGTATTTCATTTTCATTTCTGTCGTAAACAATGAGAAAATGTTAGCAGCAGGTAATGATGGTTACAATGTGAAATGTCACTTGTTTGCATTGTTCACCAGTAATTTCAATTAGGAAGTGAGACATGATTCTCAGTACCCCCACCGATCAGCTGTTCTCACACGCTTCAGCCCAGGAACCAGGCACTAAAACTACACAGCTTCAACCACTGAGTTGTACATGTGCCTGGTTATGGCTGTAGAGCTCTTGAGCATGGTTACTACACAGAGATATGTAGCTTTGGTGACTAGTTATGGTGAAGGAGCTGATTTTCACAAGGTTTGGAAAAACCCTTTAAGCCACTAATACTAAATCTTACCCTATGATTTTCTAATTTTGTAGTTGAAAGCAGACTCTATGAGTTTGTTCTGAAAGACCTGGGGCGTCACCTTGTTTACAATATTTACTATGAACTCAGAAACATTGGTTGTTACCCTTGCTGATGCTTTTGAACATGCGGCATTCATCTTAGGCAACAATAATGACCTAAAGTCATCAACACCTTCTCTGATCCAATTATCATGCTCCTTACATGTTTTCTGGAGACAGTTGCTAAGACTGAATTACAATGTCTTTATTTGCAGCTAGTGAGTGAGAATTCTGATTAAGCAACTCAGCAGCTGGTTGATGTTTCTATGCGACAGAATTAAGAACTCTAAATTTGTAATTGTTGCAAGTCTATAAATGACAATGTTGCCTTAAACTGACTTGAATTAATTTTGTCATTATTTTTCTAAACATTCAAACAGTTTTAATCAAACACAGTGCCCTACATTTACTATAAGTGCACCACTTTAGTGGCGTTGCTTGCCCTAAAAGTTTGGTAAATCTAATTTTAGATACCTAATTTTAAGGGCCCTTGCACACGACTGTATGCTCTCCGAGACATACGGTCTGTGAGCGGGCCATATGTCCCAGAGCGGCATCGATCATGCGCACGGGAGTACACAGCATCATAGATTACAATGATACTGTGCACGTTGGGCCGCCCTCGGGACTATTGTCCTGCACTCATAAGATCATATGAGGGTGGGACAATAGCCCCGTGGGATGCCCGACGTGCACATCATCGTTGTAATCTATGATGCTGTGTTCTCCCGTGTGCACAATCGAAGCCGCGGCATATGGCCCGCTCACAGAGGGCATACGGTCCCTACGGAGAGCATATGGTCGTGTGCAAGAGCCCTAAAGCAGAATGTGGGTGTGCCAGCTTTTGTCTATTATTTAAATACATTTATGAAGCTGAAATACATGATTGTAGTGCAAAAATGGCATGGACTTTTTAACAGTTACTTCTTAAAAATTGTCACATGTCTCTCATTTTATGCTGCCCTTGCCACTTTACCTAAAGGGGCTGAGACAGACAAAAGAATAAATGCTCCAGAATTGTTATTACATGGAGAATGCATGACGCTTTAAAACAGGCATGTCAGGAGTGGTGAAAGTTCCTCTAGTTCATAAAAAGCTAGTTCATAAAAGTTCATATACCCTCATTTAAGCTAAATTCTTATCAGTCTGATTAGAAATTGTTTAAGGCTTACTGCTAAAAAAAACAAAAAAAAAACACAGTCCCTAGAATGGCTATCAGTATTTGAATGTTGAGTAGAGTTGAGCGAACACCTGGATGTTCGGGTTCGAGAAGTTCGGCCGAACATCCCGGAAATGTTCGGGTTCGGGATCCGAACCCGATCCGAACTTCGTCCCGAACCCGAACCCCATTGAAGTCAATGGGGACCCGAACTTTTCGGCACTAAAAAGGCTGTAAAACAGCCCAGGAAAGAGCTAGAGGGCTGCAAAAGGCAGCAACATGTAGGTAAATCCCCTGCAAACAAATGTGGATAGGGAAATGAATTAAAATAAAAATTAAATAAATAAAAATTAACCAAAATCAATTGGAGAGAGGTTCCATAGCAGAGAATCTGGCTTCCCGTCACCCACCACTGGAACAGTCCATTCTCAGATATTTAGGCCCCGGCACCCAGGCAGAGGAGAGAGGTCCCGTAACAGAGAATCTGTCTTCATGTCAGCAGAGAATTAGTCTGCATGTCATAGCAGAGAATGAGGCTTCACGTCAGCCACCACTGCAACAGTCCATTGGCATATATTTAGGCCCAGCACCCAGGCAGAGGAGGGAGGTCCCGTAACAGAGAATCTGTCTTCATGTCAGCAGAGAATTAGTCTGCATGTCATAGCAGAGAATGAGGCTTCACGTCAGCCACCACTGCAACAGTCCATTGGCATATATTTAGGCCCAGCACACACACAGGCAGAGGAGAGAGGTCCCGTAACAGAGAATCTGGCTTCATGTCAGCAGAGAATCAGTCTGCATGTCATAGCAGAGAATGAGGCTTCACGTCAGCCACCACTGCAACAGTCCATTGGCATATATTTAGGCCTAGCACACAGGCAGAGGAGAGAGGTCCCGTAACAGAGAATCTGGCTTCATGTCAGCAGAGAATCAGTCTGCATGTCATAGCAGAGAATGAGGCTTCACGTCAGCCACCACTGCAACAGTCCATTGGCATATATTTAGGCCTAGCACACAGGCAGAGGAGAGAGGTCCCGTAACAGACAATCTGGCTTCATGTCAGCAGAGAATCAGTCTGCATGTCATAGCAGAGAATGAGGCTTCACGTCAGCCACCACTGCAACAGTCCATTGGCATATATTTAGGCCTAGCACACAGGCAGAGGAGAGAGGTCCCGTAACAGACAATCTGGCTTCATGTCAGCAGAGAATCAGTCTGCATGTCATAGCAGAGAATGAGGCTTCACGTCACCCACCACTGCAACAGTCCATTGGCATATATTTAGGCCTAGCACACAGGCAGAGCAGAGAGGTCCCGTAACAGACAATCTGGCTTCATGTCAGCAGAGAATCAGTCTGCATGTCATAGCAGAGAATGAGGCTTCACGTCACCCACCACTGCAACAGTCCATTGGCATATATTTAGGCCTAGCACACAGGCAGAGCAGAGAGGTCCCGTAACAGACAATCTGGCTTCATGTCAGCAGAGAATCAGTCTGCATGTCATAGCAGAGAATGAGGCTTCACGTCACCCACCACTGCAACAGTCCATTGGCATATATTTAGGCCTAGCACACAGGCAGAGGAGAGAGGTCCCGTAACAGACAATCTGGCTTCATGTCAGCAGAGAATCAGTCTGCATGTCATAGCAGAGAATGAGGCTTCACGTCACCCACCACTGCAACAGTCCATTGGCATATATTTAGGCCTAGCACACAGGCAGAGCAGAGAGGTCCCGTAACAGACAATCTGGCTTCATGTCAGCAGAGAATCAGTCTGCATGTCATAGCAGAGAATGAGGCTTCACGTCACCCACCACTGCAACAGTCCATTGGCATATATTTAGGCCTAGCACACAGGCAGAGCAGAGAGGTCCCGTAACAGACAATCTGGCTTCATGTCAGCAGAGAATCAGTCTGCATGTCATAGCAGAGAATGAGGCTTCACGTCACCCACCACTGCAACAGTCCATTGGCATATATTTAGGCCTAGCACACAGGCAGAGCAGAGAGGTCCCGTAACAGACAATCTGGCTTCATGTCAGCAGAGAATCAGTCTGCATGTCATAGCAGAGAATCAGGCTTCACGTCAGCCACCACTGCAACAGTCCATTGTCATAAATTTAGGCCCAGCACCCAGGCAGAGGAGAGAGGTCCCGTAACAGACAATCTGGCTTCATGTCAGCAGAGAATTAGTCTGCATGTCATAGCAGAGAATCAGGCTTCATGTCAGCCACCACTGCAACAGTCCATTGGCATATATTTAGGCCTAGCACACAGGCAGAGGAGAGGTTCATTCAACTTTGGGTAGCCTCGCAATATAATGGTAAAATGAAAATAAAAATAGGATTGAATGAGGAAGTGCCCTGGAGTCCAATAATATATGGTTATGGGGAGGTAGTTAATGTCTAATCTGGACAAGGGACGGACAGGTCCTGTGGGATCCATGCCTGGTTCATTTTTATGAACGTCAGCTTGTCCACATTGGCTGTAGACAGGCGGCTGCGTTTGTCTGTAATGACGCCCCCTGCCGTGCTGAATACACGTTCAGACAAAACGCTGGCTGCCGGGCAGGCCAGCACCTCCAAGGCATAAAAGGCTAGCTCTGGCCACGTGGACAATTTAGAGACCCAGAAGTTGAATGGGGCCGAACCATCAGTCAGTACGTGGAGGGGTGTGCACACGTACTGTTCCACCATGTTAGTGAAATGTTGCCTCCTGCTAACACGTTGCGTATCAGGTGGTGGTGCAGTTAGCTGTGGCGTGTTGACAAAAGTTTTCCACATCTCTGCCATGCTAACCCTGCCCTCAGAGGAGCTGGCCGTGACACAGCTGCCTTGGCGACCTCTTGCTCCTCCTCTGCCTTGGCCTTGGGCTTCCACTTGTTCCCCTGTGACATTTGGGAATGCTCTCAGTAGCGCGTCTACCAACGTGCGCTTGTACTCGCGCATCTTCCTATCACGCTCCAGTGCAGGAAGTAAGGTGGGCACATTGTCTTTGTAGCGTGGATCCAGCAGGGTGGCAACCCAGTAGTCCGCACAGGTTAAAATGTGGGCAACTCTGCTGTCGTTGCGCAGGCACTGCAGCATGTAGTCGCTCATGTGTGCCAGGCTGCCCAGGGGTAAGGACAAGCTGTCCTCTGTGGGAGGCGTATCGTCATCGTCCTGCCTTTCCCCCCAGCCACGCACCAGTGATGGACCCGAGCTGCGTTGGGTGCCACCCCGCTGTGACCATGCTTCATCCTCATCCTCCTCCACCTCCTCCTCATCCTCGTCCTCCTCGTCCTCCAGTAGTGGGCCCTGGCTGGCCACATTTGTACCTGGCCTCTGCTGTTGCCAAAAACCTCCCTCTGAGTCACTTCGAAGAGACTGGCCTGAAAGTGCTAAAAATGACCCCTCTTCCTCCTCCTCCTCCTCCTCCTCCTGGGCCACCTCCTCTTCCATCATCGCCCTAAGTGTTTTCTCAAGGAGACATAGAAGTGGTATTGTAACGCTGATAACGGTGTCATCGCCACTGGCCATGTTGGTGGAGTACTCGAAACAGCGCAACAGGGCACACAGGTCTCGCATGGAGGCCCAGTCATTGGTGGTGAAGTGGTGCTGTTCTGTAGTGCGACTGACCCGTGCGTGCTGCAGCTGAAACTCCACTATGGCCTGCTGCTGCTCGCACAGTCTGTCCAGCATGTGCAAGGTGGAGTTCCACCTGGTGGGCACGTCGCATATGAGGCGGTGAGCGGGAAGGCCGAAGTTACGCTGTAGCGCAGACAGGCGAGCAGCAGCAGGATGTGAACGCCGGAAGCGCGAACAGACGGCCCGCACTTTATGCAGCAGCTCTGACATGTCGGGGTAGTTGTGAATGAACTTCTGCACCACCAAATTCAGCACATGCGCCAAGCAAGGGATGTGCGTCAAATTGGCTAGTCCCAGAGCTGCAACGAGATTTCGCCCATTATCACACACCACCAGGCCGGGCTTGAGGCTCACCGGCAGCAACCACTCGTCGGTCTGTTGTTCAATACCCCGCCACAACTCCTGTGCGGTGTGGGGCCTGTCCCCCAAACATATGAGTTTCAGAATGGCCTGCTGACGTTTACCCCGGGCTGTGCTGAAGTTGGTGGTGAAGGTGTGTGGCTGACTGGATGAGCAGGTGGAAGAAGAGGAGGAGGAAGCCGAGAAGGAGGAGGTGGCAACAGGAGGCAAAGAATGTTGCCCTGCGATCCTTGGCGGCGGAAGGACGTGCGCCAAACAGCTCTCCGCCTGGGGCCCAGCTGCCACTACATTTACCCAGTGTGCAGTTAGGGAGATATAGCGTCCCTGGCCGTGCTTACTGGTCCACGTATCTGTGGTTAGGTGGACCTTGCTACAGATGGCGTTGCGCAGTGCACACTTGATTTTATCGGATACTTGGTTGTGCAGGGAAGGCACGGCTCTCTTGGAGAAGTAGTGCCGGCTGGGAACAACATACTGTGGGACAGCAAGCGACATGAGCTGTTTGAAGCTGTCTGTGTCCACCAGCCTAAATGACAGCATTTCATAGGCCAGTAGTTTAGAAATGCTGGCATTCAGGGCCAGGGATCGAGGGTGGCTAGGTGGGAATTTACGCTTTCTATCAAATGTTTGTGAGATGGAGAGCTGAACGCTGGCGTGTGACATGGTTGAGACGCTTGGTGACGGAGGTGGTGGTGGTGGTGTTGGTGGTACATCCCCTGTTTGCTGGGCGGCAGGTGCCAACGTTCCTCCAGAGGCGGAGGAAGAGGCCGAGGCGGCAGCAGCAGAATAGGCCGAGGCGGCAGCAGCAGAAGAGGTAGCAGGGGGAGCCTGAGTGACTTCCTTGGTTTTAAGGTGTTTACTCCACTGCAGTTCATGCTTTGCATGCAGGTGCCTGGTCATGCAGGTTGTGCTCAGGTTCAGAACGTTAATGCCTCGCTTCAGGCTCTGATGGCACAGCGTGCAAACCACTCGGGTCTTGTCGTCAGCACATTGTTTGAAGAAGTGCCATGCCAGGGAACTCCTTGAAGCTGCCTTTGGGGTGCTCGGTCCCAGATGGCGGCGGTCAGTAGCAGGCGGAGTCTCTTGGCGGCGGGTGTTCTGCTTTTGCCCACTGCTCCCTCTTTTGCTACGCTGTTGGCTCGGTCTCACCACTGCCTCTTCCTCCGAACTGTGAAAGTCAGTGGCACGACCTTCATTCCATGTGGGGTCTAGGACCTCATCGTCCCCTGCATCGTCTTCCACCCAGTCTTGATCCCTGACCTCCTGTTCAGTCTGCACACTGCAGAAAGACGCAGCAGTTGGCACCTGTGTTTCGTCATCATCAGAGACATGCTGAGGTGGTATTCCCATGTCCTCATCATCAGGAAACATAAGTGGTTGTGCGTCAGTGCATTCTATGTCTTTCACCGCTGGGGAAGGGCTAGGTGGATGCCCTTGGGAAACCCTGCCAGCGGAGTCTTCAAACAGCATAAGAGACTGCTGCATAACTTGAGGCTGAGACAGTTTCCCTGGTATGCATGGGGGTGATGTGACAGACTGATGGGGTTGGTTTTCAGGCGCCATCTGTGCGCTTTCTGCAGAAGACTGGGTGGGAGATAATGTGAACGTGCTGGATCCACTGTCGGCCACCCAATTGACTAATGCCTGTACCTGCTCAGGCCTTACCATCCTTAGAACGGCATTGGGCCCCACCATATATCGCTGTAAATTCTGGCGGCTACTGGGACCTGAGGTAGTTGGTACACTAGGACGTGTGGATGTGGCAGAACGGCCACGTCCTCTCCCAGCACCAGAGGGTCCACTAACACCACCACGACCATGTCCACGTCCGCGTCCCTTACTAGATGTTTTTCTCATTGTTATGGTTCACCACAACAACAAATATATTATTTGGCCCAATGTATTGTATTCAAATTCAGCGGGATATAAATTTGAGGCCTAGTATTTAGGCGCTGGGTGACCGGTATGGATTTAGTGACAGAATTAGACTTGGAAATGCACAGAAGCGTGTGTGTGTGAAGTTATTCTGAATGACCCAATGTGCACCTTGAATATTATATACCCTTTTAGGGATAGATTTCAAATAGCTCTGATATAGCAGAAACCACTAAATTATGAAATTGCTAAATTGGGAATTGTATTTCAACCCAGAACAAAAAATGTGCTTTGACGGACACTAAATAACTTTCCCAGCCACAACAGGACAGCGTTAACGAGAGATTTAGCAGGATATAAATTTGAGGCCTAGTATTTAGGCGCTGGGTGACAGGTATGGGTTTAGTGACAGAATTAGACTTAGAAATACACAGTAGCGGGTGTGTGTGAAGTTATTCTGAATGACCCAATGTGCACCTTGAATATTATATACCCTTTTAGGGATAGATTTCAAATAGCTCTGATATAGCAGAAACCACTAAATTATGAAATTGCTAAATTGGGAATTGTATTTCAACCCAGAACAAAAAATGTGCTTTGACGGACACTAAATAACTTTCCCAGCCACAACAGGACAGCGTTAACGAGAGATTTAGCAGGATATAAATTTGAGGCCTAGTATTTAGGCGCTGGGTGACAGGTATGGGTTTAGTGACAGAATTAGACTTAGAAATACACAGTAGCGGGTGTGTGTGAAGTTATTCTGAATGACCCAATGTGCACCTTGAATATTATATACCCTTTTAGGGATAGATTTCAAATAGCTCTGATATAGCAGAAACCACTAAATTATGAAATTGCTAAATTGGGAATTGTATTTCAACCCAGAACAAAAAATGTGCTTTGACGGACACTAAATAACTTTCCCAGCCACAACAGGACAGCGTTAACGAGAGATTTAGCAGGATATAAATTTGAGGCCTAGTATTTAGGCGCTGGGTGACAGGTATGGGTTTAGTGACAGAATTAGACTTGGAAATACACAGTAGCGGGTGTGTGTGAAGTTATTCTGAATGACCCAATGTGCACCTTGAATATTATATACCCTTTTAGGGATAGATTTCAAATAGCTCTGATATAGCAGAAACCACTAAATTATGAAATTGCTAAATTGGGAATTGTATTTCAACCCAGAACAAAAAATGTGCTTTGACGGACACTAAATAACTTTCCCAGCCACAACAGGACAGCGTTAACGAGAGATTTAGCAGGATATAAATTTGAGGCCTAGTATTTAGGCGCTGGGTGACAGGTATGGGTTTAGTGACAGAATTAGACTTGGAAATACACAGTAGCGGGTGTGTGTGAAGTTATTCTGAATGACCCAATGTGCACCTTGAATATTATATACCCTTTTAGGGATAGATTTCAAATAGCTCTGATATAGCAGAAACCACTAAATTATGAAATTGCTAAATTGGGAATTGTATTTCAACCCAGAACAAAAAATGTGCTTTGACGGACACTAAATAACTTTCCCAGCCACAACAGGACAGCGTTAACGAGAGATTTAGCAGGATATAAATTTGAGGCCTAGTATTTAGGCGCTGGGTGACAGGTATGGGTTTAGTGACAGAATTAGACTTAGAAATACACAGTAGCGGGTGTGTGTGAAGTTATTCTGAATGACCCAATGTGCACCTTGAATATTATATACCCTTTTAGGGATAGATTTCAAATAGCTCTGATATAGCAGAAACCACTAAATTATGAAATTGCTAAATTGGGAATTGTATTTCAACCCAGAACAAAAAATGTGCTTTGACGGACACTAAATAACTTTCCCAGCCACAACAGGACAGCGTTAACGAGAGATTTAGCAGGATATAAATTTGAGGCCTAGTATTTAGGCGCTGGGTGACAGGTATGGGTTTAGTGACAGAATTAGACTTAGAAATACACAGTAGCGGGTGTGTGTGAAGTTATTCTGAATGACCCAATGTGCACCTTGAATATTATATACCCTTTTAGGGATAGATTTCAAATAGCTCTGATATAGCAGAAACCACTAAATTATGAAATTGCTAAATTGGGAATTGTATTTCAACCCAGAACAAAAAATGTGCTTTGACGGACACTAAATAACTTTCCCAGCCACAACAGGACAGCGTTAACGAGAGATTTAGCAGGATATAAATTTGAGGCCTAGTATTTAGGCGCTGGGTGACAGGTATGGGTTTAGTGACAGAATTAGACTTGGAAATACACAGTAGCGGGTGTGTGTGAAGTTATTCTGAATGACCCAATGTGCACCTTGAATATTATATACCCTTTTAGGGATAGATTTCAAATAGCTCTGATATAGCAGAAACCACTAAATTATGAAATTGCTAAATTGGGAATTGTATTTCAACCCAGAACAAAAAATGTGCTTTGACGGACACTAAATAACTTTCCCAGCCACAACAGGACAGCGTTAACGAGAGATTTAGCAGGATATAAATTTGAGGCCTAGTATTTAGGCGCTGGGTGACAGGTATGGGTTTAGTGACAGAATTAGACTTGGAAATACACAGTAGCGGGTGTGTGTGAAGTTATTCTGAATGACCCAATGTGCACCTTGAATATTATATACCCTTTTAGGGATAGATTTCAAATAGCTCTGATATAGCAGAAACCACTAAATTATGAAATTGCTAAATTGGGAATTGTATTTCAACCCAGAACAAAAAATGTGCTTTGACGGACACTAAATAACTTTCCCAGCCACAACAGGACAGCGTTAACGAGAGATTTAGCAGGATATAAATTTGAGGCCTAGTATTTAGGCGCTGGGTGACAGGTATGGGTTTAGTGACAGAATTAGACTTGGAAATACACAGTAGCGGGTGTGTGTGAAGTTATTCTGAATGACCCAATGTGCACCTTGAATATTATATACCCTTTTAGGGATAGATTTCAAATAGCTCTGATATAGCAGAAACCACTAAATTATGAAATTGCTAAATTGGGAATTGTATTTCAACCCAGAACAAGAAATGTGCTTGAACGGACACTAAATAACTCGCCCAGCTACAGCACTAAGGACAGATTTAGCTGGATATAAATTTGAGGCCTAGTATTTAGGCGCTGGGTGACAGGTATGGGTTTAGTGACAGAATTAGACTTGGAAATGCACAGTAGCGGGTGTGTGAAGTTATTCTGAATGTCCCTATGTGCACCTTCAATATGATCTACCCTTTTAGGGATAGATTTCAAATAGCTCTGATATAGCAGAAACCACTAAATTATGAAATTGCTAAATTGGGAATTGTATTTCAACCCAGAACAAGAAATGTGCTTGAACGGACACTAAATAACTCGCCCAGCTACAGCACTAAGGACAGATTTAGCTGGATATGAATTTGAGGCCTAGTATTTAGGCGCTGGGTGACAGGTATGGGTTTAGTGACAGAATTAGACTTGGAAATACACAGTAGCGGGTGTGTGTGAAGTTATTCTGAATGACCCAATGTGCACCTTGAATATTATATACCCTTTTAGGGATAGATTTCAAATAGCTCTGATATAGCAGAAACCACTAAATTATGAAATTGCTAAATTGGGAATTGTATTTCAACCCAGAACAAGAAATGTGCTTGAACGGACACTAAATAACTCGCCCAGCTACAGCACTAAGGACAGATTTAGCTGGATATAAATTTGAGGCCTAGTATTTAGGCGCTGGGTGACAGGTATGGGTTTAGTGACAGAATTAGACTTGGAAATGCACAGTAGCGGGTGTGTGAAGTTATTCTGAATGTCCCTATGTGCACCTTCAATATGATCTACCCTTTTAGGGATAGATTTCAAATAGCTCTGATATAGCAGAAACCACTAAATTATGAAATTGCTAAATTGGGAATTGTATTTCAACCCAGAACAAGAAATGTGCTTGAACGGACACTAAATAACTCGCCCAGCTACAGCACTAAGGACAGATTTAGCTGGATATAAATTTGAGGCCT